>NC_059278.1:2432143-2452143 GCF_017591435.1 Portunus trituberculatus | reverse complement strand
CTGTGTGTGTGTGTGTGTGTGTGTGTGTGTGTGTGAGTCCGTGTGATGTACGTTAATTACAGGTGTATTGATCAGTGGCTATCCTCAGACACTCTACCAGGTGAGAGAGAGAGAGAGAGAGAGAGAGAGAGAGAGAGAGAGGGTAATCCGTTCTTAAAGCCTCAATCTTACTGGTTGGTGATAATGGCGTTCTGGTTTCCTATTGGTTGATCTGCTCCGCTTCCGACCAATGGCGTGACAGATGACAGATGCTTGTTATGACACACACGCGCACACACACACACACACACACACACACACACACACACACACACACACACACACACACACACACACACACACGTCTTCCTCTCCTTTTCTCTCTCTCCTCTTTTTCGTCCCTCTTCATCCCATATCTCCATTCCTCCTCCTCTTCTTTTCTTTTCTTCCTTCTTCCATTCGTTCCCTCCAATTTACAGGTTAAGCTTTTGTAATTTTCTACGACACAGATTATATGTTTGTTTGTTTTTTTCCTCTCTCTTCTTCCTCTTCCTCCTCCTGCTCATCCTCCTCCTCTTCCTCTTCCTCTTCCTTCTACTCTTCCTCTTAATCTAATTCTACTTTTTTTTTCCTTTTTGTTGTTTTCGTTGTTTTTTGTGTCCCGTGATCTTCAAATTGTCATTCAGTTTCATCTCATTTCTCTCCCTGCACAGTACACACACACACACACACACACACACACACACACACACACACACACACACACACACACAGACGACGTAAATCCTACCCAATAGTCCTTCCTCCTCCTCCCTCCTCCTCCTCCTCCTCCTCCTCCTCCTCCTCCTCCTCCTCCTCCTGGTAACGAAGGCAATAATGACATCAATCAAATTCCTCGTTTCGTTCATCAAAGTATGATCATTAATAAATATTTTTTTCATACACCTTCATTACTGAGAGAGAGAGAGAGAGAGAGAGAGAGAGAGAGAGAGAGAGAGAGAGAGAGAGAGAGAGAGAGAGAGAGAGAGAGAGAGAGAGAGAGAGAGAGAGAAGGGGGGATTAATAATAGTGAATAATAATATAGGCGTAGGATCTGTCAATATCAAGTTGCCAATTAATCATAGATAGGTAAGGGAGAAGGAGGAAGAGGAGGAGGAGGAGGAGGAGGAGGAGGAGGAGGAGGAGGAGGAGGAGGAGGAGGAGGAGGAGGAGGAGGAGGTGAAGTAGGAGGTAGGAGGGAGGGTTAGGAGAATATTCTTTTACAATCTCTCTCTCTCTCTCTCTCTCTCTCTCTCTCTCTCTCTCTCTCTCTCTCTCTCTCTCTCTCTCTCTCTCTCTCTCTCTTCTCTTTATTTCCTTCCTCTCTCCTATTCGTCAAATTTTCATTCTCTTATTTACTCTTTTATTTGTAGTTTCCTCTTGCATTCTGTCCCTTCCTTCCCCCTTTTCCTCTTGATCCTCCTTGTCCTCTTCCATCACACGAACGTCAGCAAGTTTCCTCCATCCATTCCTCTTTCCTCTCCCACTTTTCCTCCCTCTCCCCTCTCAGTTTCCCTCCCCCTCTCTCTCCCTTTGCCTTGCCTCAGTCTGTAGGCTTATATTAACCTTTATTATTTCCTCTGTGTCTCCTCTCTCTCTCTCTCTCTCTCTCTCTCTCTCTCTCTCTCTCTCTCTCTCTCTCTCTCTCTCTCTCTCTCTCTCTCTCTCTCTCTCTCTCTCTCTCTCTCTCTTTCCGGCTGAGCTGTTAATCTTCATATTTTCTCGTTCTTTTTCTTCTTTTTATTTTTTCTCTCCTATATAAGTTTTTTCCCCTTCGTCGTTTATTGATTCATCTATCTATAGGTCTCTCTCTCTCTCTCTCTCTCTCTCTCTCTCTCTCTCTCTCTCTCTCTCTCTCTCTCTCTCTCTCTCTCTCTCTCTCTCTCTCTCTCTCTCTCTCTCTCTCTCTCTCTCTCTCTCTCTCTCTCTCTCTCTCTCTCTCTCAGGTGTCTCACGTTACCTGGATCTCCTAATGAAGGCAAGTCTCCTGTCATTCTTCCTCCGACGTTATCACAATATTCCCTTACGACCAGGATTACGTGGAGAGAGAGAGAGAGAGAGAGAGAGAGAGAGAGAGAGGGGGAAAGAGTTGGATTATAAGGAATTCAGAAAAGAGATTAAAACGTGGAAATATTCGCAGGTGATAATTCAGCAGGAAATGTTGAAATACTTTAATAAATGCCTCGGATTTGAAGTGTCATGAGGAGGAGGAGGAGGAGGAGGAGGAGGAGGAGGAGGAGGAGTAGGAGGAGGCAGTATTTTTAACAAAGGAGAAACGTCTTTTACCTTTTACTCTCATTGGATAATTAACATGAGTGCATGGAAGCGGAGGGTGGGGGAGAACTGGGCTGGGGGGCTGGGGGAGAAAAGCCTGTCATGTACTGAGCACTTTACTCCCTCGCATGACGCTTACTGCTACTCACGGACACGAAAGACTTGAGTTCCCTGCACGAGTCATCAAGCGAGTGTTCATTGGAGTAACTGTCTAATACAACATGTCGTGACACGTGGAGAGCTTGGTACATTTCTACATATAATTAAATGAAATAAAAGTGCACACAACCAGAGCAGAGCCAAAGGACAGTGCCAGTGGGAGGTGTGGGGGGTGAGGGATGAGGATTAGAGACATGGGAGGAGGGAGGTGCCACCGTCTCCACTTACCAAATTAGTACTAATGAGGGAGGACACTGGAGGGAGGGAGGATGGTGGTGTGGGATGGTGGGAGGGAAGGATGGGGGAGGAGGACAGCTGGCGAGGCAAGAGAGAGACAAAGGGACGATATTTAGGAAGGGAAAAATGCGTTCAAGCAGAGAGGCATTTTTCAGAACTGCAAAAAAAATAAATAAAAAGAAGTGGAGGGAAATGTAAAGAAATGCTGGATAGTAAAGATAAATGACTTCTGGGAGGGTACACACACACACACACACACACACACACACACACACACACACACACACACACACACACACACACACACACTGCGTAGTGTTGTGGTTACCACGCTCGACTCTCAATCGAGAGTTTCCGGGTTCGAGTCCCGGGAAGCGGCGAGGCAAATGGGCAAGCCTCTTGTGTGTTGTGATCTCAGTCCTACTCGAAGATCGGTCTATGAGCTCTGAGCTCGCTCCACAATGGGGAAGACTGGCTGGGTGACCAGCAGACGATCGTGGTGAATCGTGGTGAATTACACACACACACACACACACACACACACACACACACACACACACACACACACACACAGAGTTCATAGTTCATAGTTTTATTGACCACAACATCAGTACACACACACACACACACACACACACACACACACTCACCTGGTGGCGGGGGCAGAAGACTGAGGGTGTTGTTCCCTCCCGTCGCCCAGTCACAGAGGGAGCACACGTCATTGGGCCACTTATGCCCTCCCTCCTCGTCCTCCTCCTCTCCCTTCCCACCATCATCCAGTCCCGCATCCTTTTCTTCCTCTCTCTCCTTCCTCCCCTCCTCCTGCAGTCTACCTATGGCTCCGGTGAGGAAGGGCGGGACGGGCGGGGGCGGGAGGGTCAGGATGGAGTCAGGGGGCGGGGGCAGGTAGGCAAAGTCGTCGCAGGGCATGGAATCAGTGCAGGTGTAGTTAATGTCATACAGGTCGTCCTCGTACAGCTGTTCGTCATACTCGTAGAAGCCATCCGTGAAGCTGTTTGTAAGGATGACCTCCTCCACGCCGTCCCACCACGCCTCGTCGTCCTCCCAACTCTCCCCAACCTCCTCCAACCCCTCGTGGAAGTCCAAGAAGGCATTATTCCTCCCTCCTCCACTACCTCCACCTCCTCCTCCGCCGCCGCCTCCTCCTCCATGTTGGTGGTGCAGAGGGCGAGGTGGTGAGTAAGAGTGGTCGTAGTAGAGGACGTGGTAGGGTGGAAGGTGTGGCGGGGGGTTGGGAGGGCGAGGTGGAGGGTCACCCGGGAAGAGGGAGGAGCCCAGGGCGGGTCCAAGGAGCAGGAGTGACAGTCCCGCCCCGCCTCGCCACCACCACCACCACCACCAGCAGCGCATCTGTCGGGGAGAAGAATTAAGGTTAGTTAGGTTAGACTGGGTTGGGTTGGGTTAGGTTGGTTGGGTTGGATTGGTTGGGTTTGGTTAGGTGAGGTTAGGTTAGGTTAGGTTGGATTAGGTTGAGTTAGGTTAGGTTAGGTTAGATTAGGTTAGGTTAGGTTAGGTTAGGTTGGACTTGGTCGAGTTAGGTTAGGTTAAGTTAGGTTGGATTAGGTTGAGTTAGGTTAGGTTAGATTAGGTTAGGTTAGGTTAGGTTAGGTTAGGTTAGCACATACAAAGAGAACATTTTATCTTTGCACGATTCTTAACAGTGGACAAACACGAATATAAATGAAAAAAATAAGTAAAAACAGTGAAATAGATATAAAACTTCCTGTAATATTTTCCTCCCAATAGGTAGAAAGAACAAGGTGAACTAATTTCCCAAAAGACACAGCAAGTCCTTAAACTTTACCTCCACGCGAGACAGATAGCCTTGAATTTATTGCTCGGAAGAGAGAACACGCCAAACTTATTTCGCACGAGACAAAACACCGTAAATTCACTCGGCTCGGCATAGGAGACCGTGCAGTTGTCGCGGTAAATATATATCGATGTCTTGTTTCCGAAGAGTCTAAAATGTGCACTGCGTCAGATGATTTGCGAAGTAATATTTTGGTGCGGTGACACTCTGCTCACCCACCACACACACACACACACACACACACACACACACACACACACACACACACACACACACACTCACTGATATATGCAACGCAGCACCAAGGCCCCATCGTATATACATTTCAAAACTCTATTTACTGTAACATACATGCATACATCCAAACAACATACATATTCATACGTATACTTAAATGCGTCCCACCTCACAGATAAACAGCTGTAAATATTGTCACTATAACCATAAAGAGATAAACTGAGAGCTGACACATAAACTCGACACACACACACACACACACACACACACACACACACACACACACACACACACACACACACACACACACACACACACACACACACACACACTCAAAACCAAGTGACCCAAATCAAATCAGGAATTTCATCTATGAATTTGTACTTAACGTGAAAACATGCATACATACATACATACACACATACATACATACACACACACGCACCACCTACATACATACATACATACATACAGGCAAAAGAAAACTGAATACACACTTCTGCACCGAACTTGTATAGTACGTAACTCGTCTTGGGAGGGAGGAGAGGAGGAGGAGGCGGTGGTGGTGGCTGTAGGTGGGAGGGAGGAGCAGAGAGGGCGAGGGCGGGGACGGAAGGAGTGACGGGCGTGGACGAGGAGTGACGGGCGGGGAGGAACCATCGCGCGGGATACAGACAGGGCGGAAATGTGTGTCCTGGAGGGAAATGCGTTAGAAATCTCGATATTCCCTGAGCGAGAACCGAAACTTGGCAAAATCTCCTTCTGGGCTTGGCATGAGGCGGCGTCAAGGCAGTAGGAGGAGCAGAAGGAGCAGGAGGCAGAAGGAGCAGGAGGTAGAGGTGAAGGAGGCGTTGAAAAGGAGAGAAGAAATGGGATGGGAATGGAGTGGATGTCCCTGTTTCCACTCGTCATGGCCCAGCACCTCTTCCTCTACTCCTTTTCCTCCTCTTGCACTTCCATCTCCTCCTCCTCCTCTTGCACTTCCATCTCCTCCTCCTCCTCCTCCTCTTCCTCCTATTCCTACTCCTGTTGCTATTTCCTTCCTACCGTTCTTCTTTTCTTTCATGGATACAGTTTCCTTTCTACATCCATCATTCTTGCCTTCTCTTCTACGTCCTCCTCCTCCTCCTCCTCCTCCTCCTCCTCCTCCTCCTCCTCCTCCTCCTGGGATCCGAGCGTTTCATCGTACCTCCTCCTCCTCCTCCTCCTCCTCCTCCTCTTGCTCTCATCTCCGACGTGAGAGAAAAATCGCCGTCCGTTTCTCACCTCTCAAAGATTCCAGTGCCCCTCCGAGGTTGGTGTTGGCGGCGGGGCTGAGTGGGGCGGGGCGAGATGGGGCGGACCGGGGTTATCGCTGCCGGTGATCGCGGTCGGTCGGGGTCGAGTGGCTGCCATCGAGTGCCTTCGCATAGATATTTTGTCCTTAAATTACTCGCTCCGGCCGTTGAGGTGAAGACGGGTTAGTGTGCGGGGAGGAGACGGAGTGTGGGTGTGTGGTGGTGGTGGGGAAGGTGGGTGGGTGGAAGTGAGTGTAAATGTCCCTGGCGTTGGCTATCTGTCTTCCGGATTGGTCAGTGACGATGCGAGTGTTTCCATTGGTTATCGGCAGTGGCGGGAACATTGCGTGGTTGCCTTCTGGTGATTGGTAGAATGCTGGGTGTCTGGTGGTGTGTTGTGCTCTCTCTCTCTCTCTCTCTCTCTCTCTCTCTCTCTCTCTCTCTCTCTCTCTTTCACATTGTTATGAGGTTTTTCTAATCTTTTCCTTTTCCTTTCGTTGTGTTAATTCCTGTTTTCTTCACATTTCTCTCTCATTCTTCTTTCTAGTGCATGTGTGTGTGTGTGTGTGTGTGTGTGTGTGTGTGTTCTCTTATTGAAGGTGCGCGCAATAGGTGTGAAGCAAGTTTACAAAATCAAGGACAAAACTATCAATAAAGGGACACGAACAAGAGGAAGAGGAACAAGGAGAATAGTCAGAGAGGCAGGAAATCATTATGAAAGAGACGTCATGGAATGGAAAGAAAAAAAGGAAAAAAATCAAGAATAAATACAGTAATGAGAAAGAACAAGAAGAATGGCAAGCGTGTAAAAAACAAAAAAAAAAAAAACAGAAGACTGAATCGAATGAAAGGCGGAAAATGAGAGAATGATCACGCATACGATATCACTTAGAAAAAAAAAAAACGAAAGAAAAAAAAAGAAAAGAAAAAAGACACGATATAAATATAAGATGGAAAATAGAAATGCAAGTGGAACAAGACGGACAAGAGAAGAATGACATGTTTATGAAGAATAGAGAAATAAACTAAGGGGAATAAAATGGAAGAGGTTTATATCAGAGGAGAGTCTGAACAAAGGAACACAAGACAGGTAGCGAGGAAAACAAGGAGCGTGAGCGTATATACTGACACGTGCAATGAGCATAGAAATATGAACTGAATGAGGAAAATATGATAGGAAAAGACGAAATGCCAAAGAGAAAAGCATGAAGAGCAGAAATAGCAAGAATAATAAGAGAGAGAACGTCAAGAAGATGAAGAATGATTGTAACAAGAGAACACAAGATGGATAGACACACAGAGGGACAGTATAATGATGGAAAGAATGCAGGTCAAAGAATGGCCAGAAAATAACAATAACATCAACAACAACAACAATTACTCCTCCTCCTCCTCCTCCTCCTCCTCCTCCTCCTCCTCCTCCTCCGGCTACTACTACTACTACTACTACTACTACTACTACTACTACTACTACTACTACTACTACTACTACTACTACTACTACTACTACTACTACTACTACTACTAGGAAAAGAACAAAAAACATTAATAACAAAAATAACAACAAACGCGAATACGAAGAAGAAAAAGAACAAGAACAAGAACAAGAAGAAGAAGAAGAAGAAGAAGAAGAAGAAGAAGAAGAGTTATGACAAGTGCTGTTACAAAATAAAAACAGCAAAACAAGGAGGAAAAAAAAAAAAGAGAGAGAGAAACATGAAAGAAATTAAAGATACACTCCCGTCTCTTGCTTCACCTCAACCCTACTACTCAACCCATCCCCACCCCAGTCTCTCCTACACTAAATGTTTATGAACCCCCCCACCCCCCCAACCCCGAGCACTCCATCCCTGTGACATTCTCTACCTTGAATTCGACAAGTACTGTGTTTCGTGACTGGAGAATGTAAAGACTGATTTTTTTAACTTATTTTTCTCCTTCGTGACGACAAAATCTTCAAGCGTGTAACTTTAAAGGCTTAAGTTGTCCTCTTTATTCCTTACTGTGTGTGTGTGTGTGTGTGTGTGTGTGTGTGTGTGTGTGTGTGTGTGTGTGTGTGTGTCCGTTTTTCCCCTTGCTAGTGACCGCCTCTCCAGCTGTTGCCTCGGAAACTGAACTACAAAAAAAGAAAAAAAAATGGCATTCTTTTCCCACTAATGGCTCCGCTGTCCCTCTCTCCTTCCTTCTCTCTCCGTGTTTTGCTTCCTTCCTTCCTTCCTTCCTTCCCTCATTCCTTCCTTCCTTTCCTATTTTCTTCTTTTTTTTTCTTTTCCTTTTCATATTTTTTTTCCTTTTTTTAGTAATTTATTCTTTACCTCTTTCCTTCCTTCCTTCCTTCATTCATTCCTTTCTTTCTTTGTTTCTTTCTCTTTTTTTCTTTCTTTCTTTCTTTCTTTCTTTCATATTTCCCCTTCTTTCTCTCGTTCCTTCTAACCATCTTATTCTTTCTCTTTTCGTTATTCCTTTAATTCTTTCTTCTTCATTTCTTCATTCCCTTAGTTCTTCTCTCTCTCTCTCTCTCTCTCTCTCTCTCTCTCTCTCTCTCTCTCTCTCTCTCTCTCTCTCTCTCTCTCTCTCTCTCTCTCTCTCTCTCTCTCTCTCTCTCTCTCTCTCTCTCTCTCTCTCTCTCTCTCTCTCTACTTTGATCGTCCTTTGTTTCTTTCCTTCCTTCCTTCCTTCCTTCCTTCCTTCCTTCCTTCCTTCCTTCCTTCTTACTTGGTCCTTTCCTGCCTTCTTTCTCATCCTTTCTTCGTTTCATGTTCTTCTTCTCCCTTCTCTCTTCCTTCTTCCCTTCCTTCCTCTCCTTTATCGTTTTCTCTCTCCCTTTCCTCATCTCTTCTTTTTTTCTTCATATTCATTGTATTATTTTTATCCTCCTTTGTCCTCTTCCTCCTCCTTTTATCTGAGAACATTGTCTTCTCTCTCTACATTTCTGTCTCTTCTTGTCTTTATTACCGCTATCTTCCTCACCTCCTCTTCCAAGTATAATGCAATTCTATCCTCACCTTCTTCTTCTTCTTCTTCTTCTTCTTCTTCTTCTTCTTCTTCTTCTTCTTCTTCTTCTTCTTCTTCTTCTTCTTCTTCTTCTTCTTCCCTCTTTTATTAGCTCGTCCTTCACTTCCCGTTCTTGTCTCTCCCTGTTTAGCTTCTGAAATATTCCTACTTGTTCTTCTTCTTCTTCTTCCCTTATTCTATATCACTTTGTAGGTATTCATTCAATTTAGTCCTATCTCTCTCTCTCTCTCTCTCTCTCTCTCTCTCTCTCTCTCTCTCTCTCTCTCTCTCTCTCTCTCTCTCTCTCTCTCTCTCTCTCCCATTTTTTTTTTTGTTATTTCCTCTTGTTTTCTCTCTCTCTCTCTCTCTCTCTCTCTCTCTCTCTCTCTCTCTCTCTCTCTCTCTCTCTCTCTCTCTCTCTCTCTCTCTCTCTCTCTCTCTCTCTCTCTCTCTCTCTCTCTCTCTCTCTCTCTCTCTCTCTCTCTCTCTCTCTCTCTCTCTCTCTCTCTCCTTCCTCATGTCCTCCTTCAGTCTCTTCATCCCTTTCTCTTCTTCTCTGGCTCCCTCTTTCTCTCTTTTCATCCCTCTCCCTCTCTCTCCTCCTCCTCCTCCTCCTCCTCCTCCTCCTCCTTCGCCTTCCCTGTCAAGTCAAGGAGGGCACCAGTGTTCCTCCATTACTATGTAAATTGTTAGATCGACTTGCTCTCTCGGCCTATCCGGAATACGACGAGAAACTACCTCCCGTCCACCACCTACGCCAGGTCATACACGTCCGCTCGATCATACCACGCCCTCAAACTCCCACGACACGGCGCCCTAGGTCACCGGTTCACCTGCCAGCTCGCTCAGGAACGCTAGGTAAGGCTGTCAGCGTCCCATGAACAGCTTCTCTCAATCCTCCGTTTGCAATTGACAGTGTAATGAATGTTTGCTTGGCGCTGGGGACTGAGGACGATGAGAGAGAGAGAGAGAGAGAGAGAGAGAGAGAGAGAGAGAGAGAGAGAGAGAGGGGCAGGAGAGGGGGATAAAAAGAAACTGAAAACGAAGTGAAAATTGAAAAGTAAAGACAGAGGAAGAAAATAAGAAAAAAAGACATATGAGAGAGAGAGAGAGAGAGAGAGAGAGAGAGAGAGAGAGAGAAAAAGAAACAGAAAGAAACAAGAACTTAAAACGAAGCAAAAATTTTAAAAACACGTGAAAGAAGAGAGAGAGAGAGAGAGAGAGAGAGAGAGAGAGAGAGAGAGAGAGAGAGAGTGTGTGTTTGGAAAAGCGGGAACATTTCTAAACACTCAAGACACAAAAGGGAAGAAAAGACGCGATTCAGTGATCCACTCTAACTGTTCCTGAGGGCTGTTGTGTCTGGCTAGGCGACTGTGGGGGAGTTTTCAAGATACATTCTCTCTCTCTCTCTCTCTCTCTCTCTCTCTCTCTCTCTCTCTCTCTCTCTCTCTCTCTCTCGTCCATTTCTTCCTTTTGTTGCTTGTTATTTCTACACATTTATTTCTTTGTGTCTCTTTGTCCTGCCTCTTCCTTCTCCTCCTCCTCCTCCTCCTCCTCCTCCTCCTCCTCCTCCTCCTCCTCCTCCTCCTCCTTCCTCCTCCTCCTCCTCCTCCTCCTCCTCCTCCTCCTCCTTTCTTCGTGATCTCGCCACTGATAATACTGTGAAGGTTAAGAACGTTTGGATTTAACTTGCGTACACGACACACACACACACACACACACACACACACACACACACACACACACACACACACACACACACACACACACACACACACACACACACACACACACACACACACAGCTATTTATGTATGTGAAGATATGTCCGTCTCAGAATGTCCGGTTCGGTTCGTATCTCAGTGAGTGTGTAAAAATCCGATTAATTTAAGAGTTCGGATCCGTTAGATTATTTTACCGCAACGTGTGCTTTATTTTTTATCGCTTTCTCTCTCTCTCTCTCTCTCTCTCTCTCTCTCTCTCTCTCTCTCTCTCTCTCTCTCTCTCTCTCTCTCTCTCTCTCTCTCTCTCTCTCTCTCTCTCTCTCTCTCTCTCTCTCTCTCTCTCTCTCTCTCTCTCTCTCTCTCTCTCTCTCTCTCTCTTCTCTCTCTTCCTCCTCCACCCTTTGAGAGCATTCTTAAGACATTCTGTCTTGTTTTGAGGGAATTTCAATACAATTTGCTATGTTTTGAGAGCATTTTAAGACATTCTGGCATGTTTTGAGGTCATTTTAAGACATTCTTGCATGTTCTGAAGGGATTATAAGATATTTTGGCATGTTTTGAAGGCATTTTAAGACAATCTGGCAATTTTTTCGGGCATTTCAAGATAGTTTGGCATGTTTTGAGGACATTTTAAGACATTCTTGCATGTTCTGAAGGGATTATAAGATATTCAGGCATGTTTTGAGGGCATTATAAGACATTCTGGCATGTTTTGAGGGCATTATAAGACATTCTGGCATGTTTTGAGGGCATTTTAAGACATTCTGGCATGTTTTAAGGGCATTTTAAGGCATTGTGGCATGTTTTGAGGGCATTTCAAGACAGTTTGGCTACAATAACACCATTTCATTGACATTAGAAAGGGTCTATGGAGGTCACAAGATTATCCTTCTCCTCTTCCTCCTCTTCTTCGTTCTCCTCTTACGTTAATCATTTGCATCATTTCGTTCGCTATTCGCTTGACTGTCTGTGCTGGATACGGCTTCTCACTCTTTGTTTTTTTTTCCACTTCCCCTTCGGTTAGGTTTCCCCCTCCTTGACCTGCCCCTTGAGGCGTGACCTGCGTGCGTGACCCTCTCCAGTCTGCCTGAGCCTCCAACACTCTCCCCACAATGCCATCCTTACCCCTCCGTTCCGCCCAGTGCTAGATGGTCACTGTTTAGCAGACAGAGGAAGGGAATGATTGTGATGGTGGGTGTGGTGGTTGCAGTAGTTGTAGGAAATGTTGTTGTTGTTGTTGTTGTTGTAATAGTAGTAGTAGTAGTAGTAGTAGTAGCAGTAGTAGTAGTAGTAGTATCAGTGTTAAAGATAGTAGTATTAGGAGGATTGGTAGTGGTAGTATTGATAGTAGTAGTAGTAGTAGTAGTAGTAGTAGTAGTAGTAGTAGTAGTAGTAGTAGTAGTAGTTGTAACAGTAATAAAGATAGGAGGATTGGTAGTAGTAATAGTGATAGTAGTAGAAGTAGAAGTAGTAGTAGTAGCAGCAGCATTAGTAGAAGCAGTAATAGTAACAGCAGCAGCAGCAGCAGCAGCAGCAGTAATAGAAGTAGAAACAATAATAGCAACAGAGGAGACGAGAAAGACAAAACAAAAACGGAAAACGACCACAGAAACAATACCACCAAATAAATACCCAGTGAATAATGAAATACATGAATAAATAAACACAAAATGACAAATGAAAATAATAATGAATAAGCGTCAGTGAATACTTAATAAGCTGTCCATCCTATAGTTTCGAGAAAGCGCGTCTTCCTTTGCGTTATATATTTCCCGTCGGCAGCGATAAATATCTTAGGCCGTGTTGACCAGCGAAGGGTCAGTAATTTGGACCAATCAGCAGGGCTTTCTGAACTCCTAATGAAGGATCGACCGCGTATATCAGCCAATCAGGAGCCGTTTGTCGGTGCTGTGATTAGATTAGCCAATCACTGACCTTCTCTGGTGCAACTAATCAGCTTCCTCGAGTGCCATACTGCGAAAAGAGAGAGAGAGAGAGAGAGAGAGAGAGAGAGAGAGAGAGAGAGAGAGAGAGAGAGAGAGAGAGAGAGAAGAGAGGATCATGAAATCTCTCTGAATCTCCCAAGTCTCTCAGATCTCGTAACGAAGAGACGCCCTTCCTCCTCCTCCTCCTCTTCCTCCTCCTCCTCCTCCTCCTCCTCCTCCTCACCAAGGGTCATAGTCGTATACCTTTCAAGAGGAATATCGTCCATCGTGCAAATGGTGAGGTGGCTTACTTTCCTTTCCCCCCCGAGAGGATGATGCATTGAGGAGAAAGAGAAAGAAGAAATAAGAGTGTAGGAGGAAGGGGAGAGGAAGGCGGAAGAAGAGAGGGAGTAAGGGATGTGAGGATGTATTAAATTATGCAGAACAGAGTGTAATAAAGAAGGAATAGAGAGGTGAGCGAAGAAGAAGAGGAGAAGAGGGAAGATTAATTTATATTATTGATTGTTTGCAGGATTCAGTGTGTGTGTGTGTGTGTGTGTGTGTGTGTGTGTGTGTGTGTGTATTGTGATTACTGGTTTCTTGGTCTTTTAGGGAGGGAAGAAGGAAGGAGGAGGAGTAAAAGGAGGGGGAAAAAGGAGGAGGAGGAGGAGGAGGAGGAATAGGAAGAGGAAGAGGAGGAGGGGGAGGAAGAGGAGGAGGAGGAAAAAGAAAAGGAAGAGGAGCAGAAGCAGGAGTAGGAGAATGAGCAAGGAGAGGAAGAGGAGGAGCAGAACCAGAACCAGGAGAAGGAACAAGGAGAGGAAGAGGAGGAGGAGAAAAAAGGAGGAGAAAAAATGAAAAGAAAAGTATAATTCACCTTTAAGTAAAAATACATAAAGGAAAAAGAAAGAATGTACAGACCACTTCTAAATAAAAATATATAAAAGACACTGGGAAAAAGGAAAACGGTTCGTATTTTATCATTTCCCTCCTTGGAAGAAAACATCTCCCCATTAGGAGTAAATATTGCCGCCGAAGTGTGCATTATATTCCCCTCAGAGTTTTAATTTGGCCACGCCGTGTTATTTTTCCTGGAGATAAATTTCTGCCTTTTTTTTCCCCTCCCTCAGATGTTGTACCCAGGCGAGGCGGACGGAGGCGCAGAAGGCAGCTTAGTTCGTGGTCTCTGTTTCCGTAAGTGCTATTTTATTACCGAGTTTTAGTTTTATTTTGCGAGGATTTCTATTTCTTTTTCTTCCTTCTTTCGTGTATGTGGTGAAATAGAGAAAGGATGGAACTCTCTGCTGCTTCAGTCTAATAATCCTCCGAAGCCCCAAATGAAACTCGTAATCACGTTCGAGTCCGCTTCGTAGTTCCGGCTGTTTTGAGGGCTTCGAATAATCATCAGAGCGGGAATATTTTTGCTGACATACTCGTGCGTTGCGGGAAGAGGAAATGTGACGAGGAATATGACAACTGAGGCCTCTTGGTGAAGGTCCAGATGCGTTGGTGCTACTGTGACGCTGAGATTGGTTTATGATTTGGTTACTTGATATGCATCCCTCCTTTCCTACGGAGTTCTTTTTTTAACACAAGAATTACTAGTTTTAAGATATTTGTTCCAGACTTTTGGCTGATTCTATTTTGATCTTTAAGGGAACTGGCATTCAAGTGGGTGTTTTTGTTTTTAATCTTTTGTTGCCCTTTGTCGGCTTTCCCCTCTTGTATAGAAAATAAAAGTTAAGGGCAGTAAAACTTGAATAAAAGAGAAAAAATGAGATCCACTGAAATGCATTGATAGATGTGTGATATTTAAACTCGTTCATCATTTGTACTGTTTTTTTATTTGTTCAAACCTTCATCATGGCGACGTAGCAAGACAACTTTTGACATCAACTCTGCAATTATTTTCATGTTCCATTTATAGAAGCAAATTCCTAAACCAGGGAAGCGTACACTGGCAAAGCTGGGTCTGATGTGTTCACTTCAGCAGTTCCGCCCTCGCTGGTCGCTCCCCAGATCATGTTTCTACCTCTGTTACCGTTCATTGGCCACACCGTTACCAGAGCGGCCCAGGAAGCTCAGGCTGGGTATAAAGAGTGCTCCGGCTTGGTGGTCGTAGAGATTATAAAGAGGATAAAGTCTGTATTTAGAAACGCTCTGCTCTTTCACCGCGACAATTTTCAAAGGTCACAGCGATGAATTGTCAGGTTCCCAAGTGTGTTTTCCCAGTTGATGATGTATAAATCTTGTTAATCCCTCACTACAACCATAAAAACACCTTTAAAAAAACAGCGTAATCTCAACTAGAGCCCTCTGAATGTTGTCGAGTTGCAGTGCAGAAATGTTTCAAAATATGATCGTATAAACAACAGGAGCCAATGACCCAGAGCCGCACAGCCTCCACAGCGCCATGGACAAGCCCTCAGCGCCTCTTTATCGACGTTTTATGTGTCCACTCGATCTCCATTGCGCGGACCATTAATACCGCGGACACTCGGCGGTAAAAATGTGAAAATGACTTAATTACCGCTGTTAATGACGAGTAAATACTTAGGTAGCTCTCAATTACCTCGTGTAGTAACTCTCTGGCCCTTGTGTTTTCTTATTTTTGTTGTTTGGCTTTATTTTTTAGGGGTTGTTGAATTCTCCGATAAATTTATGTTGAAGTGGCTCTTGGTCGGTTTATGTTCGGAGTATGTGGTCTCTCCAGGCACCGGTGAGGTCAGGTTACGTCAGGTCAGGTGAGGAGGCAGTTAAGGTTAGATTTATTGGGTAAGTTGCGTCTTGTGGGAGAAATGGCCCGTGGAAGTTTACAATTGAGGTGATGAAGCGGCTCTCCTCGGGGGCAGCTTGGATTGACTATCATGCTCTACTTTACTCAAGAGAAAATGTGGTGAAACAGTTTGGTATTGCTTCTGTCGTGGGAAAATTAAAGGAAGATAAGAAGATAATGTGGAGGAGAATAGCAGAGGGAAGGAGAGGGAGTGGAATTATGAAGTGTTATTATTCTCTTTACTACCAGGACGCGTTTTAATATCTATTCTGGTTACTATCTGGCGTTCTTATACAGCTTCAGCAACATACATTGGGATTAGAATAGTAAAGACTCTGGACATTAATCTTCTGACCTCCATAGACCCTTCGTAATGCAAATGAAATCGTCTAATTATACCCAAAAATCAAGATAAAAATGTGTCTCAGTAAAAAGAAGTTAAAATATAATACCTCTAACTGGTAGTACATGGCAGGGAGTGTGGGTGATTAGAGTACTGAATGAAACTAATACATTAATCTGTTTCGTAATGTAAGAAAAGTAAACGCACTCAAATAGATAAATAAAGGATAATATTGAAATAACACCAGCGTTTTCCATCAGAGGATTAAATTGCGTTGTGTTTAGATTCAATCAGTTCATTAATCCCACTCGCTGATTCCTTTACTGTGTACATAGCGAATTGCAAAAGAAATTGTCATGTTTTGGCTTAGAAATAAACAGTCAGTGTGTGGAAATTAGTAAGCTGAGAGTGCTTTTATAAAACGAGTACATCACACCACCGAAAAACAAACTAGAAAAAGAAGAAAAGAAAGAAAAGATAAAAGAGGGAAAAAATGCTGAGAAAAGACCTAGTTATAAAAAGGAAAAAAAGAAGAAAAGAGGAAAAGAAGAAAAAAAGAAAGAAAAGAAAAGAAAGGGAGGAAAAATGTAGAGAAAAGACCTGGCAGTAAAAAAAGAGGAAAAGAAGAAAAAGAAGAAGGAAAAGAAGGAAAATGCAGAGAAAATGCTTAGTAGTAAAAAATTTGAAAAAGAAGAAAAGAGGAAAAGAAGAAAAAGAAGAAAGAAAAAGGAAAAAAAGCAGAAAAACGTAGAGAAAAGACCTAGTAGTAAAAAAAGAGGAAAAGAAGAAAACAGAAAAAAGAAAAAAGCAAAGAAAACACCTAGAAGTAAAAAAAAAGAAAGAAAAAAGAGAAAATAAGAAAAACACAAAAAAAAACCAGTAGCTAAATAAAAAGGAAAAGGAGAAAAAAAGAAAAAAAAAAGAAAAGAAGGAAAAACGCAAAACAAACACCTGGTAGAAGAATAAAAGGTGATAACGTATATTATGGCGTGAAGGAAGGGCATCTGATCCCCCACTCAGCACACACTAGAGGCAGCAGCGGGAGTCGTCTCAGGTGACCCTCTCAGGTGACGGCGCTACATGGTAATTGGCACACTCCCGCCTCAGCTTTGGTTTCATCCACTTGCAGCACTTAGTCGCCGCAGGGTTGGGAAGCTCAGGCCAAATCAAAGTCGTGAATGTAAAGAGGATGCAAACGAACAAGCTTTCTTCCCTTTAAATAAACCCAATGTTCATGTTACACTATGCTCGTGATTTCACTTTGCTTCACCACCACCATTACCAACACCACCACCACCACCGCTACTACTACTACTACTACTACTACTACTACTACTACTACTACTACTACTACTACTACTACTACTTCTCACCATCACCGTTGCTGCTGCTACTATTACTACTGCTATTACTACTATTGTTTTTGTTGTTACTCTTGTTTTCATGCATTTCTGCTGCTGCTCCTGCTGCTACTACTACTACTACTACTACTACTACTACTACTACTACTACTACTACTACTACTACTACTACTACTACTACTACTACGTTTACAATTACTATACAACTACTACTACTACTACTACTACTACTACTACTACTACTACTACTACTACTACTACTACTACTACTACTACTACTACTACTACTATTCTGCTGCTGCTGTTGTTGTTGCTGCTGCTGTTGTTGCTTTCATGCATATTTCAAGCAACAAAGTTTGGAAAATTTCACAAATTGAGCAAACTTGGGCAACCCTTAAACTTGTACCAGTAATTACAGCTATTGGAGGAAAAAAAGTCTATTGGAATTTCTGATATTACAAAAACTAAGCATTTTGAAACCGTGTAATCCTGCTTATAGACAAAAACGAAAGTCTGAGCGTTGCGAATGTAAATAGTTTGGTAATACATGCATACCTTGACACATTATATCGTGAAAATGAAGTGTAGTTAGTAGTAACTGCTTTTTGCCGCCTTCCAAAGCTTCAATTATGTTTCTTGTTTTCGTCAAGGCGGGTCAGGTTAATGAGACCAGACTGGCGCTAATGTGATTCCTGGTTCTCTGGTTAAATCGCAACATTCACAAGTTAAGACTAATACTCTTACGTGGCCTCTTGTGGAGTTGTGCTGCCGAGTGAGAGGAGCTTTGTTGGTGTTGTTAGTGTTATTTTTATTGTTGTTGTTGTTGTGGTGGTGGTGGTGGTGGTGATGTTATTGCTGTTCTTGTTGTTGCTCTTGTTGTTATTATTATTACTATTGCTGTTATTATTATATTTTTGCGTGGAAACTCGTGCAAAACTGCAATGCTGTCACGAAAAAAGTCGACCTAAACTACGTTAATGACACTCAAACACACACACACACACGCGCACACACACACACACACACACACACACACACACACACACACACACACACACACACACACATTTATTTATTTTAATGGTGCTGGTAATATACATGTGTGTATATTTATTATTTTTAAAGATTAATGTGCTCGTTTGTACAGCATATGGCGCCTGTCCATTTCAGTAAAAGGTTCATTTTTACTATTCTGGTTAGAAATAAGCACTTTCCATATGAAGAGTAGCACGACAAAGGTACTATTTAATGACAATATTGTTTGAAGTGCCTTACTTGAAATGAAACTCTGCATTTTTTGTTTATCTTTATTCATGATAGATAAGGAGAGTATAAGTAACAGGAATTGTCTGACGGCGGAGCTTGAGGAGAAATGTGTCAAAATGAAGGGAAAGGAGAAATGTATCAAAACTGAGAAGGATAAATGTGTCAAAATTGAGGAAAAGGAGAAATGTGTCAAAATTGAGAAGGATAAATGTGTCAAAATTAAGGAAAAGGAGAAATGTGTCAAAATTGAGGTAAAGGAGAAATGTGTCAAAATTGAGACGGAGAAATGTGTCAAAATTGAGAAGGAGAAATGTGTCAAAATTGAGACGGAGAAATGTGTCAAAATTGAGACGGAGAAATGTGTCAAAATTGAGAGGGAGAAATGTGTCAAAATTGAGAGGGAGAAATGTGTCAAAATTGAGGAAAAGGAGAAATGTGTCAAAATTGAGAAGGAGAAATGTGTCAAAATTGAGAAGGAGAAATGTGTCAAAATTAAGGAAATAAGGAAAAGGAGCAATGTGTCATAATTGAGGAGGAGAAATGTGCCAGAACTGAGAAGAGAAATGTGTCAAAATTACACACAGCTTTTAATGAGTAAAGGTGGGGAGAATATTAAACAGTATTGAGAAAAGGGAAGTTTGTTGGCAAGCTTAATGATTTCAAAGCCTGAAAAGATACGATGTGTTGAATATTGTACAGGGAACTTTGTGAGATAACTTTCCTCGACGGTGGTTACGTAAGGATAAATCTTGAACGAGAAAGAGTAAAAATCATCAACATGTTTACCAGTTCTGAGTGGATTACATTCTAAAAAGTAGATGAAGAGTATTTCACAACAAAACTGTATCTTTTCTGACATATTCCCATTTCGTTACACAAATATAAAGTTACAGCAGGATCCAACTCTTTACTCTTGTACTTCTGTCCTACTCAAATGATGGAAACTCACGTCCTTCACTCGCTATATTAACCCCTTCACTACTGGGACGCATTTTTACCATGAGTTTTGGATATGATTTGACGATTTTATTCATATCAGTAAGAATTTATGGAAGACGGAAGATTACTGGCCAGAGTCTTCACCATTTTGATCCCCGACACGAGTTTCTAAAGCTGCATAAAATCACCAAATGGTAAGCAGAATACATATGAAAACGTGTCTTGCTACTGAAGGAATTAAACTTTTATATTCAGACTAGAATATAAAAAAGAGTCTCGAAGTTTGGGAAAGAAAAATTTACTGATAATTAAGTTAGTGCATAAAGAAAGAGCATAATACATAAACAATTGTCTTTTCATGGAGACAGGCCAGGGTGAAGCCACTACTAAGCAGAGAGAAAATAAGGAAGGCACGACAAGGTACAACACTTTGAGGAATCATCATGTACGTTGTATTAAAAGGAAACTCACCAATGTAGAAAGCATAAAAATAAACTTCGCTAAGAGGAAAGAATAAATTGCACTCAGCGAACAAAGAGGCGAGAGATTAAAAAGACCAATTAGTATCATACGATGAAGACAGTAACAGCCACTTGAGGGGAAAGCTACACGCGGTTGAGGGGAAGTATACTAGTT
>NC_059278.1:2422143-2427143 GCF_017591435.1 Portunus trituberculatus | reverse complement strand
CTCTCTCTCTCTCTCTCTCTCTCTCTCTCTCTCTCTTTTATATAATGTTTCAGATATAAATTTTGATAAACTGTGTGTGTGTGTGTGTGTGTGTGTGTGTGTGTGTGTGTGTGTGTGTGTGTGTGTGTGTGTGTGCATGCGTTCTTTGAGTGAGCATATGAACGTATAATGATATTGGACCGTAAGGGAAAAAAACATGCAGTAAAATAAAATATAAAAAGAGAAGTATAGAAAGAATATTAATGTGTTTGGCTTATTTTAATTTGAAACTCGTATTTATTTTCACATTTAATTATCTTGTTTACCTGGACACTCTCTCTCTCTCTCTCTCTCTCTCTCTCTCTCTCTCTCTCTCTCTCTCTCTCTCTCTCTCTCTCTCTCTCTCTCTAAGTCGTCGTTTTCTATGTATCTTATATATTAATGTAAGCAATATGGTCAAATAATTTTAATCAATGAATCAATCAAAAAAATAATCTCTCTCTCTCTCTCTCTCTCTCTCTCTCTCTCTCTCTCTCTCTCTCTCTCTCTCTCTCTCTCTCTCTCTCTCTCTCTCTCTCTTGATTAGCAGCGTGTGTTTGATGAATTGTGACAGTGACGACGCGTAACGATCGATTCTTTTTGGTGTGTCCGAGTTTCAAGGTATTTAGTGTTTAGTTTTCAATTTGGTGTAATGTTTCAGAATGGTTAATCGCCTTTCATTCCATTCGTCCGCATCACACACGCTCGCTTCCCCTGCCCTTCGTTCACCCCCAACACTGTTTTCATATCCGCTATTCTCGTATCTTTCTATTTATCTAACTTATTTCTATACATTTTTTTTCGTGTTTGTAAGTTTTCACTCACAGACAGACATGCATACGTACATACATACAGACAGACAGACAGACACACACCTGTACGTCTATCAGTCTATATCTGTTTCTGCCCGGCCGCCTCTTACCTGTCAGTCTAATTACCAGCCTCACCTGACGGATCGCTAACTCTTTTGACCTTTTATTCACCACATGGTCTTTTTTTCCACCCTCGTGTACTCGCGCTAAAAGTTTATTAATTGTGTATCTGTTTACCTGTCAGTGTGATGGAGTCGTGCCCATTATCCGCCCGGGAACTGAAAAGATTTGGATGCTGGCAATGGTTATTTTTCTCTTTTTTTTTCTCTCTCTCTCTCATTTTCATAGTATTTTTTTTTCTGGTTGGTTTATATTTTTTGGGGTTCATTATTGGTGCTTTGTGTTGTTCTCGTCTTTTTTTTTCTGTGTTTTGTGTTTGTTTTAATTCATTTTATCTGTTTTCTTTTTAGTTTTTTTTTTTTTCAGCATTTTTCTGTATTTCTGGTTGGTTTGTGTTGTTATTTGTGGTGTTTTGTGTTTTTCTTTTCTTGTTTTTTTTGCATTTATTTTTTTTTTTAGATGTTTGTGTATTTCCTTTTTTTTCTTTTTTCAGTTTTTTTTTTTTTATTTCCAACCTGTTTCTTTACTTCTGATTGGCTTGCATCTCTTTTTTTTTTTGTTTGTTTCATTGTTGGTGCTTAGATTTTTTTTTTCGTCTTTTTTTTCCTGCGTTTTTTTTCCCATTTACCTTTTTTTCTGTTTACGATTTTCTTATTTTCAACATTTCTTTTTTTTTTTTTTGCATTTTTTTTCGGTTCCTTTATTATTTTGTATATTTTTCGTCTTTTCTTTTGTGTGTGTGTGTGTGTGTGTGTTTGTTTGTTACATCTTTTTTTTATCATTTTTTTCTGTTTACCACTTTTTTTTTCAACGTATTTCTTTTTTCTCTGCTGATTTCTTGTTTTTTTTTATTATTGCTGTTTTGTTTTAGTTTTTTTGTTTTTCTTCTGTTTATGTTTGTTTGTCCTTTTTCATTTTTTTTTTTTTTTGTTTCCTGTTTACTATTTTTTCTAACCTGTTTCTTTTTTTTTCTATTTGATTTGCATCTTTATTTTTGTTTCATTACTAGTATTTTGTATTTTTTTCGTCTTTTTCCTGTATCTATGTTTGTCATTTTTTCTTCTTTTTCCTTTTTTTTTACTATTTTATTTTATTTTTACCCTATTTCGTTTTTTTTTCTTTTACTTATTTGCTATTTTTATTTCCGTTTTCATTGTTGGTGTTTGTTTTTTTGCTTTTGTTTTTGTTTTTATTTGTTTTGTGTTGTTTTTTTCTTTTCCTGTTTTCCGTTTACCTTTTTTTCGTTTTTATCACTATCAGTTTTTTTTTTTTTTTTCAACCTGTTTTTTTTATTTGATTTGCATTTTGTTTAGTTTCAGTTGTGTCATTTTTTTTCCTTTTATTTGTTTTGTTTACATTTTTCTTACTTTTTTTTCATTTCATTCGCTTTTTATTTTTGTGTCTATCTTTATTCTCATTTATTCCTTTAATCTCTTTTCTCTTTACATTTTTAATTCTTTTTTTCTTTTTTTTTCTTTTCGCGTCTTTCATGTTTTAAATTCCTTACTTCCTTTTTAATATTTCCTTTTCATCTTTCTTTTCCGCTTTTCCTTGGCCTCGGTTCTCTTCCCCTCCACTTTATTCCTCTTTCAAGCCGCGAGTGTCTCCAACAAACCTCACTTTCCCCTCACTCTGGCATTCACCCCTCATCCCCTCACTCACATTTCTCCCACGACCACACTTTCCTCTTTTTCCTCCATTTTACTCCTTTTCCCTCCGACACTTCTCTCCTAAACTCTCCCTCACCTTCTTCCTGTCCCCTCTCTCACTCACTCTCTTTCACTTTTCCCTCATCTCTACTCCTACTCTCCCTTCATCACGTTCCCCTCAAACTCTTCCCCTCGCGCCTTTCATATTGTCTTTACCTTCCCCTTTACTCCTTCACGTTTCCCTTAACATCTCCCCTCGTTCCTTCTCTCTCTCTCTCTCTCTCTCCTTCCACAGTTTCCCCTCCGTCCACCTTTCCCCACTTCTACCTATGCTACGATGCTTTAAACTTCAATTTTACACCAACTCAGTCATTTTTTTCCCCTCTTTACACTTATTACCTTCCTCTTTCCCCACTCTCGCTTCTGTGTAGTGGAATTCCTCTCACACCCTCCCCTCATCTCTCTCTCTCTCTCGCTCTCGCTCTCGGTCTCGGTCTCGCTCTCTCCCTTAGCCACCCTCGATTCCTGACTGCCAATATCTTGCGGACATATTCCAGATTCCTTCTTCGCAGGCCTGTTCCTCAAAATCGCATATTCCAGAGTTCCAAATTCTCGTTCCAGTCTTCTCCCACATTACCTGGTATTCCCGGCGGCCACCGATTCCAAAATTTCTCAAGTCTAGACCCGGGCATCTGTTCCAAGTGACACCGTTTCCATTCCCGGTATCAGTTTCCCATTTCTGGTGAAGTATTCCCATTCCTGGTGCTTCATTCCACCCCACATACAAACACACACACACACACACCTCACACATCTCCCCCACGGTCTCGTTTCTCTAGCCTTGCATTCTCATTCCTCCTTTACCTATAGCCAGCGACCCATTCCTCTTTCGGTCACCATATCACCAGGTAAATATTGTGATACTCTTTCTTTATTCACACTATCTATTCTTCTAACTCTCCTTATATATCTCTGCCATTGCCACGTTTAACTATAGAAAACGTATAGCTAGCGACTCATTCCTCTTTCGGTCACCATATCACCAGGTAAATATTGCACTACTGGTCCTTTATTTACACTATCTATTCCTCTTACTCTTTATATATATCTCTCCCAATGCCGCGTTTAAATATAGATACACTGCACCTCCGTGGTACAGTGGAACCATGCGTGCTTTGGGGTCCGAGGGGTCTCCAAGCACACGGGTTCGAATCCTGTCCACGGTCCGAGTGTAGGTTGGTCTTCCTCATTCAGGGCAAGGGTTTCTTAGCGGATTGGCTTTGAGATAGAAGGTACCTCAAAAAGTACCCCCTTTAGCCCATAAATTCCAGTGAAAAGCCTACATGGTATGGTGTATAGCTAGCAACCCATTCTTCTTTCAGTCACCATATCACCAAGTAAACATTGCGCTCCTATTCCTTTATTTCCACTACCTGTCGCTCTTACGCACTCTCTCTCTCTCTCTCTCTCTCTCTCTCTCTTTCTCTTTCTGTCTCTCCCATTGCCACGCTTAACTCTCCGCCGCCCCACCGACTTGCAACAGTACGTTCATATCACAAAGGCTATCTGTCTTTCGTAGTGGTAGGTTCCTCCTAGTCCGCTACGTGTGTTTCTGGTCCCATTCTCAAGGACTGCCCAATAACGTTCCACCGATGCATTATTTCTGGTACATTTAACAAGATATATTTACAGAGAGAGAGAGAGAGAGAGGGAGAGGGAGAGGGAGAGGGAGGGAAATATGTAGCTGAGTGGTGTTTGGGTGAGTGAATGACTGTGACTAAGAGAGAGAGAGATAGAGGGAGAGGGAGAAGGTGAAGGAGAGGGAGAGGGAAAGGGAGACGGAAGGAGAGGAAAGGAAATAAGTAGTTGAGAGAATGAGAGAGAGAGAGAGAGAGAGAGAGAGAGAGAGAGAGAGAATAATAGAGTAGAGGAAGAGAGAGAGAGAGAGAAAGAAAAAAAAAAAAGATAATGAGGTCTGTCTGTAAAATATAAATGAGAAATTTTAATGGTTTAATTTCTGCAGGTGTTGAAACTGACAGCAAGTAATCGATTCTTTTAATTAAACACCATAATACAATAGAACATATAACAGAGAGCGGCAATAAATACTCTCGGTGCATTTATGGCAGGGCGTAGTAAGAGTGCCATTCTTTTATTTATCACTGCAGTAAGAATAAGAAAAAAAAAATAAAAGGTTTATTCTCCACTTTGATAACATAAAGTAGTAACAGGGAAAACAAAAAAAACAGCCATTACTTAATTACCACTGTGTTTAACCCCTTCAGTACTGGGACGCATTTTTACCTTGAGTTTTGGGATGTGATTGGACGGTTTTATTGACATTAGGAAGGTTCTATGGAGGTCAGAGGATTAATACCCAGAACCTTCCCTATTTTAATTC
>NC_059278.1:2384643-2417143 GCF_017591435.1 Portunus trituberculatus | reverse complement strand
TTCCCTCCATCTTTCCCCCACGTGTTTCTCTCCATCCTTCCCTCCATTTCTCCTTCCTTGTCTTCCCTTCATCCTTTTCTCCATACTTTCTTCTTCCTTGCTTCCTTCTGTGTTTTTCTCCATTCTTTCCTCCATGTTTTCCTTCATGCTTTCCTCCATACTTCCTTCTATGCCTCCCTCCATGTTTTTTTCTCCATGCCACCTTCTTTGCTTTCCTTCTTTCCTCCCTCCTTGCCTCTATCCTTCCCTCCTTCATGTCTCCCTCCAGCATTACCTCCTTCCTCTTCTTCCTTTTCCTCCATGTCTCCTCTCCTTTGTATTCTCTATGTATGGTTCTCTCACTGACTGGCTGATTGGCTGGCTGACTGACTGACTGGCTGACTGACTGCCTGACTGGCTGACTGACGGAATACCTGACTGACTGACTGGCTGACTGACTGACTGACTGACTGACTGACTGACTGACTGACTGACTGACTGACTGACTAGCTGACTGATTGACTGACTGGCTGACTGTTAGACTAGTTTTCCACACAGGTTGTCTGAATGATTGAGTGCCTAGCTGGCTGACTGGATGAATTAATGGCTGACTGACTCATCTCATTCACTGACTCATTCACTGTTTGGCTGGCTGACTCACTGACTGAATGGTTTACTGGTTGCCTGGTTGACTGCCTGATGGTCGACTGGTTAGCTGGTTGGCTGGCTGGTGATATGTATAGAGTATTTGTCCATCAATTTACCTGATTTCCATACTCTCTCTCTCTCTCTCTCTCTCTCTCTCTCTCTCTCTCTCTCTCTCTCTCTCTCTCTCTCTCTCTCTCTCTCTCTCTCTCTCTCTCTCTCTCTCTCTCTCGTAACTCGCCATCAGTGTCAGCCGTCGCCGCCAGAGGGCAGGGCTTGGCTTCCGCCCATTGCTCTGCCGGAAATGTGAGGAAGCCGCCGAGGCAATCTAAAGGAAGGTTTTAAGCAGAAATTCAACCAATCGTGGATGAGTTATCGTGTCGCGTCACTGGGAATCACCCAATGGCCTTCCCAGCACGTCAGGGAGCAGGGGGGAGCCGGCCAATGAGAGGGCAGTTAGCATAAGGCGGCTAATCAACGTAGATCACCGAGAGAGGTCAGCCAATTCAGCCAATCACAAAAGAGAGCCCCGGGAAAAGGTCAGCCAATGACAAGAGAAGGGAAGAGGAAAATTACATCATTACTGGGTAGCGAGCAATGGTAGAAATGATTGCGACTTAAACGGAAACAGAAAACGGGGAGAGGGTTGAGGGTGCGCCACGACTAAAGGTTCACAATGGGACCGCTGGAACGCAATCGTCACTGCCATCTTTCTCTCTCTCTCTCTCTCTCTCTCTCTCTCTCTCTCTCTCTCTCTCTCTCTCTCTCTCTCTCTCTCTCTCTCTCTCTCTATCTATCTCTATTTCTTCTCAGCGCGGCGCCTCGAGTGGTGATTGCCGTGTCACCTTGAGGGACAGGTGAGGCGCTGACGCAGGTGAATTCGCTCAATTAAGGACACGGACGATAAGGAGCGGGAATGGCGGAGGTGAGAGACGCAAACGAGGGCATGATTGCACACAAATAACTCCGCCAAGGCTTTGTGAGAAGAATAGATCGAATAATGGAATAGTGATAGTATGCATCGCCGTGTAGTGCGTTCCAGTAATTGCCCACTTGAAACATGTTAATAAAAAGGAGTAAGTGGAGCACATTCAGCAAATTAGAGCCGAAGCACCGACACATGAGGTAAATGGCGCTTGTTGTATTGTTCAAATATACCAAAATGGCGCCGTGGAAAAAAAATAGAGTAGAGAAATAGAACACGATGTAAAAAAAAAAAAGAGCATAAAAAGATACTAACACCACCACCACCACCACCACCACCACCACCACCAAACGGACTTTCATCTAGAAAAAAAAGGAAGGGGTAAAAAAAAAACACTACAGAATTACTGGAATAAAAAAAAATATATAAAGCAAGTGGGAGGGAATAAAAAAAAGCATACAAGTTAAAAAAAAAATCCCCAACGAAAATAAAATTAAACTTTCCGCCTCGACGAGAAAGTTTTTGATGAAGATAAAAGATAATTAAGCTTACGTGGAGTCGCGTGAGGGGAAACACGTTATGGAAACATTTTGTGTGTTCTAGTTGTTGCCTGGGGAGAAGAGAAGGGGAGTGGAAACTTGGGGGAGGGGAGGAAGGGGAAGAGGAAGCATAAAAGGGGAGAGGGGTGTCTAGTGATGGGATTCTTTGGGAGAGGGAGGGGAGAGGACAAGAGACAGTGATGGACAGGGAAAAGCAGAGTGGGGGATGGGCGGAGAGGGTGGGCAAGGAAGGGTCATGAGGCAGGGGGTAGACAGAGAAGACAGGGAATGACAGGAAAATAGCTAAGAAACATTCTCTCTCATTCCTCCTTCCCTATCCTCTCTCCTTCGCTATCCTCTTCTCTCTCCTTCTCTCTCCTTTATCCTCCCTCTCCTCTTCTTCTCTTCCTTACCCTATCTCCTTCGCTCTCTTATCCCCCTTCCATTTCCTCCTTTCCCTCTCCTCTATCCTCCCTCTCCTCTTCTCCTCTACCCTCTCCTCTCTCCTTCTCATCCCTCTCCCCTCTCTTCTCCCCCATTCCCTCGCTCGGATGTACAGAGAAGGCATGAGGGGAAAGAAAGGCTCATGTCAGGGAAAGCAGGGATTGGCAGGGAATGTAGAAGGAAAAGCAAAGGCCAACGCGAAAATGGAATAAGTTGATCACAATTTTAAAGTAAAGAAAAATAAAGAAAGGAGTAATACAAGGAAGAAAGGAGGGAAAAAGAATAAAAGAAGGCTACATTGAGATTTTGAAGCAGGGAAGGAAACGGAAGGAGGAAAATTATATGGGCAGGTAAGATATTCCGGGACCTGAGGCGAGTGGCGAGATTAACTGAGTGAGCGATTGAAGCTATGAGGCACAGGGAGGGGAACATGACACCTGGTAAAAGTGGAGGCGTGGAATGAGGTGGAGAAAATGAGACGAACAGCATTGCAAAATTAACGGAGGCCGGCAGTGGTGGGGAGGAAGTCAAGGGAAGGGCGGAGAGAGGGAAGGCTAAATTCGAAATACTATAATTTAAATGTAGAGAGAAAATCCGCCGTGACATATTGAAGGAATTCTTTTTGACAAGTGAACAGTACTCAGGATTAAAAAAAAAGATGGTCGGTGGTGGTGAATACGGAATGTGGAAATGGAAATACAGAGTGAAATGATTATCTTGTATTAATCACCATATTTATTCTTTTTTCACTATTTGGTGATTTTTATACAGCTTCAGAAAATTATGTGAGTGATTAAAATAGTGAAGACTGTGACCATTGAGCTTTTAACTTCCATAGACCCATCTGAATGTAATTAAAATTGTCTAATCATACCCAAAGCCCATGATAAAATTGCGTTCCAGTACTGAAGGGGTTGGCTAAGGAAGGTGATGGTGGAATGGTGTAATCTGTGTGGGAATTGTTGAAACGTTGGTACAAAAGTCAAGTTGGGAATATCTATTTAGGGTTAATCTGAAATACTGTGACGCATTACATTTCCTTTTCTTTTCCTTTATGTAAGAGTGGAAACTGACTAAGGGCAACAAAGAGTAAAAAAAAAAAAATAATAAGAAAAAAAAAACTCACTGATAATAATATGACATGCTACATTTATCATGGAGGGAGAAATTAATTATGACATGTTTCAGTAAATCACTTGACTATTGAAGGATTGCTGTGTACAATTATTATATATATATTTTTTATGTAAGAAAGGACTGGTCAAGAGCAACAAAAATATAAAGAAAAAAGGCCCGCTTAGTTGCCAGTCTCCTTATAGAGCCGATAGAATTTGCCAAAGGATAGGGACTGGAATGAACTCGAATGAACACAACACGCACGGTTTGCATTCATGGTCGTTTTCAACAAATAAACTGGTTGAGATTACGTCGCAGCAAATCATTCAGGCGCAATCGAATCCCACGGGACTGTCTGCTTGTCTTAACTTTATAAACTTCCATGAAAACTTTCCTAACCACACAAAAAAATAGAAGCATAAAAGTTAGTTGTGTTCTTATGTATGTGTCTTGTTCACTGTGGATGTGGAGTCTTTGTTAAGCTCTCACAGGAATCACGTTAACGCCAAGTAACCAAGTAGCCACGACCACCATCACCACCTCCACCACCACCATCATCATCATCATCATCATCATCACCAACATCACCACCACAACCACCACCTACACCATCATCACCACCACCACCACCACCACCACCAATCAAATAAAGTGTTGGAAAATACTGTTCTTTATGTATTTTTTAGCGATATTCTTGTCACTCTCACCTCTGTTATTTCATATCTTTAACTGTGACCAGAGAAAGACACGATTTATATGATGGTTCTATATTTTTGTTCCTTTCAATTTTATACAGAAGTCTCTCTCTCTCTCTCTCTCTCTCTCTCTCTCTCTCTCTCTCTCTCTCTCTCTCTCTCTCTCTCTCTCTCTCTCTCTCTCTCTTTGTTTGGTTCATGTAGCACAGGGGTTCTCAATCTGGGGTTCGCGAACCCCCAGGGGTTCACAAGGAGATTTCCAGGGGTACTTAGATGGCTGATTTAATGATACATTCTTTGCAGAATACCTTTGCCTATTGAGTTAGTGTCAGTCACTAAATTTTAATTCTGTTCGATGTCAAATAACTGGGGGTTCCAGTAGATGGTCTTATAACTCAAAGGGTTCTTAACGGATAAAAGGTTGAGAACCCCTGATGTAGCATCTTTTTTTTCTATTTATTTCGTGTATTTTTTTCCCTAATCTTCGTCCATGCATTATTGTTTTCCATATATTATTTGTTTATCGTCATTTTCTTTTCAATTTCCTACGTTTTTTATATATTTTTCTCTATTTGTTTTATGTTACATCTTTTTTTTCATACTTTTTCGACTAGACACCTTCCGCTCAGATTTTCACCTTTCACTGTTGCCTCTTTCTCTTCACCTTTATGTTCAATTTTGTTTTGGTATTTGCAGTTTATGTATATAATGTAATGGCGACTCTCTCTCTCTCTCTCTCTCTCTCTCTCTCTCTCTCTCTCTCTCTCTCTCTCTCTCTCTCTCTCTCTCTCTCTCTCTCTCTCTCTCTCTCTCTCTCTCTCTCTCTCTCTCTCTCTCTCTCTCTCTCTCTCTCTCTCTCTCTCTCTCTCTCTCTCTCTCTCTCTCTTGCTCTTGCTCTTGCTCTCGCTCTTGCTCTCCCTCTCTCTCCCCAAAACCCCACAATTGTCACGCGCCTCACTAAACTAGCCTGCGGTAATTGCATCAATGGCCTTTACCCTGTGAAGGCGCGTATTGGAAAGCTCTAAAGACCCGCTGACGGTAATGCCAAGGAACACTAACAGGACAAAAAGGAACCCATTCTCCTCAACTCCAAAGTACTAAGACGATGGTGGCTCAGGTCCATTGCCGGTCTACCTTCACGACCTATTAACGATACCCAAGTGTCTGGGTTTTTTTTTTTTTTAAGGTATTAGTGATGATAACCTCTAAGTTCCTGGTGTCGCTATTTGGTGTGTATTTGTCTTAGGGTTGCTATTCTAAAAGAGTTTCATAATGTATTTCTACTGATTTGAGAAGGTTCTAGTTAAAGGTACAAGGATTTTTTTAGGGTGTTTTAATGCTTGAAGTGGTAAACATAAGTGATTTTTTGCAGTATTACACGGTTATTTCTGGGAATTTTCAATGGTTATAGTGACAAATTAATGTGATTTCTACGTAATTAAAAGGATATATTCTCTTCAAAACCCGACCAGTCATCTCTGTGGCCTTGGAAAATAATCGTGGTGAGAGAGTAAAGTGTTTGAAAGTACGAGCCTAAGATTTCTCCATGGCTCATATTCTGAAACATCTCTGCGTCGCTTCTCCACGACGCCAAAACGGTATTGTTGAAGTGACGCTGGTGTTTAATCCCTTCAGTACCATGACGTGTTTTCATATTTATTCAGGTTACTATCTGGTGATTTTTTACAGCCTCAGAAACTTGTATGGAGATTAAAATAGTGAAGACTCCGTGTATTAATCTTCTGACCCCATAGACACTTCCTAATGTAAATAAAATCGTCAAATCACACCCAAAACTCGTAGTAAAAATACACCCCAGTACTGAAGAGGTTAAGAGTGTTCTTACTGTATTAGTGACAGATTAACAAGTTTTTTATTTATATTATTAACTGAATAAACACTCTTGACAACCTGGCTAATGATCTCTGTGGCTTTGGAGAATAGACAACACTTCTGCGCCTCACCTCTGCTTCATTCAAACCAGTGTGGCTGAAGTGGCTGTGGTTCTTAGATGTGTTTCTATGGTTCTAGTGAGAGATTAACAAGATTTCTACATAATTAACAGAAGAAACACTTTTGGAAACACATCAAGTTGTCTGTAACCTTTTGAAAATTATCGTGGTATGAAGTTAAACCTTTTCTGAATATAAAGCCAGACAGTTTAGCGAGAAATTGACAATATTTTCATATCATTGACAGCAAAAACACTCCTGAGAATCGTACTAATCATCACTGTTGCCTTTGAAAATAGAGGTGGTGAGAGAGAGCAGCGTTTCTGAATACTGGTCCTGATGGTTTAAAGACACATGAATAAGAGGAACTCCTTAAGAACTACCACTCCGTACATGGCTGCTGTTCCCTCTCTGTCCCTCCCACATTCTTCTTCATATGTGCGGCGTCTGTGTGTTAGGTTCCCGGCGTTGTTTTGGTCTGACCGGTGCTGGTGGACAAGTTACTCATCTCTCCCGCTGCTCCATTACCAAACCTGTGCCCAGCTGTGTGTCGCCTGAGTGTTGAGTGTCGGTGCATGTTTACAGCCATTATTTCAGGTTTTCTCATGTGGCGACACGTTAGGAAGCTTGTTTTCTTTCTTTTTTTGTCCCTTGGTGATCTCTGTCGTCCATTAACTTGCCTGAATAGAAGAGGAGCTTGTGAAAAAGTCATGTGTGTGTGTGTGTGTGTGTGTGTATGTGTGTGTGTGTGTGTGTGTGTGTGTGTGTGTGTGTGTGTGTGTGTGTGTGTGTGTGTGTGTGTGTGTGTGTGTGTGTGTGTGTGTGTGTGTGTGTGCCCTAAAATGAGACTTTGTCCTTGTTGGCGTAAATTGCACACCTGTGAAGTTTATGGCGCAGGTCTAAATGCCAGTGTCGCTCCCCCGCCGGTATTATTCAGGAACGAAGATTAACGATTCTACACACCAAGCACACCAGAACCCGCCGCTGCCGCCACTGCCGCCGCCGCCGCCGCCGCTGACTTAAAGGTTCTCAAAGGTGGAAAACTTAGAAAAGACGGATTTGTGAGGTTTTTGAGTGAGTCTTCGCCTTTACTGCATGTTGTCTCCTACTTTAGATTGGATAGTGTACCTTATCACAAACAGCCTCGTAACGCTCAACGAGTCTGCTTCTGTTTGTTCCTCCTTTGTGTTTGTGTTCCCCGGCGCTGCACGAGTGGCGGGTCTGGTGAGGGAGGAGAGGTGAAGTTCCAGTGGTAGTTTCCTAACACCGTGCATTAGTGGAAGTGGTTTTGCTTTTTTTAGCATGTTAACTTTTTTTTATTAGAGTGAATATTCATCAACTTCCAGCGAACAATGCACTTCCGTAAAATTAGAATCCTTTGAAACCTAAAACCAATATATCATAAATTTACCTTCTTCTTTATCAGGTATTGACGTCCCTTTCAGCACTGGGACGCATATTTACCATGAGTTGTGGGTATGATTAAACGATTTTATTTACATTAGGAAGGGTCTATGGGGGTCAAAAGATTAATGGCTAGAGTCTACACTATTTTAATCCCCACATATGCTTCTGAGGCTGTATAAAAAACGCCAAATAGTAACCAGAATAAATATAAAGACGGGTCATGGTGCTGGAGGAGTTGAACAAAACAAAATTAAAGATTAAAAACATTATCCTGCCATAACTTCAACTTACTCCTGTTCTCCTCACATCGTTACATAATCAGGGAGCAAGAATACGAGAACCTGTGACCTGATCCTGTAGCAAACGTTCACTGGCTTCCTCGGCCGAGCGGGGTGTCATTCCAGCACTCGCCTCGCTGGAATGGGAGGCCGACGAGCATTAGGCAGACGTTCCCTGGCAGAACACTCGGTTAGGGCCGCGCACCGAAGGCTTCCCGGGCATTCAAGAAGCATGAGTGAGGGTCGTAAGCAGCCTCCCCTCGCCTCACCTCGCGCTGCTCCTCCTCCTCTGTGTCATGGCGCCCCGCTTGTTCAGTGAGCCTTTGTACAAGTTTGTGTTTGATGGTGTTTATTGATTAACAGTGTAAGGCGAATGTTACGTGTGTGTGTGTGTGTGTGTGTGTGTGTGTGTGTGTGTGTGTGCTGTGTGCTGTGTGCTGTGTTGTATTATTTTGAGGGAAATCGCTTGGGCCTCACTCTCAGAATTTGCACTTTAAGAAAATTATCAACGGTGAGTCCACACTTGTAATTTATTTTAACGCATATTCCCTCCCTCCCCTCGCGTCTCCTCCCTCCCCCCGCCGCTGCGCCCCCGTCGTGCTGGGAGCGGCCCACCCCACACCCTCCAGGACATACCCGCCTCCCGCCGCCTTCCTGAGGGGCTGATAATTTCATACTTTGTGCATTTTTCGCTACTTTTGATGATGAACCCGACAAGTAATGTTGCTAAGACCTTATTGGGAGGCCGCACCACACCCCGGTCCCGCCCCACCCCGACCCGACCCGCCCCGATACGCCCCAACCCGCTACACTCCTTCCCAACACCACACTACCATTATTACACCATCCAAGCCACACCTCCCCTTCCGCTACACCTCACCCTGACCCTCCATCGCTACACCCTTCCTTCTCTCCCTCCACACATCATATTTTCATCCTCTCAGTCCCTTCTCTCTCTTCTTCTCCTTCCTCTCCTCTTTTCCTTTTCCATTGGTCATATTCTTTCTGTTTTTCCTCTTCTGTTCAGCGAATATTGTCAATTTACGTGCTTTTGTCTTTTCTTTCGCTATTTTTGAAGGGTTTTTTCTCAGAGTTAAGCAGGAATATGCTCTTAGATGAATTGAAGAATAAATGTACAAACAGCATACACAATTCGGGCGTCAAGGGCCAAACACACGCACACACACTCACACACACACACACACACACACACACACACACACACACACACACACACACACACACACACACACACACACACACACACACACACAAACAAACACACAGTCAGTAGTGGTTCAGTGGAGAGCTTCTTTTTCTTTGCCACTCAACTGTAACACGTTCGAATCCCACTCAAGTCGCTTTGCTCTTTCACCGCGATCATTTTCCAGGCCCACAAAGATGATTAGCACAGTTTTCAAGAGCGTTTCTTCAGTTAATAATGTAGAAATCTCGTCACACTGCCTTTAGAACCGTAAAAACACCTTTAAAAACTCGTGTAAATTTAAGTAAACCCTTTTGAAATAGTGGAGGTAAAGCGCATGAGTGTTTGAAAATACGAGCATAAGAATCGTTCACTAAGCAGAGCGATCACTGTTTGTTTCCTTGAGCAAGACAGAGTGAGTGTGTGCTGGTGGAGTCTCAGCCTTCCTGTGGGTCTGTCTCTGAGTGTTAAATTGTTGTTTTATTCAGCTGAGGATAATGACTCCAGACCACACGGAATAGTGAATAGGGTATCACACACACACACACACACACACACACACACACACACACACACACACACACACACACACACACACACACACACACACAGAGAGAGAGAGAGAGAGAGAGAGAGAGAGAGAGAGAGAGAGTGGAATAATAAGGATAATATAAATGGAAGCCTTATTGTGAGTGAACAGGATAAAGTTAGATTAAATAAAGCGAGATAAAAATAAATTAATTCTCAAACGGAGTGGAATGTGACGAGAAGAGACTCAGTAATTGTTAGTGGCGAGTTACAAGGAAGCTTTTGAAGAGGACAAGGTAAATTTAATAAGAAAGACAATAAGTAGATGTTGTTGTGCATACACGTGTTATGCAAAGACTGCCTTGTATAGATCTGTTTTTTTTTATCTTTTTTATTTTGCTATCATTTCCTTCTTTTTCTTTTTCTTTTATCTTTGTTTATCCGTATCTTCTTTATTTATTTATTTGTCTGGTCTGGCTTTCATCTTCATTTTTTCTTTGTTTTATCTCTTTTATTTGATTTTTAGCTTTTTTCCCTTACGTTCATACACTCAAAACACACGCACACGTTCATATTCCTATTCTCAGTATCTTTTTTTCTATTCACATTTTTATCCTGTGCTATAGAAAGACTGCTTCGTGTTGGTCTGCTGTCTTCTTGTATTACTCATTCCCTTACGTTCATACCCTCAAAATACAAAACACACATTTATTCTATTCCCAGTATCTTTTTTTTTTCTATTCACATTCTTATTCTAATTATTACTGACTTTTATTATCCTATCATCATAAATTTTCACCACCACGGTCATCACTGCCAGTTTAAGAGGAGGAGTAATAGCGGCAACAATGATAATTTTCCTTCTTCTAAAAGTGGAATTAGTTCTTATCTTCACTGGCTTTCCTGCTCCGTGTTAACAGCCCCGTGTCACACAGAGCAGCGCGGCCTTGACCGTGGCGGCAGAGAGGCAAGGCGAGTCAAGGCGAGGCGAGGCGAGGCGAGGCGAGGCGAGGCGAAGGGAGGCGAGGCAAGGGCGGCGGAATGGGCAGAGCTTAAATGTATAATGAATAAGGTAATGAATAGGACCTCCTACCTGCATTGCCTTTATTAGGTGTAACTCTCTCTCTCTCTCTCTCTCTCTCTCTCTCTCTCTCTCTCTCTCTCTCTCTCTCTCTCTCTCTCTCTCTCTCTCTCTCTCTCTCTCTCTCTCTCTCTCTCTCTCTCTCTCTCTCTCTCTCTCTCTCTCTCTCTCTCTCTCTCTCTCTCTCTCTCTCTCTCTCTCTCTCTCTCTCTCTGCTTCCGATCCTCCACTTGGGATTTAGAAAGGAAAGAAAAATCACCCAGGAATATTCTTTCGCTCTTCAGGTCCTACACTGATCCTTTTTCATCTCTCTCTCTCTCTCTCTCTCTCTCTCTCTCTCTCTCTCTCTCTCTCTCTCTCTCTCTCTCTCTCTCTCTCTCTCTCTCTCTCTCTCTCTCTCTCTCTCTCTCTCTCTCTCTCTCTCTCTCTCTCTCTCTCTCTCTCTCTCTCTCTCTCTCTCTCTCTCTCTCTCTCTCTCTCTCTCTCTCTCTCTCTCTCTCTCTCTCTCTCTCTTTCTCTTAGAAAGCTTGTTTTTTTTCCAGTTTCCTCCATCTCCTTTTCTCCTCTTTCTCCTCCTGCTACTCCTTCTGCTCCTTCATACTTCTCCTCCTCCTCCTCCTCCTCCTCCTCCTCCTCCTCCTCCTCCTCACTATTCGATAAAGTCTGCTTCCGTGCTCAGTATACAAGAAATAGTTCGTTTTATGTCGTGTAATGTATATTTTTAAGATAATACAACGCATCCTGTTAAACGCGCTCACTCACACACACACACACACACACACACACACACACACACACACACACACACACACACACACACACACACACACACACACACACACACACACACACACACACACACACACACACACACACACTCGCGCGGCATCTTAGTTCGGTTTAAAAAATTTCCCTTAATTAAGAAAAAAAAATCCTTTATAACTCACGTGGTCTTTTTTTTTTATGACTATGAATTATATGAGGAAAAATGGAGCACCCCTCCCCCTCCCCCCAGTACTTATCCCTCCTTCCCTCCCCGTCCCCTCCCTCCCTCCCTCAGCTCTCTCTCTCTCTCTCTCTCTCTCTCTCTCTCTTTTCTCTCTTTTTTTCTATACAGGGCGGATAAATCGTCTTAGGAATGCCTCTTTTCAAATGAAGTGTTCCCCTCACCCTCTCCTCATCTCCCCTTCACGTGCTCTTCATCTCCCATCCTCCTCCTCCTCCTCCTCCTCCTCCTCCTCCTCCTCCTCCTCCTCCACTTCCCGTCTTTTCCCCTCTTATACCACTACTCCCCTCCCAGTACACTTGAGGGCCCCTTTAGTCTCCTTTTTCCCCTTCTCAAGGAAAGCTTCATCACCTCTCTACGCTCCTTATTCCCTCTGCTCCCCTCACTTTTCCCCTTCCACTTCTACGTCTTCCCCTCAACTCTCAACTTTTTGTGCTCTCCTCTTTCGTCAGTCCAGGAAACATTTGAAATTGATCCGAGTTTATGAATGTCCTGAAGATTATGTGCTGTGTGGATTTATCTTACGAGAGAGAGAGAGAGAGAGAGAGAGAGAGAGAGAGAGAGAGAGAGAGAGAGAGAGAGAGAGATCCCAACCTGAACGAAATGAGAGTATTCAATTCCATCATTCTCTCTCTCTCTCTCTCTCTCTCTCTCTCTCTCTCTCTCTCTCTCTCTCTCTCTCGCTTTCCTTCTCTTTTTAGCTGAATTCCACGAGATTATCAAAGGCGATCTAATCCTCCATCGGTGTCTTTCATAAGTGCTCTCCCTCCCGCCCCCTAAGAGCATTGAGGCGCCTTCCTCCTCCTCCTCCTCCTCCTCCTCCTCCTCTTCCTCCTCCTCCTGCTACGTTGAAAAGCGATTGGATTCCCTTTAGCTTGTCTAGAAAAGCATTCAGAGAGGAGGTAGCAATGTTGAATCACCTGTACCTCCCCCCACGTGTCTAATTCCCGTACCCTCCCCTCCCGTTTCCTCTCCTTTCCTCTCTTCTCCCTTCTCCTCCTCCTGGTTCGTCTCTCACCTCTCTCCTTTCATAGCGAAGGAGGGAATTACTCATACTATGATAAGCTTCTATTTCAAACGAGAAAACTGAAGGATACATAGTGGTAGTAGAAATGGCGATGGTAGTATAGGTGATGGTAGTTGTAGTATAGTGAGCAGTAGTAGAAATAAGAATGGTAGTAGTAGTAGTAGTAGTAGATTTAGAAACGGCAGTGAAGTAGTAGATAGAGGTATTGGTAGTTGTAGTAGTAGGGAGGAATAGTAGAAATGGTAATGGTAGTAGATGTAAGGGTAGTTGTAGAAGTAAACGGTTGTAGAAATGACAATAATAGTAAAAGTAATGGTAGTAGTAGTAGTAGTAATAGTAGTAGTAGTAGTAGTAGTAGTGGTGTTGGTGGTGGGTGATGTAGGCAAGCAAAACAGGGTAATAAATGGCTGACGAGGACTGACTGGGTTTTATATTTACAAGCACGCCGTGTAATTGACAAAAAGCAGAAGGAAGAACAGAGTGAATAGCGAATGTGGAGTAAAAATGATAGACAGACAGGCATTTGGAGCGTAATTGCTTCAGACAGAGAGAGGGAGAGGGAGAGGGAGAGGGAGAGGAGAGGAGAGGAAGGGAGAGGAGAGAGGAGTGTTCTGTCATCCTAAAGAGTCAGACAGATGAACAGAGCGAAAGTTGGACTAGTTAGTATTGTGAGAGAGAGAGAGAGAGAGAGAGAGAGAGAGAGAGAGAGAGAGAGAGAGAGAGAGAGAGAGAGTGGCGGTTTCTCAGTTTCAGGATTGTAACATGTAAAGGGAAAACATAAATGAGGTTGACGAATCTAGTTTACAATCTGGCATGGAGGGAACTTGCTAATTAGTCTGTGTATGTATGCGTGTGTATGTATGTGTGTGTGTGTGTGTGTGTGTGTGTGTGTCTGTGTGTATGTGTCTGTATGAGTGTGTGTGCAGTAGTCAGCAAGCGAATACCTCGCTTCACTGTTTACCCACCTGCACGAAAAAAAAAAAGGGGGAAAATAACATATCCACTACCAGCAACAACATCTAAGACGAAAGGAGGGAAAAAAGAGCAAATGTTTACATATTCACGGCTTTATATTATTCCCTGCGCCCAATATTGACTTGTGTGTGCGGCGCTGTGTGTACCTAACCTCCTGCTTATGGTGATGCTATGTGCACGGCCCTCTTATGCCCACAGCCTGGAGTGCACTGTGTCAAGAGCGAGCACGGGACCTCTTGAGCACGAAACAAAGGGTATGGAATAAGAGGAGAAGGAGGAGAAAGAGGAGGAGGGCGAAGAGGAGGAGGTGAGGGAGAGTGAGGGAAGTGTGGGTGACGGCGGCCAGACTAACTTAAAGGGTAGATATCACTCTTGCTATTACAGCCGCGGAGAGAGAGAGAGAGAGAGAGAGAGAGAGAGAGAGAGAGAGAGAGAGGAGATTGACTGACAGGCGGGTTGGTACACACACACACACACACACACACACACACACACACACACACAGACAGACAGAGAGAGAGAGAGAGAGAGAGAGAGAGAGAGAGAGAGAGAGAGAGAGAGAGAGAGATGGAGAGGAAGGCAGGGTAATAACATGACACATTTTGCTACGCTTTAAGAACTTTTCAGCAGTGTGTGTGTGTGTGTGTGTGTGTGTGTGTGTGTGTGTGTGTGTGTGTGTGTATGTATGCATTGAGCTTAAGCTGGTGCCCTACATGTATGTTTGTGCAGCTTCACTTCTAAGTTTTCTTCACCGTGACCCGTTACACACACACACACACACACACACACACACACACACACACACACACACACACACACACACACACACACACACACACACACACACACACACATACACACACACACAGAAAAAAATGGAATCTCCTTATGGAATCTCATAAAAATATTGCATCAAAAGATCTTAAGTCTCTTTCTTAGTCATCAAAAAGAAAAAAAATCCCTTGAAATGACGAGGAAAGGTGTCACAGGAGGGAGGGAAAAGAAGTAGAGGGAAGAGCAAAGAGGGAGATAAAAGGGAAAGATAGATAAAAGAGTGAAAAGGCGCAAAGTGAAGATAGTTAGGCGGTGGCAGTGCAACCTCTCAATAGTAAAGTGTTCAATCCTCTTAAGTGTTCTTTATTGTTAACTCTCTCTCTCTCTCTCTCTCTCTCTCTCTCTCTCTCTCTCTCTCTCTCTCTCTCTCTCTCTCTCTCTGACCAGTAGCAAGCCTTTCTTTGCCTTCTTTCACTAAAACGCTCCGACTTTCAACCAAAAAAGAGGAGAAAAACACACACACCAAAAAAGAAAACGAAGACCACGAGCGTAAATAGGAAGAGAAGAAAACACAAACTTAACGAAAATATGAACCTTAATGTAATTACTAAAGCCTTCTGACATTTCTGGCGTTCTTTTACTCGTATTTTCCTTTTCCTTCTCTTTTATTCCTTCCTTCCTTCCTTCCTTCTCTTCCTTCCTTCTTTCATTCATCTCCTTCCTTCGCTGTCCCTTTTTTCATTATTTTTCACCGTAATTCCTTTTTACTTTCACTTCATCATAAGATACTAGCTCGCTCCCATGTCGTGTGTGTGTGTGTGTGTGTGTGTGTGTGTGTGTGTGTGTGTGTGTGTGTGTGTGTGTGTGTGTGTGTGTGTGTGTTCGTCTTCCCCCTCCCCTTCTTCTCTCCCCTTCCCCCCTCAGCTTCATCACGCAGGAACACTTAATCCTATATTTGAATCCTTTTATAAGAGACTCCATCCTATTCTGACTCAACGTGAAGCTTTTAAGGGGAAACTACTTTATTTTTGCTCTCTCTCTCTCTCTCTCTCTCTCTCTCTCTCTCTCTCTCTCTCTCTCTCTCTCTCTCTCTCTCTCTCTCTCTATCTATCTATCTATCTATCTATCTATCTCTATCTATCTATCTATCTATCTATCTATTCATCTATTTATTTATCTCTACCTATTTATCTTTTTCTTTCTTTCTTTCTTTCTCTCTCTTTTCTTTTTTCTTTTTTTTCTTTCTTTCTTTCTTTCTTTCTTTCTCTATTTCTTTCTTTCTTTCTTTCTATCTCTCTCTCTCTCTCTCTCTCTCTCTCTCTCTCTCTCTCTCTCTCTCTCTCTCTCTCTCTCTCTCTCTCTCTCTCTCTCTCTCTCTGTGCCTGTGCGTGTGATTTTTAAAAGTACTGAGTGGCGAAGCAAGAATTTTTTTATGGACACGTGTTATTTTCTCATTAAAAATTGTTTGAGGAATGTTAAAGAAAGTATCAATGTAAGATTTTTCTCCAGTGCTTTGTTTTTTTTTTTTTTTCTTTTTTTCATCTTTGCCTCGTACGTGATAGATAGATTTCCAGTCCTGTGTCTTTCTTCATATGTGTTAAATGTTTTGACTTGAAGATAAACGCTACTATTTATTTTTTTCTATTCTTTTTTTTTTTTCTTTCTGCCTGATAGCCCTTCAGCGGTGGTGGGGATTCTCTCTCTCTCTCTCTCTCTCTCTCTCTCTCTCTCTCTCTCTCTCTCTCTCTCTCTCTCTCTCTCTATCTATCTATCTATCTATCTATCTATCTATCTATCTATATCTATCTATTTATTTATTTTTCTTTTTCTTTCTTTCTCTTTCTTTTCTTTCTTTCTTCTTTTTCTTCTTTGTTTCATTCTCTCTCTCTCTCTCTCTCTCTCTCTCTCTCTCTCTCTCTCTCTCTCTCTCTCTCTCTCTCTCTCTCTCTCTCTCTCTCTCTCTCTCTCTCTCTCTCTCTCTCTCTCTCTCTTATCTATCTATCTATCTATCTATCTATCTATCTATATCTATCTATCTATTTTTCTTTTTCTTTCTCTCTCTCTTTCTTTTCTTTCTTCTTTTTTTCTTCTTTGTTTCATTCTCTCTCTCTCTCTCTCTCTCTCTCTCTCTCTCTCTCTCTCTCTCTCTCTCTCTCTCTCTCTCTCTCTCTCTCTCTCTCTCTCTCTCTCTCTCTCTCTCTCTCTCTCTCTCTCTCTCTCTCTCTCTCTCTGCCGTAATAAAATTTAGACGTATATTTATCGCGTCATATCTTCACCTCCTCCGCACACACATACATCTTCCCGCTGCTGCTGCTGTTAATATTCTACCCTTCATATCCTGCACCACCTCAAGCGTTCACCAAATCGAACCTTGCTGTAGAAATGGACGGAAGACGCGGCCAAACAAATGTAGTGAAGAGCTCTGGAGGAAGCAGTTTTTTTTTTTTTCATGTAAGAGGGAAAGACTGGCCGGGGAAGTAACAAGGAAGGGTAATGAAAAGATCCACTTATAGTTGCTAGTCCCCTCAGTGTTGTTCCTCCGTGCGTGTGTTTAGGAATGGTTGGTAAAAAAATTTGTTGTTGGTGTTATTTTTGTTTTATTTCATTTTCATTTTCTTTGGGATTTGTTGTTGATTTTTTATTTTTATTATTATTATTATTTTTTTTTTTTAAGGTTCGTTTAGTTGAGTTTCCGTGTTTGTGTTGCTGTGGTTGAGATTTCTGTTGGTAGCACTGGTTTTGTATTTTTTTGGTGGGTTGGTAGTACTGGATTTCTATTTTTCCGTGGGTTGGTAGCACTGGTTTTGTATTTTTTTCGTTCATTGGTAGCGCTGGTTTTGTATTTTTTTCGTGGATTGGTAGCGCTGGTTTTGCATTTTTTTTCTTGGATTGGTAGCGCTGGATTGGCATTTTTTCGTGGGTTGGTAGCGCTGGATTGGCATTTTTTCGTGGGTTGGTAGCGCTGGATTGCCATTTTTTCGTGGGTTTTGCTAAGTTTTGTTGAGTTCTTATTATTGTTGTCTCTTATATCACGGAGTTTACTTGTTTATTCTCCTGTATCTTTTCCATTTTCTTTCCAGTCTTTCTCCTTCTTCCCAGTCTTTCCCCTCCTTTCTCCTTCATCCCAGCTTTTCCTCCCTCTCCTTCCCCTCTTTCCCATCCTTCCCAGCCAGCCTTTCCCATTCTTCTTTCTAGTCTTTCCCCTTTTCCTTCCCAGCTTTTCCCTCCTCTCCTTCCCCTCTCTCTCAGCCTTTTCCTTCCTCTCCTTTCAGTTTTTTTCCCTTCCTTTCTATCCCAGCTTTTCCCTCATTCCCAGCCTTTTCCTTTCTTTCCAGCCCATCCCCTCCACTTCCTTCTCCCCAGCTTTTCCCTTCCCCTCCTTCCAGCCTTTCCAGCCTATCCCCTTTCCCTCCTTCCCATATCCTCTACCTTCTGCAAGCTATTGACTCGCTCTGCTCCTTTCCGGTACGCCGCGTTGCTCCTTCTCTTTCTCCCTCCTCCGCCACCATTAAATTGACTGTTTCTTTCTAACTCGCCAATATCCCTCTGTAGGTCCTTATGATTAATTTGACATCTTGAGAGTTGCTAGTAATTATGGAAGAAGAATTACAACTCTAGTAGTCGTGTCAGAAGTAATCGTAATAGTTGTAGAAGTTGTTGTTGTGGTGGTGGTGGTGGTGGTGGTAGTGGTGTGGTGGTAATTGTAGTAGTAAAGGGATTGAGTGTTAGATGTAGTTGTGGTGGTGGTTGTTGTTGTTGTGGTTGTTGTTGTGGTTGTTGTGGTTGTTGTTGTGGTTGTGGTTGTTGTGGTGGTGGTGGTAGTAGTAGTAGTAGTAGTAGTAATAGTGGTAACAGCAGTAGAAGAAGAATTATAACTCTAGTAGTGGTGAAAAATTTATCGTAATATTTGTAGTTGTTGTAGTGGTAGTCGTAGTAGGGGTAGTAGTAGTAGTAGTAGTAGTAGTAGTAGTAGTAGTAGTAGTAGTGGTGGTAGTAGTAGTAGTAAAGGTATTCAGTTGTAGAAGTAGCAGTAGCGGTAGTAGTAGAAGTAGTAGTAGTAGCAGTAGTAGTAGTAGTAGTAGCAGTAGTAGTAGTAGTAGTAGTAGTAGTAGTAATAGTAGTAGTAGTAGTAGTAGTAGTAGTAGTAGTAGTAGTAGTAGTAGAAGTAGAAACAGTAGTAGCAGTACCATAAACACCACCACCACCACCACCACCACCACCACCACCACCACCAGAGCACCAATAAGAGCAGGAGTTATAGATGAATCAGAAGTTGCAGTGCTTTGATAGTAGCAGTGACAGTAGCGATCATGATGTATTTGTTGCTTTTATAAATACCTCGCGTACCCAAAGTGTTTAATTATCCACTTCGCACTCTCTCTCTCAGTAAATGGCTTTCATGCATACGTATACTTTTCAACGCTGTGAAATCTGGACACTGGGATATTGTACGTAAATTTTTCAGTAGCGATTAACATTAATTTGTGAGAGGCACGAGTGTGTTGCATCGTCCATTACTTATTACAGAAGCAGCGACGCGTACCCAAGTGTGCTTTTGGGGATTACATTGTCAATAGGGGTATTATTATTATTATTATTATTATTTTTATTGTTATTATTGTTATTGTTATTATTATTATTTTTATTGTTATTGTTATTGTTGTTGTTGTTGTTGTTGTTATTTTTTTTCGATGCTTTTTTGGTTTTGTTGGTTTTGCTGTTGTTTTTGGGATGTTATTTTTCTATTGCTGCTGGTAGTGGTGCTGCTACTGCCACTATTACTACTACAACAACCAGTAACTGCTACCACTACTACTACTACTACTACTACTACCACCACTACTACTACTACTACTACTTCTACTACCACCACTACTACTACTACTACTACTACTATTACTACTACTTCTATCACTACTACTACTACTACTACTACTACTACTACTACTACTACTACTACTACTACTACCATAACTACTACTTCAACTGATGGTAACAGTGATGATGATGGTGAGAGTAATAATAATGATGATGATGATGATGATGAGGCTAATTATACTGATGACGCTACGACAGAAGTACAAATTTAGAATAATGACGTTTATAGCGGTGATGTTAAACAAATTATAACTTTCACTAATGAATACGACAATTTCCATCCAGGCGTAAATAAATGAATGAATGAATAAATAAGCTTTTCTGTCGGTTTTGCATCCAGTTATGTTAGTGTATTAGTACCATGAAGGGGCCTCTCAATGTGTGTGTGGGAGCTAGGCACCATTAACCCCTTCAGTACCATGCCGCGTTTTCATATTCCTTCTCGTTACTATTTGGTGATTTTTTACAGCTTCAGAAACTCATGTGGGGATTGAAATAGTGAAGACCTGCTGGCTGTTAATCTTTTGACCTGCATAAAGTCTTCCTAATGTCAAAAAAAATCGTCTAATCACACCCAAAACTCAAGGTGAAAATGTGTCTCAGTACTGAAGGGGTTAATGAAAGACTGTGTATGGAAATTAGGAAGCATTAATTTGACGCCCTTCCTGTCCTCTAAAACACAACTCTCTTCCTCCACGCAAATATATAGTCACTAGCTACAAATATATTCTTCACGCTAAATGAAAAAATAAATAAAAAAAAAGATAACTCCTGTTATCGTCGTGGAGTCTCCTTTCGTATATTATCTATTCAGCTCGTTTAGGGACTGGCGCCTCAGTGGGCCTTTCTTTTTTTAATCACCATTTTTGTTGCCCTAGGGCGGATTTGACCCATACATAAAAAAATCTATGGGTAGGACTCGAACCCCTTACTCCCTAAAGCCTTCACTGTCTCTCTGTACCACGGCTCTCCACAAATAAGTAGGTATAAAAATAATAAATTAATAAATAGATAGAAATACGTAAAAAATCTGTAAATAATGCAGCAAACAGTAGAGTACAACACTTTTAATGCAACTTTATCGTATTTTTGTGCCGCTAAATTGTATCCGCCACTCCAAAACTTTATGTAGTAATTCACAACTCTTACCGCTCAGGTCCGTATTCAGAAACGCTTTGCTCTCTCACCACAACTATTTTCAAAGGCCACATTGACGATTAGCGGGGTTTTCATGAGTGTTTCTACAGTTAATAATGTAGAAATCTTGTCACTCTGCCTCTAGAACTGTAAAAACACCCTTAAAAACGCTCTTCTCTCACCACGTCTATTTTTCAATGCCACAGAGATTATTTGCGAGGTTTTCAAGAGTGTTTCTCCAGTTAATAATGTAGAAATCTTGTCACTCTGCCTCTAGAACCGTAAAAACACCTTAAAATACTCGTGTGAATTCAAATAAAGCCTTTTGAAATAGTGGAGATGAAGCGCAGAAGTGTTTAACCCCTTCAGCACCATGACGCTTTTTCATATTCGTTCTAGTTACTGTTTGGTGATTTTATACAGCTTCAGAAACTTTCGTGGGGAATTACAATAGTGAAGAGTGAGAACCATTAATCTTCTAACCTCCACACACCGTTCATGATGTCAATAAGATGATCCAATCGTACACATATCTCAAGGTAAAAATGTGCCCCATTATTGAAGTGTTTAAGAAGACGGACCTTAGCAATACGTCGTGCACTCGTTTATACATACATGGCCGCGATTCGTTCAAAGCACTCTAGACTATCTTCTATATCCCTCTATTTTCTCTCTTGGGCCTGTGTATAATCAATCTTTTTTTCCTGTATACCTTCCCTATTCATTACTTTAAGGCTTTCACTACGACATTCACCAATTTACTGCACTAAAAGCAATGTTTGGTGTCTTTACAAACATCTACAAAGAATAAAGGGAGAAGAAAAGGACATACTTGCACATTTCTAGCCAGTTTAATGTTAGAATGTGGCTGCGGAATATGAAAGGACGTCCCAGAAGGGTTGGTGAATAAAGAATAGGTGTAGAAAGGAAAGGTGTAAGAATGGCAGTATAAAAAGGTTAGCCAGTCCAGTACAAGACAATTTTCGTTTTATTTGGGATAGGCATTTTTTTATTTATTTTTTTTTATCGACATTGAGAGACTGACACTTTCGGGAGGATCTCCTTTGCAGTTTTATCTTATTTGTTTATTTTTCTATTTTTTTCCCATTAGCTATTTCTTCTCATATATAAATACATCATACACTTCATCATTATTAACACCATTACTAACTCCACATCATCACCAAACAGACAATTTTTAACATACATTTCTATTAATCCTACATCAGTCATTATTAATCTTACCTTTAGCATTACTGTCATTACTAACCTAACCTACATCAAGGTAACTGTCATGTACACACTTCCCACACTCACACCACTAACCTACTGTTTTATTTTATTTATTTATTTATTTTTTACTCATAACTCTACATTACCTTTCAGATCGGTAAGGGGACTGGCGACTGAGTGGGCCCTTTTCTATACATATTTTTGTTGTTGTTGATGTTGTTGTTGTTGTTGTTATCCTTGACCAGTTTTCACCTCTTACATAAAAAAAAACACATATACTTCTTTATTTTACACACACACACACACACACACACACACACACACACACACACACACACACACACACACACACACACACACACACACACACACACTACACCATCTCACTATTTCTTTTTGTTTTTCAGCCCATATTTCCCTACACAGTCACCTGATCACTGTTTTTATTTTAGCCCACATTTCCCTACTGACTCCCAGCCCATGTTACTTTGCCTCTACATATCGAAGCCTCACTCACTGCTTCCCCTGGCGGCCGAAAGATTCCAGGCAGTCAAACACGCACTCAACAATAGGACGGCACATTTTTCCCCCTCTGCCGTTACGAGCTGTTATGTATCTTGTTTATTAGCATATAAATTTCATCTTGTCAGGTACGATTGTGTTGTAGTATTAGTAATGGTAGCGTTGTTGTTGTTGGTGGTGGTGGTGGTGGTGCTGGTCGTTGTTGTAGTGGTGGTTGATGGTGGTGGTAGTGGTTGTAGTGATGGTAGTAGTAGTTATTGCTGTTGTTGTTTTTGTAGTAGTAGTAGTAGTAGTAGTAGTAGTAGTAGTAGTAGTAGTAGTAGTAGTAGAAGTAGCAGCAATAATACCACCACCACCACCAACAACAACAACAATAACAACAAGGTACGTTTATTATTTATATAAAAGAAAAAAATATTAAAGGAAATTATTAAAGAAGAAGAAAAGAAAAATAAAGATAATAAATTAAATAAAAATGAAATACCATAACGTCAAAACCTCCAAGAGTGAAAAAAGAAAAAAAAACAAAGAAAAGATAAGAAGAAAGTAAAAGAAAACACAAAAAATAAGATAAAAACATAAGAAAATAAAGAAAACGACAATGATTACGTAAACCTAAAAAAGAAAATAAAAATAAAAAAACGAACAAAAGTAAAAAAAGAAAAAAAAGAAAAACAAGAAATTAATGAAAACAGCAAAGAAAAGCTAAAGAAAAAAAAAGAAAAAGGAAAAGAAGAGGCAAAATTAACTGAACACCCTTGAGAAACATGGAATCTGAGAAACACCAACACAAAACAGTCACAAAGAGAAGTAAGGGAACAGAACAGCGGGACACCTCGGGAAAATGAGAACAAAAGAGCGCAGATTTGTTTCACGCGCGGCAATTGGAGGCTTCGCTTACCAGTTTCCCTCCACCAGACCTTACCACTCCTACATTCACCCCTTCAGTACTGAGACGCATTTTTTCCTTGATTTTTGAGTACTAGACGATTTTATTTGCATTAGGAAGGGTCTATGGAGGTTAGAAGATTAATGGGCGGAGTCATCACTATTCTAATCCCAACATGTGTTTCTGAAGCTGTGTAAAATCACCAAATAATAAGGAAAATGAATATGAAAACGCGTCCTGCTACTGAAGAGATTAACAATTTGCCTTGCCCTGAATGAAAAGTGGGGAGACTTCCTATTTTTTTATCCTTATCTATCTATTTTGGTATTCTATTTCTGATTTATTTCTCCGTATGTGAAAATGTTCGTCTCTCTCTCTCTCTCTCTCTCTCTCTCTCTCTCTCTCTCTCTCTCTCTCTCTCTCTCTCTCTCTCTCTCTCTCTCTCTCTCTCTCTCTCTCTCTCTCTCTCTCTCTCTCTCTCTCTCTCTCTCTCTCTCTCTCTCTCTCTCTCTCTCTCTCTCTCTCTCTCTCTCTCTCGTCACCTCTATGCGGGTTACAAAATGTCTCTAGGTTCTCATTTCCCTTCAGGGTGAACTAAGGGCGAGGTGACCTACTGTGCCCACCAGACGGTCCTTGAGGGAGGGAGGAGAGGGGAAGGGGAGAGAGGGGATCAGGCAACCGGCGCAGCGAGGAAGAGAAGGGAGAGGGAAAGGAGAATTGAAGAGGGGAAGAGAAAGAGGAGAAATTGTTTGGAGGGGAGACTAAGGGAGTGTGAAGCTATGGAAGAGGGGAATAAGAGGGGAAGCTTGATAAAGAAGGAAGGAGGAAGATAAAAGGAAGGTAAAAGGAAGATTATTGTTGGCTGGAGATTGGTATAAGTCGTTTTGTATTGTGTGTTAGGTAATGTTAGAGTGTAGTTCGGCGTTTTCATTTTTTTTTTTTTTTCTTCTTTTTTTTTCAACATGTGAGTTTTTGCTATTTATTTGACACACAGTTCGCAAACACTCATTCTCTTCCTCCCTCATATGATGAATTGAGTACCATGACGCGTTTCCATATTCATTTTGTTTGTTATTCCGTGATTTTATGCAGCTTCAGAAATTTATATTAAGATTAAAATAGCAAAGACTGTGGCCATTAATCTTTTGACCTCCATAGACCCTTCCTAATGTCAATAAAAGGGTCTAATTGTATACAAATCTCAAGGTAAAAAAATGCGTCCCAGTATAGAAGGGGTTAAAGAGAAGGCAGAACTAAAAGAGACATTTCTGGAAAACTAATTAATCCTTTGACCTTCATAGACCCTTCCTAATGTCAAAAAAAGTGATTTAATCGTACACAAATATCAAGGTAAAAATCGTGTTCCAGTATTGAAGGAGTTAAAGTAGCTCACTCGCTTACTCGTCTTTGTTCCTGAGCGCTTGCATAACACTCCTTTTTATTTCATTGTCTCCTCCTCCGCGCTGGTGTGACGGTATCCACGTTTAATCTGATGAAGTTCACAGTCTTGCTCTCTCCTCGGCCATCCCAGCTGACCTTTTCCTCCTCCTTTACTTCTCTTTCCCTCTGCCCTCCCTCGTTTCTTCCCTCCCTCCCCCTTGTACTTCCTCTCTTTCTCTCCTCGTTATTCGCATCCCCTTCCATTTCCTCCTCTTCCAACCCTTACCTTTTCCTCCGCACTTCCTCCCTCCTGCCTGCTACCTCCACTCCTTCCCCCTCTTCCTGTTCTTCCTCCTCCTCCCCTCATAATCTGGTAACACTATCTTGCACGCCCTTTCCCCTCACACAAATAAAATGCAATCAGGAACCAGCAACCTAAATCCTCTTTCCCCTTTTCCCTCTTCTTCTTACACCTCCTCTTCCTTCTTTCCCCTCATTCCTCTCCTCTTCTTCCTCCTTCCTCCTACTTATACCGTTTTCCCCTCAGTTCCTCTCTCTCTCTCTCTCTCTCTCTCTCTCTCTCTCTCTCTCTCTCTCTCTCTCTCTCTCTCTCTCTCTCTCTCTCTCTCTCTCTCTCTCTCTCTCTCTCTCTCTCTCTCTCTCTCTCTCTCTCTCTCTCTCTCTCTCTCTCTCTCTCTCTCTTTGCTTGTTATCTTGGCTGAAATACGAAAGATTTGTCTGAAAAAATCTTACAACATAATTCTCTCTCTCTCTCTCTCTCTCTCTCTCTCTCTCTCTCTCTCTCTCTCTCTCTCTCTCTCTCTCTCTCTCTCTCTCTCTCTCTCTCTCTCTCTCTCTCTCACATCTATGGCACTTTCTTTCCTTTCTCGCGCCACGGATATTTTTCTTCCTCCTCCTCTTCCTCCTCTTCTTCTTCCTCTTCCTCTTCCTCTTCCTCTTCCTCCCCCTTCTTCCCCCCGCCCCTCCACCCCCTCTATAAGTAAAAAATGGCGGGGAAACAATGACCAAAGTGATACGCCTCACAACATGTTCAAAACCTGTCCATTGAACACAAACGAGGGGCAATCCATTCATTCGGATGTCTCTCCCCTCCCCTCCTCCTTCCCCCTTCCCCTTTTTCCCCTTCCTCCCTTCCCCCTTAACTCCCTTTCCTCTTCCTCCCTTCCCCCCCCCGACTGAATAGCCTCTGTGTTTCTCTCTTTTCCTTTCCTTTCCTTCTGTTACATCTTCTCTCATTTTTATTTGTCTTTCTTTCTTATTCTCTTTTCTTCTCTATTTCTATGCGTATGCCTCGTTTTATTCACTTTTCTCTCTTTTCTTTCTCTTTCTCTCTCTCTCTCTCTCTCTCTCTCTCTCTCTCTCTCTCTCTCTCTCTCTCTCTCTCTCTCTCTCTCTCTCTCTCTCTCTCTCTCTCTCTCTCTCTCTCTCTCTCTCTCTCTCTCTCTCTCTCTCATTTCTTTTCCATTATCTTCTTTCTCTCTTCTCACCCCTTCCTTTATTTCTACTTCATCTTCTTCTTATGTTTGTTTTCTTTTCTTTCATCCAATTTCTTAGTCCTCCCTCCTCGTCTTTCTTTTTTACTTTTATTCTTTTTTTTCTTTATCTCCCTCCCTCACATCTTCCTCCGTTCTTTTGTCTCCTCCTTATCTCTTTCTCTCACCTTTTCCATCCGCGAACTTTTCCTTTCTTCTCTCTCTCTCTTTACATTCATTTCCTCGTCTCCATCCCATTTAGTTTTTTTTTTTTCCCTTTTTCCTTTTTCCCTCACGGCCAAATCTCTGTTTTATTTTTCATTTCACTGTCTTTTTAAATCTCTTTTCTTTTTTCTTCCTCTCGCTTCTCCTTCCTTCCTTCCTTCCTTCCTTCCATTCTCTCCTCCCTCCATTTGCTTTCTCCCTTATCTCTCTCTCTCTCTCTCTCTCTCTCTCTCTCTCTCTCTCTCTCTCTCTCTCTCTCTCTCTCTCTCTCTCTCTCTCTCTCTCTCTCTTGTCCTTGCCTTGTACTTTTATAAATTTATGTATTGCAATTTTTATGAAAGGAAATGCTGAGGATCATCCATTGGACTTTATAAAGAGACACTGAGATGAAAAAAAATAAATATCTTCTTTTTAATACGTAGCATATTCCTGTTGTTGTTGTTGTTGTTGTTGTTGTTGTTGTTGTTGTTTTGTTTTGGGTGGTGGTGGTCGTGGTGTTCGTGGTGATGTTTTTGATGTTATAATTGTGTTGTTGGTGTTGATGCTGATTTTCTTCATTTTACAGTATGTTGATTGTAGTAGTAGTGGTGGTAGTAATTGTAGTAGTAGTAGTAGTAGTAGTAGTAGTAGTAGTAGTAGTAGTAGTAACATTGCATATTTCCCTTATATGCTTTATTTAATTGTTTTTTTTTCCCCATCAATAATTTTCAGCACATTTAAACAACTTTCCTTTCTACGATCAGACAGCAAATGGACCTTTTCATTATTTCTGTGGACTGACATTACGTACAGAGAGAGAGAGAGAGAGAGAGAGAGAGTCGCGCGTAAACGTTCTGATTAAAAAGAAAAAAGGAAGATACATGAGTAAAGCAAACGTTTGTTCTCGACTTAGCTCTTAGATAGCAAGATCCACTAACGTTTCTGTACCGTTCTCTCTCTCTCTCTCTCTCTCTCTCTCTCTCTCTCTCTCTCTCTCTCTCTCTCTCTCTCTCTCTCTCTCTCTCTCTCTCTCTCTCTCTCTCTCTCTCTCTCTCTCTCTCTCTCTCTCTCTCATATATATCAGACCTTCCCTCAGGCTACTGTGTTTCCCCTCAACCTCCAAAATTGCATCTGTGACCTCGAACGGCAAACAGATCCCCCCCCCTTTCCCCTCACTTCCCCTCCCTTTCCTCCATCTCTACCTCTGTTTCTACCTCCTCCCTCCCTCATTTCCCCTCCAAGCCTCTGTTTACTCCTCATCCCCCCTTTCTCCCTTCCTCTCTTGTCTTCTCCTTCTCCTCCTCCTCCTCCTCTTCGTCCTCCTCCTCCTCCTCCTCCTCCTCCTCCTCCTCCTCCTCCTCCTCCTCCTCCTCTAGTCGCTCCCCGAAGTCACTCAGCTTTCCGGGTTACCTCCACGATTCCTCCTCTTCTTCCTCCTCCTCCTCCTCCTCCTCCTCCTCTTCCTCTTCCTTTCATCATCTCCATGGAAAGTGCAATATATGGTACGCCGCTGGAGGAAGACAAGAAAGATGAGGAAAAGGAGAAGGAAGAAGAGAAGAAGAGAAGGATAAGGACGAGGAGGAGAAAGAGGAGGAGGAGAAGGAGGAGGAGAAGGAGGAGGAGGAGGAGGAGGCAGAGATGATTACGGAAGAAATGCGAGGAAAATGTTTGTCCTTTTCGCCAGGGATAAGTGTTGGTGGTGGTTGTGGTGGTGGTGGTGGTAGTGGTGATGGTGGTGGTGAGAGGAGGGTGGGCTGGTGGGGGTGGCTGGCTGGCGGGCGGCGGATTGTGGCGGCGGCGGTGATGTGGTGGTGGTGATGATGGCGATAGCAGTGGTGGTGGTGTTCGCTTGCAAAATAGGAGAGAGAGAGAGAGAGAGAGAGAGAGAGAGAGAGAGAGAGAGAGAGAGAGAGAGAGAGAGAGAGAGAGAGAGGGAGAAAGAAACAGTCATGACGGTCCGCTCGCAAAACAGAAAGAAAATACGGAAACCAGAGAGAGAGAGAGAGAGAGACAGTCATGACGGTCCGCTCGCAAAACAGAAAAAAAAAAAACACGGAAACCAGAGAGAGAGAGAGAGAGAGAGAGAGGCAAAAAAATAGAAAAAAATAGACCTCACGAGAGACATGAAAAAGTGTATTTACAAGGTGGTGTTATACTCCCCTTCTCTCTCTCCCCTTCTTCCCCTCTTCCTGTCTTCCTTCCGCCCCTCGTTTACCCCGGTGTAAAGAGGAGGGCGGACCACACTGGGGCTTTCCTGGGCGCTGCGGTCAAGCCCAGTAGCCGCTCCGCCTGTCTGTCCACCGTGGCTTTCACCTGGCGTGGAATAATTAGGCGCTCAGGTAATTGGCAATTAAGCTTGACAGCGTTTTATTTCCGTCCGTAGCAGGTGAGTCTGGAGCACGCTTGATCGCGGGGTTTATTGTTTTTTTTTTTTTTTTTTTTTTTGCCCTTGTCTTGATTCGCCCCTTTCTATTTTGTTTTTTTCCAGTTTTCTAGTATTCCATTTACCTGTTCGATAACTAGACGCATTTTTTCCATGAGTTTCGGGGTATGATTGGTCGTGTTTATTTACATTAGAAAGGGTCTCTGGACGTCGAAATATTAATGGCCAAAGTCTGCACTATTTTAATCCTCACCTGTCTTGATTCGCACTTTTCTGTTTAGCTTATCCATTTTTCTAGTATTCCATTAACCTGTTTTGGTTCTATGGAGGTCAGAAGATTAATGGTCCAGAGTCTTCACTATTTCAATCCACACCAAAGTTTCTGAAGCTGTGTAAAATCGCCAAATAGCAACTAGAATGAATAAGAAAACGCGGCATGGTACTGAAGGAGTTAGGAGTTAAATATGAGAGGGAAATTACTTGCTGTCATGTGTGTGTGTGTGTGTGTGTGTGTGTGTGTGTGTGTGTGTGTGTGATAGTGAATATATATAAACAAAGAGAGGTAAAATGAATAGATACGAAAAAAAGAGCGAAGCGGCCTGGTAACCCACAGTGAAACATGGTAAAACAAGACCTTGACAGCGAACGACAGGGGGAGAGAGAGAGAGAGAGAGAGAGAGAGAGAGAGAGAGAGAGAGAGAGAGAGAGAGTCCAGATTTGAAGCTCCGGTGTAGCAGTTCCCCATCGCCAACCTGTAATCGCGCAAGGAAAAAGGCGCAGAAATAGGTGACCGATCGTGAATTTGCCCACCTTGACTCCTTTTAATTACGAGAGAGAGAGAGAGAGAGAGAGAGAGAGAGAGAGAGAGAGAGAGAGATAGGATAACTTTTGCAATGTAAAGAGAGAAAAAAAAAGAGAAACCCAATTATCACGGCAAACACGGTACAGAAAAAAAAAAGAAAGTAAAAAAATAACCATGATAATTTCCACATCCCAAAACTCACTGAAAAAAGTAGAATTTGTCCAGCTTTTTTTCCTCCGAACTATTTTAATATCGAACTTTTCATTTTTCCTCGCGCCAAGTTACTTTTTTGCCCACGAAGTTTGGGGCATTTTTTTTAAATAATCTAAATATATAAATTTTATGGACAGCAAACACTCAGAATTAATTGGATCAGGTGTGAGAGAGAGAGAGAGAGAGAGAGAGAGAGAGAGAGAGAGAGAGAGAGTACAGGTAAGGTGCACCTGTTAATTTACTGCTTTCATTTCGTACTATAGATTTTAATTAGTGACTTCTTCCTATTGTCCTCTTAACTTCCATTTATCCTTCTCTTTCAATTCCTCTTCCTTAATTCTTCACTTAATCCTGCTCTTTCACTGTATATTTTTCTCTTCCTCCTCTCCTCCTCCTCCTCCTTCTCCTCCTCCTCCTCCTTCTCCTCCTCCTCATCTCTCTCTAGCGTCAGGTATAAAGTGGAGCAAAGCGTGAATTTCGTGTAAACTTTCCTCTCTCTCTCTCTCTCTTTTCAGCTTAAGGGGATTATCTTCTCCCTATTGCTGTTTCTTCTCTCCTTGTCTCACTTCTATAGATTTCACGAGGTTTTTGTTTTGCACTTTCTACATTTCGGGCGAATTACGAGTGTTGCATGTCGGGTGGTTTGGTTTTCCTTCCTGCCTTTGCAACACCGAGAAAATCTATTTGTTTCATCGTCTTTTTCTGATGATAAGTATTTTTTCTTGTTGTTTTTTTGGGGTAACATTAATATATGATGATAGTTGAGGGAAGGGAAAATATAAAATGGGCTATCCTGACTATTACTAGTTGTTGTGGTAGTAGTAGTAGTAGTAGTAGTAGTAGTAGTAGTAGTGGTAATAGTGGTGGTAATACTAGTAGTGGTAGTGGTAATAGTGATAGTAGTAGTAGTAGTAATAGTAGTGGTAGTGGTAATAGTGGTAATAGTGGTACTAGTAGTAGTAGTAGTAGTAGTAGTAGTAGTAGCAATAGTAGTAGTAGTGTTTTTATTATTACTATTATCATTATAATTATTATCATCATTATTATTATTAATATTATTATTATTATTATTATTATTATTATTATTATTATTATTATTATTATTATCATTATCATTGTTATTATTCTTATTCTTCTTCTTATTATTATTATTATTGTATTATTATTATTATCATTATTGTTGTTGTTGTTGTTACCAATATTTGTTCACTGAAAGATACAGGCAATTTATAAAAGCAAAATAAAAAGAATACATCTCAGTGTGTGTGTGTGTGTGTGTGTGTGTGTGTGTGTGTGTGTGTGTGTGTGTGTGTGTGTGTGTGTGTGTGTGTGTAAAAATGAATAACTTCCACGAACTTTCGGAAAGATTAAAAAAAAGAAAGTTACAAAACAGAAACGCAAATAAAAAAGTATCTGCAGAAAAAAAGCAAGATAGAGAGAGAGAGAGAGAGAGAGAGAGAGAGAGAGAGAGAGAGAGAGAGAGAGAGAAAAGTTTGCTCTCCTACCGTCGAGAAACTTACTGGTATCTTAATTTCCCTTTTCTATTTTTTTCTTTTGTGTTTTCTTCGTGAATTTATTTGTTTTCTTTTATTTTTGGTCCAGCTGCTTTTGCACAATTTCTTGCTCTTTTGGCCTTCCTTCTCCTCCTCCTCCTCCTCCTCCTCCTCCTCCTCCTCCTCCTCCTCCTCCTCCTCCTCCTTGTCTTCCTCTTCTTACACCGACTCTTCCTTCTGCGAACAATACTTTTACTTTATTTGAAACTCTCTCTCTCTCTCTCTCTCTCTCTCTCTCTCTCTCTCTCTCTCTCTCTCTCTCTCTCTCTCTCTCTCTCTCTCTCTCTCTCTCTCTCTCTCTCTCTGAAATTGCAATATTCGTGACGTGTGTTTTTTACATATTTTTTTCTCTCTCTCTTCACGCATTTCGTTATTCATTGTTTGCCATGTTCATTTCTCTTATTTTTTCTTCGTTTCTTTGTAATTTCTACTCTTCTTTTCCGGGGCAGATATTCACATTATTTTCTTGCTTTTTTTTTTTTTAGTTTCAAGTTGTATTTTTCAGTTCCTATATTTTTTGAGCCTTTGTTTTAACTTATTTACCTTTTTATTTATTTATTTTTGTTATTTTTTGTGTTGAGTTTAATTTTTGTTAGGCCTTAATTACATTCGTTCCCTTTTCCCTCCTTCTTCCTGATTTTCCTCCTCCTCCTCCTCTTCTTCCTCCTTTTCCTCCTCCTCCTCCTAGTACAGTTTTTATTTCTCTCAAAAATCATACATCCCGTCACAATTATCCTTGCTTTCCTGTATTCCCCCTTTCCTCTTTCCCTTTTTCCCCCTTTTTTCCCCTCCCTCTCCTCTTCCCCTCCTTTCCCCTTTCCCTTTTTCCCCTTTTTTCCCCTCCCTCTCCTCTTCCCTTCCCTCCTCCTCTTTCCTTCGATTGAGTTTATTCCCTGCCCGTCGAGAGGAAAGTTAGAGGAAGACTTTATTCCAGCGAGTGGCGTGGGCGGAGGAAATTTTCTGCCCAAGGGAAATTAATGTCTAACTTTCAGAAAAAAAAAAGGGGAAAAAAATAACGCACGCGAGAAAAATTCGAAAACCAAACTGGAGGGGTGGAAAAATGTATACTGTATGTGTGTTTCGTTTGTGCGTGTATATGGAGTGTGCATTTTCTTTTTTTTTTTTTTTTTTTTTTTTTTTTTTTGAGGACTCGTTGTGAAGCGAATCAAAAAAAGGAAAAAAAAAAGAAAAGATTCGGTTGCGATTACATATTTTTTTTCTGCCCTTCACTCGACTAG
>NC_059278.1:2374643-2377143 GCF_017591435.1 Portunus trituberculatus | reverse complement strand
GTAGTTAAATAGATAGAAGAAAATATATATAACCAGATAAATAAACCAGATATGTGGGTCGGTAGATGGCTATGAAGACTAGGCTCAGTTTTCACCAAATAGCGCATTTTATCATAGATTTTCGTTATCACCGCGGGAGCTGCAGTGGTTGGTGTTTTGATAACTTTGAAACTTTATGGCCCAGGATGCTCTGATGCGGATGGGGGCCGGGGGAGGAAAGGGTGAGGAGGGAGAAGAAGAAGGAGAGGAGGAGGAGGAGGAGGCGGCTTAGTCGTTGTGAAGGAAATGGAAGAGGAGGAAATGAGAATGAAAGGGAAAGAGGAGGAGGAAGAAATGGAGGAAATGGTGGAGGAGGAGAAGGAGGTGGTGATGGTGATGGTGGAGGTGGTAGTGGTGGTGGTATGCCATTGTTAATCTAATCTTAAGTCTCCGAGGAAACCTGGAAGTTGTTGATAAAAAAAAAGAGAGAGAATGAGCTTTGCCATAACTTGGGTGTTAAGTCCTTGAGAGTTTGAGAATCTGGGAGCCAGCCAGGGAGCGAATCACCAATCTTTTGTTTACATAATATCCTCTCTCTCTCTCTTCTCTCTCTCTCTCTCTCTCTCTCTCTCTCTCTCTCTCTCTCTCTCTCTCTCTCTCTCTCTCTCTCTCTCTCTCTCTCTCTCTCTCTCTCTCTCTCTCTCTCTCTCTCTCTTACACGATTGATTTTTTGATGTGTGTATCTCTTTCTGATTTCTGTCTACCTGTTTATTTATTTACTTTTTTACTTTCTTTCTTCCTTGCTTATCTGTCTATCTGTTTGTCTGTCTGTCTGTTTGTCACTCCATCTGTCTATTTTTCTGTCTATCTGTCTGCGTGTCTGCCTGTCTGCCTGTGTTTGTATGTGTGTTTAAACCGATGGACACTTTAGCTACAAAGTCTCCGGAAACAACACTCTTCATTTCACTGTCCAGCTGGAAGGGAGAAGTGTGACTGAGAAACATGGAAAAGTAGAGAGGGCTGCCAGTGTACCGAGAACAGGTGGAGGCTGCAGCTGTGTCGGTGAGAGGAAGAGGAGGGAGAGAGTGTGGGGGGTGAGGGAGGAGTGAACCACCAGCCTGGAAAAAGGAAATTAGCTGTTAAAAGGAGAATCGGTAACTAATTTGCAAAACGAGAGCGTTGTTTTGCTTTGATATCTGAGAATGCATTATTGTTTGTACGTGTGTGTGTGTGTGTGTGTGTGTGTGTGTGTGTGTGTGTGTGTGTGTGTGTGTGTGTGTGTGTGTGTGTGTGTGTGAATGGGTATGTGCATTTGTGTAGGCGAGGGTGTGTCATAGTAGATATCTTCATGTTTTAATTCATTTTCCTGAGTGTGTGTGTGTGTCTGTGTGTGTGTGTGTGTGTGTGTGTGCGTGTGTGTGTGTGTCCGTGTGTCCGTGTCAGTGCGTGCCCGTGTATGCGAATGTAACCAAACCATATACCCACGAACCTGCAGTAAACCTGTGCTAACAAAAAACACTACTAATAAATGAAAAACCTCTCATGTCTGTTAATATATATATACTTCCGGGCGACGCGTTACTGTGATGTCAAACGACCAATTAGTTCCGACAAATTGGATAGTTTGGCCCTCGCTGCGTGACCCAGGGCGGCCCTCCAATTAAAACTCTTGATATTTGCAAATTATGATAACCGAAGTAACGTAACCTTTGATGATACGGATGCGAATACGAATACTCAAGGGGAGAGGTAGAGGGTGAGGGGAGGAGGGGAGAGAAAGGGAGGGAGTTTATAGAGGGGGAGCAAAAGTTATAGATGAGGGAAATGCGGCTAAAAAAAAAAAAAAAAAAGCGGGAACTGGTATTAGTGTAAGTGGAGGTGGAGGATTTAAGAGAAGTGGAAGTGGAGTGGAGTGGAGTGAGCGGTGGGTGGATGTAACGTGGTGGAATAGCAGAAAGAAATGGAGATAGAAAAATGAAACAATAATAGAAATGGATATAGAAGATTGAAAGTGATAGAAATGGATGCAAATGAAAGAAATATTGATAGATATGGATGGAGAAGAATAAAAAAAAGTGATAGAAATGAATGTGTAGAAGAATAAAAGCGATAAAGATAAACATGCACAAAATTAAACCAGAATAAGTATGAATGAAATGTAATGAAATAGAAAAAAAAATGGAAACAAAAAAGATAAAAAAAAAAAAAAGATGGAAAGAACGAAACATAAAGGGAAAAGATTGATGGAAAGGGACAACACTGAGAAAAGACCGATGAGAAATGACAAAATGGAAAAGAGAATGAATGAATGGAAAGTGGGGAAGCTGGTGCGAGTTTTAAATGATAATTGGGAAGTGGCGTGAAGTAAATGCAGGAAAGTGGTGGAGGGATGGAGGGATAAATGGAGGAAGGAGGGGAGGGAGGGAAGGTGCAGGGGAGAAAGGGAATGAGGGAGGGACAGGTGGAGGGAAGGGGGAGAGGGATAAATGGAGGGAGGAGCAGGTGGAGAGAAGGGAAGGTA
>NC_059278.1:2349643-2359643 GCF_017591435.1 Portunus trituberculatus | reverse complement strand
TTTTCGTATCCATAACTCACAAAATCATTCTTACTTTCCTCCTCTCCCTTCATGACCTCTGATTCCTGCATTTGCCTCCTATTTTTCCTTCCCTCTTCTCCCCTCACCCTCTCCCCTCACCCTCTCCCCTCACCCTCTCCCCTCTCCCTCTCCCCTCTCCCTCTCCCCTCTCCCTCTCCCTTGCTACAATAGGGTCGTCAGCGCCGCCTCCCGTTCACCCTTGAGGGAGAATTATGGGTGGAAACTTTCTTTTTTTACTCCTCATTATAAACCCTTAGCTTCCCCACACCTCATTATTGGAGAGAGAGAGAGAGAGAGAGAGAGAGAGAGAGAGAGAGAGAGAGAGAGAGAGAGAGAGAGAGAGAGAGAGAGGGAAACTAAAGGAGATAAAATTAAGAAGGACTGATATAAGAGATAAAGAGAGAAAAGAGAGAGAGGACTGCGATTTTGATGAAGAAAACGAAATAAAAAGAACTGTGAGGTGAGAGAGAGAGAGAGAGAGAGAGAGAGAGAGAGAGAGAGAGAGAGAGAGAGAGAGAGAGAGAGAGAGAGACTGAGAGAGAGAGAGAGAGAGACAGAAAGACAGATAGACAAAAAACAGAGACTGACAGATAGACAGACAGACAGAAAGACAGACAGATGGACAGATAAACAGAAAGACAGACTGATAGACAGACAAGCGAGTGACGGAAAGGAGGGAAGAAAATGGAAAAAAAGAGAGAAAGAGAGAGAGAAGGTGAAAATATATGCAAATTAAGAGAAATCATATGGCATTGTTGGTCAGAGAGAGAGAGAGAGAGAGAGAGAGAGAGAGAGAGAGAGAGAGAGAGAGAGAGAGCTTGTCAGTATCATCGTTGGACATTTTTTGGATAACTTGACATTTGCCTCCAAAATGAAAATGTAAATGAAAACAACTGGACAAAAAAAAATGAATAAAGTGACAACTAATTAAATAAGGGAACAAGTAAACTCTCTCTCTCTCTCTCTCTCTCTCTCTCTCTCTCTCTCTCTCTCTCTCTCTCTCTCTCTCTCTCTAAGGTAATGCTATTAACTTTTATTTCCTATCATTTCCCTTTCAAATTTCCTTCCAAATCCTTAACTCTTCAACCTCCCTTTAGGCCTCCTCCTCCTCCTCCTCCTCCTCCTCCTCCTCCTCCTCCCTCAAGAGTGAGAAAGGTCGTCCCCGTAAACTTGAACTGACGGGTACAAGTTTTGGCTCCCCCGAAATATCTTAATAAGATCAAGAGCCTATTCTGTCCTTGCCCCCTTGCCTATGTGTGTGTGTGTGTGTGTGTGTGTGTGTGTGTGTGTGTGTGTGTGTGTGTGTGTGTGTGTGTGTGTGCTGTGTGCGTGCTTCACTTTAAGAAATTTTGTACCTAAGTTGATTTTTTTCCCCTCTTCCCTCAGTTGGTACGCCATGAATAAATTTCCCTCAAAGTTTTATTTCTTTCCCTGACACTTGAGATTTATTTCCTCTGACGTATTTGCATGTATAGTATTTTCCTTTTTCTGTCAACATCCTTCCAATTTCTGAAGTCTTGACATAAAATCGTAATGTATGCTTTCTCTCTCTCTCTCTCTCTCTCTCTCTCTCTCTCTCTCTCTCTCTCTCTCTCTCTCTCTCTCTCTCTCTCTCTCTCTCTCTCTCTCTCTCTCTCTCTCTCTCTCTCTCTCTCTCTCTCTCTCTCTCTCTCTCTCTCTCTCTCTCTCTCTCTCTCTTTCATGTAAGTGTTTTCAAATGTTTTCGTTTCCTTTCATTGTTATTTTTTTCTTTTTTTTATCATCCTCAATAGCAACGTTCATACTTTTCCATTTCGTATCATTACTCTTGTCGATCGATACTTGTGTGTGTGTGTGTGTGTGTGTGTGTGTGTGTGTGTGTGTGTGTGTGTGTGTGTGTGTGTGTGTGTGTGTGTGCGTGTTATTGTGTGTTTTGTGTATTCAGTTTCAATATTCTTAGTTTTTCGTTCAAATAGTTGTGATTTTCTGTAATTCGATGCATATTTTTAGAGTTTCCACTTTTTTTAATTTCTATTCTTCTGTTTTCGCTATGACAGTTCTCTTCTTATATTTATTTGCAGTTCCTCATCAATTATTTATTTATTTTTATTTCAGGTCAAACTCTCAATATTTTCTGCCTTCCATAAGTATTTAGAACGGCCGGTATCGTTTATATTTACTTTCATATTCTTTCTTCTTCTATCACATAACAAATTTCATCAGTGTTTTTACTCGCCTATTTGTTTTAAAAGTTTGAATTTCTTACATCTATTTTCAAGGAATATGTGTTTTTATCTATACATTTATTTATTTTTTTTTCTACTTCAATCTCTTTCAAATACAAAACAAATATTTCAATAATGTTTTTTTTAGTCTATGTTTAAGAAGATCCAATTTTCTACGTTTGGAAGAAATTAGTTTTTTTTTTTTTTACATTTATTTTTTTTCTATTTTTATCTTCTTTTCTAATACCAAATTATTTCAACAATGTTTTTTTAATTTCCTATTTGTTTTAAAAGTTCATTTTTTTCATGTTTTTCTTTCGAGGGGGATTATATATTTTCTTATCTCTACATTTATTATTCTTTCTATTTCTATTTTTTTTTTCTAATACAAATTTATTTCAACATTTTTTTTTAACCGCTATTTATTTTAGAAGTTTCAATTTTATTTTCATGTATTTCTTTCTAAGGGATTATATTTTTCATCTCTACATTTATTATTATTTCTATTTCTATCTCTTTCTAATACAAAACAAATAATACAACAAGTTTTTTTAATCCATTTGTTTTAGAAGTTTTCATTTTTTTTTTTTTTATCTTTCTTTCAAAGGGATTAGGTTTTTTTTTATATATATTTTTCCCGTGTCGTGTTTATCAGGGTCTGTGATGTCCCCGCGCCTCACCTGTCCACCACACCTGCCGTGTTTGTTTTTCATCAGCCACACCTGTTCACACCACACGGGAGGGCTTTTTTTTTCCCTCTCTCTCACTAGGGAAGCTTTTTCGTTTATTCGTAAGGACCTTTTGTTTGCTCTCTCTCTCTCTCTCTCTCTCTCTCTCTCTCTCTCTCTCTCTCTCTCTCTGTCTCTGTCTCTGTGTGTGTGTGTGTGTGTGTGTCTCCATCCATTCATTAGTATTTCAAAAGATAAAGTAAATATATAGGCGAAAAAATCATACATTTCCGGGAATTCTGTGACATTTGAGGAGGAAGAATAAAAGATCATTAAAGTATCTCTAATAATTCCATCAGAGCCAGAGAGAGAGAGAGAGAGAGAGAGAGAGAGAGAGAGAGAGAGAGAAACATGTCCCCTACACATTCAACCTTAATTGTTATTTCATCTCTGACAAACTTGAGTGGGAATGACAAGACCTCTCGTTAGTGTGTTGTGAGTTTGAGAGGGGAGAAGGATGGAGGGAGAGCGGGAGGGAGAGGGAGAGGGAGAGGGGAGTGGAGGGGAAGGAACAGAGGGAGAGGGGAAAGGAAAGGGAGGAAACTTAGCGTGGAGATAAGGAAAGAAGTGGAGTTTGAAGTGGAGTTGTGAAAGAAAAAAATAATGAAAGGAAAGTAGAAAGAAATGGATTGACATGTCGATTAATGATGAGAGAGAGAGAGAGAGAGAGAGAGAGAGAGAGAGAGAGAGAGAGAGAGAGAGAGAGAGGCGGAAGGAGGGAGGGAGGGGACAGGGAGAAGGAAGGATGGAAGGGAGATGAAAGAGAGAGGACCGGAGGAGGAAGAGGAAGAACAAGATTAATATGAATGAAGTGAAAGGGAAAGATGACAGGAAGGAAAAAATATCGTGTGGAAAAGGAAAGTCTAATCATTTTGTTTTATTTCCTTTTTTCCTTTAATTCCCGCTCCTGTCTGAGTCTCCTCGTGAATAGTTTAACACCCTATACTCTCTCTCTCTCTCTCTCTCTCTCTCTCTCTCTCTCTCTCTCTCTCTCTCTCTCTCTCTCTCTGACCGTTCTAGAGGCACAATATTCAGTCATTCATTGCACAAACTTCGAGAACTCAAAAACACACATTAATTTTTCATGAACGCAGTAGATAACACTTTTTTTTTCATATAAGAGGAACACTGAACAGGAAAAAGGTAGTAGAGAATTAAAATCAGATGCATTTAAGTGTTAGTTCCCAAAGCAAAGTCGAAGAATAATCAGATGAAAGTGTCTTCAAAGTAATAAATAAAGAAAAGATCCATTTAACCCCTTGAGTACCATAACGCATTGGCATTATTCATTCTGGGTACTATTTGGTGATTTTACACAGCTTCAGAAACTCCTATGGTGAATTAAAGTAGTGAAAACTGTGGCCATTTATACCCTGACCTCCATAGACTCATCCTAATGTCTATTGGTCTAATCGTATACAAATCTCAAGGTAAAAATGCGTCCCAGTACTGAAGGGGTTAAGTGCCAGTCTCATAGTAAGGTTGACAAACTATCATGGGGAAATTAGAGGTAGTGTCCTGACGTTTTCCTGTTAATAGTGGTGAAGTCTTAGGAAGGAAATGCAGAAGCTGGTAGAGAGAGACTCGCAGATTACACTTCGGTTGATATCTGCTACCAATCCATCAACACTTCATGGTCTTCTCTCTCTCTCTCTCTCTCTCTCTCTCTCTCTCTCTCTCTCTCTCTCTCTCTCTCTCTCTCTCTCTCTCTCTCTCTCTCTCTCTCTCTCTCTCTCTCTCTCTCTCTCTCTCTCTCTCTCTCTCTCTCTGTAGCAATAGGTAGTTAATTAGTCCTCGCCGCAGCCACTACACTTCTGCAGCCTCGTGTCGTGTTTATTAGCAGCGACCAAGAGGACTCAACACAAGGTCAGAGTTTACTTCCCTTCAATAAGCTGTGTTATGGAAACTTGGTGTATTTTTCTTTGCCTGTCGTTGTTTTGCGTTATTAGAAAAATAATTCTTTCGCATATATTTTTTTTTTCATTACTTGCTTCTTCATTTTCTTCTTTCTCGACGTGTTCCTTCCTCTCTTCTTCCTCCTTTTTTTTTTCTTCTTCTCTTTTTCCTTTCCTCCTAATGGTTGTGTTGTTTTGTATTAATAGAAGAAATACTTTACTTGCATTTTTTTCTATTATTATTCGCTTCTTCTTTTCCTCTTTCTCTTCGTTTTCCTTCCTCCTCTTCCTCCTTCTCCTCCTCTTCTTCTTCCTCCTCCTCCTTTTGGTCGTGTTATTTTGTATTGTTAGAGAAACATTTTACTCGTATTTTCTTTATTACTCGTTCCTTCATCCTGCTGTGCGTTTTCCTTCCCCACTTCCTTCTCCTCCTTTTCCTTCTCCTCCTCCTTCTTCTCCTTCTCCTTTATTTTCTCTTCTTGTTGTTTTGCATTATTAAAAAAAACACTTCAGTCGCATTTTTTTTTTCATTATTCGCTTCTTTCCTTCCTCTTGCTCTACGTTTTCCTTCCCCCTCTTCCTCCTCCTCCTCCTCCTCCTCGTTTACTCCGCAGTCTCTCTACCCTTCAGCTAGTTAGGGATAGTTACCAAACAGTCTTCCAGGGCCTAAAGGTGTGCTGCTGTTCGGCTATCCTTTGTAATCCTCTGTAATCCTTCTCCTCTCCTCCTCCTTCTCCTCCTCTTCCTTCTCCTTCTCCTCCTCCTCCTGCTCTACAATTCCACTTTCCTATTCCCAGTCTTTTCCCTCGTTTTTTTTATTTTTTATTTCTGTCCTTTCTCCTCTACATTCCTTCCTCCTCTACTTCCCTATACACTGTTCCATCTATCCCCTCTACTCCCATTCCTTCCTACTACTGTTCTCTGTGTCCCCTACTACCCCTCTCCCTCTCTCCCTCCTTCTCCCTCTCCCTCTCTCTTCCACTCACTTCCATTAAACCTGCTGTAGCGTCCACCGTGAACCACTCTCGCTTCACATACGAGTAAGTCCATTTTCATTATTGAGTTTGTGTGTTTGTATGTGTGACTTTGTGTGTGTGTGTGTGTGTGTGTGTGTGTGTGTGTGTGTGTGTGTGTACGGAAGGTGAAAAAAATATAAGGGATTTGTGTCCATCAGCTTATAAACTAAACACTCCAATCGGTCTCTCGCCAGAAAACACACACACACACACACACACACACACACACACACACACACACACACACACACACACACACACACACACACACACAAGTCAAATACAAAATCCTGTGAAAACTACGCATTTAGTTTGTCCTTTATTTGTTTACATGCATAGCGAAAGCAACACCGTGAGAGAGAGAGAGAGAGAGAGAGAGAGAGAGAGAGAGAGAGAGAGAGAGGCAGGCAAGTCGCGAGGGTGTCCAGGCCAGATTGTGTCAGTGATAATTTGACCTTTAACAGGGACATGTGACACACCTTGCCTGTTCAGGGAGGGAGGGGAGCAGGGAGGACACGCATTGAGAGAGGGAGAGACCAGGAGGAGACACACACACACACACACAGAGAGAGAGAGAGAGGGGCAGTAGAAAGAAGTAATGAAAGAGATGCAATGAGGGAGGAAAGTAGAATGGAGAAGATGCAATGAGAAAGGAATAAGAGTGAGGGAGAGGAGGAATTAAAAGACAAAATGAGGGAGAAAGGAAGGAAAAAAGAAAATACAGTGAGGGAGGGCAGGAGTGCAAAGGAGACTCAATGAAGGAAGAAGGAAACAATCAAGAAGTAGTAAGAGGAAAAGGAAACAAGGAAGAGAAGAAAAATGAGAGAGGAGAGAAACAGGGAGGAGAAAGAATGAGAGGGGATAGAAGGGAGCATAGTAAAGAAGAAAGAAATGAGGGAGAATAAAACCAGGGAGAAGGCAGAATGAGAAAGGAGAAGAGAAGGGCACAGGGAAGAAAAAAAAAGAATGAGTAGAGAAACAGGGAGGAGACAGAATGGGAACGGAATGGAGAAGAGAGAAGGGAAGAAAAGAAAAAAAATGAGGGAGAAGAAAAATAGGGAGGGAACAGAATGAGAGAGGAATAGAAATGGAAGCAAGGAAAGAAAAAAGAAAGAAACAGGGAGGCGACAATAAGAGAGAAATGGAAAAGGGAACATAGAAGAGGAAAAAATGAATGATAAATGAAACAGGGAAGATACAAAATAAGAGATTAATGAAAATGGAACACAAAAAACACAGAATAAGAGGAAGAAATTAAACTAAAGGACAGAATGAGGAAGAGAACACGTATGAGAACACTAAGGGAGAAAAGGAGGAGGGGAGGAGGAGGGAGGAAGGCAGAAGGGAAGCAGGGAGGTTAGGTTAGGGCGTGTCCAAGCAGGTGACACGGATGTAGACGTTAATTGCACCAGGTACACGGAGGCTGGCCAGGGGTGGTGGGTGATACGGCCCCTGCTTGCCTCGCTTGCTGGGGGAGACGACGCCTTGGTAAACAATATGGAGGTCCTTGTAGTTCTGGTGGTGGTGGTGGTGGTGGTGGTGGTGGTGGTGGTCCTGTAATTCATGGTTGACTTTTTTGTAGGTTTATTGTAATTTTTTTTCAGTAATCGATGAGTGTTGTAGGCTGGATGAGAGAGAGAGAGAGAGAGAGAGAGAGAGAGAAGGCAATGTGTGTGTGTGTGTGTGTGTGTGTGTGTGTGTGTGTGTGTGTGTGTGTGTGTGTGTGTGTGTGTGTGTGTGTGTGAGTTACTAATGCCAGTAGATACACGCCACTCAAGCGGTGCGTTAGAGTGATTAGCGATGCCAATCTGTCACTCTTAATTCACATCAGGGTTCGAATAGCGGGGCCAGATAGAGGCAGCTGACACCTGGACAACACGGCGCGCCCTGGATCCTCAGAGCGCCGCGCGACAAACCGGTGCTCATGGTGGCGCGCCTCTTACTGGACGCCTCCCTAATCACATCTCTGGCTGCTGGGAAAATGGACTGCATTCTGAAACGCTTTGCTCTCACCACGACTGTTTTTAAAGGCCACAGAGACACTTTCCCGGGTGACTATGAAAGCTTCTGTCAATAAAGTAGAAATCTGGTTAGTTGGTTAGTAAGTTCATTAAAAAGACGTCCTTAGAAATTCGTATAGCTTTAGTCAGAGGATTTTTTAAAGTAGTGGTGGTGAAAGGCAGTGTTTAAATACATGAATAAATACATACATACCTAACTAACTATAATCCATCCATGTATGTATCAAACCATCTATTCATCCATTCATCCATACATACACAGGATCTTATACCTGTTAAACTACCATTCTATACAAACCTACCTTCCTACACCTATATAGCCTCCCTTACACCCATCCATACATCTATCCATCCATACATACATACATACATACATACATACAGTGCCAAATAATTTCAGGCACACTGGCACACTTGGCTTCCCTTGCAGCTTCAAAAGAGAGGATTGGATTCCCCATAAGTCCCCTTTCCACCTGTAATCCCCCTCATTGGTCAGGCTGTGGGCGATTTTGTCAGTAGAGAGGGAGAGAGAGAGAGAGAGAGAGAGAGATCCTGTGAGAGGCTTTCTTGTCCACTCCAAGTATCTTGACGTCATCTTGGAGTGGGAGAGCAGCAGCGCAAAGACAACTTTCCTGCCATTGCTGCCATGGCGGCTGGGGACCGAGAGACAACCATTGCTTGTGTCTTCTCCGGCGCGAATGTCACTTGCCAGCGAGCACCCCACTCCTTTATCACTCGTAGCTGCTGATTGATGGCCTCAGCAGCCCGCCCACTGTCCTGGCGTGGATAGGTATAGGAGAGGGTGCAGTCATCAGCATAGGCCATGACTCCTGGCAGTAGCTGGAGAAGATCATCCACGTAGATATTCCACAGGAGTGGGCCAAGAATTGAACCCTGTGGCACTGATGCCTCCACAGGCAGGGACTCAGATGTTTGCCCGTTGACAACCACCTTGAGGCTTCTGTCCTGCAGGTAATTTCCCAAGAGTCGTAGCAAGCCACCCTGGATGCCTTTAGCACGAAGCTTTTCTAGTAATCCGTTGTGCCATACTTTATCAAAAGCTCCTGCTATGTCCAAAGCAACCACTATAGTGTCCTTGCCGTCGTCGAGGGCGTCCTGCCAATGCCTGGTGAGAAGCATCATTAGGTCGGAGGTTGACCTTCCAGGTCTGAACCCAAACTGTTGGTCTGAGAGGAGGGCATTGTCCTTGAGATGGCTACACACCACCTCTGCCACGACCCTCTCAAACACTTTACCCACCACTGACAACAGGGATATGGGTCTGTAGTTTTTTGGGTCCGTCCTGGAGCTTTTTTGTGTGCAGGAACTACTCGAGCCTCCTTCCACACTGAAGGCCAGACGTTTTCCCGTACACAAGTTGTGAACTTGGGTGAGAGGGGCAGCCAGTTCCTGGGAGCATCGCTTCAGCAGGTGCGGGCTGATGTCATCAGGGCCGGTGGCTTTCTGTGTGTCCAGCCCCGCAATAATCGCTTCACCTGCTGATGCGTCACCTCCACCATGGTGACAGTCTTCTCACATTGCTGGACCAGCTGAGGCGGTGGCTGCTGTGGATTCCCGACCTTCATTTTTCCAGCAAACAAGGAAGCCAGCAACTGTGCCCTCTCCTTACTGCTGGTGGCGACAGTACCGTCCTGCTTGCTGAGGGAGGGATGGATTCTTGGTGGCCAGTTCCTTGTTTGTCCTTAACAAGAGACCACCAAGTTTTGTTTCCTACGCCAGTGCCACACAGTTTCCGGCGCAGGCTTTCCTCCCACTTTTTTAAGGCCCACTTGCTGGTTACCACCATCCTCCTGCATGCAGCCCTGTGCAGGTCCTTGTTGCGCCGAGTCGGGTTCCTCTTGTAGCGGAGCCAGGCAGCATACTTTGCCTCGGCAGCAACACGGCAACGGTAGCCAAACCATGGCTGATCCGTCGATCTGGTGGTGTATTCCCTGTGTGGGACGTGGCGTCTCTGGAGGGCGAGAAGGTGAGAGGTGAGTGCAAGTGCTTCACTCTCTGCTCCTCCCTGTAGCAGAGTGGCCCATGGGGTGTGGGTCAGGTCGCGGCGCAGGAAGCCCAGTCTGCTTTGTTCCACAGCCAGATGGTGCGGGTGGT
>NC_059278.1:2337143-2339643 GCF_017591435.1 Portunus trituberculatus | reverse complement strand
TTTGCTTTGACTAAGTGTTCTTGTATCTATTTTTCAGTTCCTCGTATCCGCGTTCCTGCACCGTGTCTCCGCGTGTCTGCCGGCGGGGAAGCTGAGAGAAGCGGGCGGCACGTGTACGGTAAGTAGAAAGATGCTGGGCTGATCGTTTTATCCGCTGTGGCGTATCCTATTGCCTGATGTAAAGTTCCTATTCGGGTAATGGACGGGGAGGCGTTGCTTCTAAACCACTCACCAATTGATCGCTTTAGGAGAGCCTGGTAGCGGATTTAAAAGCTGGCTACATTATTGTCAGACCGATTTTGTTTATACTTTTCCCTGTTATCACGATCATTATTGCTCTCGTCGCTGGTAATGTGGCGGCGTGTCAGTTGGAGGGTTGGCGGACTTGTATCAAATCTGAGAGGGCCACGGTTCGATTTTCCAGACAGGTAGGTATTCTTACTAGCCTCTGATTGGTCCTCGGCTGGTCTCTTTTACGCTGATGCTTCTGCTCACCTGCCGGGAATGAAGTGCTGACGTGTGTGTGTGTGTGTGTGTGTGTGTGTGTGTGTGTGTGTGTGTGTGTGTGTGTGTGTGTGTGTTATGAAGAATTGGACACGGTTTACGGTTCACTTTAATTGATAGTTTAGTGATATGCAGGAAATTATTATCGTTGTATCGTTCATATTATTGTTGTTACTGTTGCTGTTATTGTTATTATTACTGTTATTATTATTATTATTATTATCATTATTATTGTAATTATTAGTAGTATTACTGATAACATCGCGCGTGTCCTTTGCTGCACCATGTTTGTATTACTCTCATTTTACTGGCGTGGATTTAATACCGCTCTTTGCATCATTGTTGTTTGGGACTTTGCTTTGTGATATTCAAGCGGATGTTTTATATGCATGAATAGATACTTATTGTTGAAACCAGCCCGACACAAGAGCGAGGAGGGCAGAAGAACAACACACACACACACACACACACACACACACACACACACACACACACACACACACACACGCTACTAACCTGATACGAGAACAGCTCCCCACTAGCCCGCCTTACCCTGCCTTACCCTGAGTGCCTCCCAGTGACCCCCCGCTGCTTCTTACTTGAGCCCCGCGAGTCACAGCGATGATGGAGAGGTGGAGGGCACGGCTGACCTGGGTTGTCTTCTCAAACAGTTCTGCGGTTCACCTTCACTATTTCAAAAGGCTTTAAGTTTACACGAGTTTTTTTTAAGGTGTTTTTTTATGGTTCTAGAGGCAGAGTGACAAGATTTCTATGCTATTAACTATAGAAACACTTATGGAAATCCCGCTAGTCATCTCTGTGGCTTTGGAAAATGGTCGTGGTGAGAGAGCAAAGCGTTTCTGAATATAGGCCTCGAGGCGATCGGTCACTGGCTGAGCTCCCTTGCACCGGATAAGTGACGAGAGAGAGAGAGAGAGAGAGAGAGAGAGAGAGAGAGATGAGGACAATAACGTCACATCTTTTCCCCAAACATGAGTTATATTTACGTCAAGAATTGTTTCCTCTTGACCGGTGGTTGTTGTTGTGGTGATGGTGGTGGTGGTGGTGGAAGGACTGATTCTCTCTCTCTCTCTCTCTCTCTCTCTCTCTCTCTCTCTCTCTCTCTCTCTCTCTCTCTCTCTCTCTCTTACATGTTTTATGCTCTTACTTCTCGCCATCGTTGCTTTTATGTCTAGCCTTCTTTTATCCTCTTCCTCCTCCTCCTCCTCCTCCTCCTCCTCCTCCTCCTCCTCCTCCTCCTCCTCCTCCTCCTCCTCCTCCTCCTCCTCCTTCACTTCCTCCTAATCCTAATCCTCCTCCTCCTCCTCCACCTCCTCCACCTCCTTTTTTGTCATCCTATCTTTATTTTTCGTTTCACTTGCTCTCCATCTTCACATCTCCGTTGCTCTGTTTTGCATTTCTTCATCCAAAGCTTCTCTTTCTATCTTTTTTTTTTCTTTACACATCGAGTTTCATTCTTTGCTTTAATTTTTTTGTTCCCTGTCTTTCTTTTACAGTTTCTCATTTTGCATTCTCTCTCTTTCTCTTTCTCTTTCTCTTTCCTCTCTTCACCTCTTTTGTCTTTTTTGCTTACTCCTTTTTTGCTTTACGGCCATACTTTTCTCCATTTCCCACTTTTGTTTCCCTCTATTCTTTTTTTCCCCTTCTCTGAATTTGCATACTCTCCTTGTCCTCATTTTTTTTTTTCCTCTTTGCCTCGTCTCGTCTTTCTTTCCTTCTCGTTTACCTCAGTTCTTGTTTAACGGATCACTCTTTCCTTTCTCTTTTACTCTGTTTACTACTTTCCTTTACCTCCTCCTTTCATACATATATCTTTCCACTCTCCACTCTCCCTTCCTCTCTCTCTCCCTGCCTCTCCCTGTCGTGCGCTTCCTCCTCTGACTTACGGGGCCATTCAAGGTCGTATTAAATAATGTTAAAGTGGGGAAAAGAAAGTTAATGGTTCATATTTTTCCCATTCTCTCAACGCCATAGA
>NC_059278.1:2309643-2332143 GCF_017591435.1 Portunus trituberculatus | reverse complement strand
TACTACTACTACTACTACTACTACTGATAATAGTGGAAGTAAATCATTAATGAAGTTTCTCTACTTTTTAACATTTGACTCTCTCTCTCTCTCTCTCTCTCTCTCTCTCTCTCTCTCTCTCTCTCTCTCTCTCTCTCTCTCTCTCTCTCTCTCTCTCTCTCTCTCTCTCTGTCCTTTCTATCTCTCATCTTCTTTGCTCCACCTCCTCCTCCTCCTCCTCCTCCTCCTCCTCCTCCTCCTCCTCCTCCTCCTCCTCCTCCTCCTCTTCTTCCTGGCACCGTAATAGGGCGGGTCTACCTGTGGGTCTTAATTACTGACTAGCCCAGTAAGCGGCCCGTGACCCCACCTCGCCTGCTTCACTTACCTGCCCTCCTCCTCCTCCTCCTCCTCCTCCTCCTCCTTTCTTCTTCTTCTTCTTCTTCTTCTTCTTCTTCTTCTTCTTCTTCTTCTTCTTCTTCTTCTTCTTCTTCTTCTTCTTCTTACTTCTTCTATTTCTTCTTCTTCTTCTTCTCTTCTTCTTCTTCTTCTTCTTCTTCTTCTTCTTCTTCTTCTTCTTCTTCTTCTCCTCTCTTACATCGTTCTTCCTCCTCCTCCTCTTCCTCCTCCTCTTCCTCCTCCTCCTCCTCCTCCTCTCCTCTTCTTTTTCTTTTGCCTTCTTTCTTCTCTTACTCCACTTATTCCTATTTCCACTCGTTGTCCTTCTCTCTCTCCTCCTCCCAATTCTTCTTCTCTTCTTTTGTTGTTGTTGTTGTTGTTGTTGTTGTTGTTGTTGTTGTTTTCTTTCGTTTTCTATAATTATTTGTGTTCATAGTCTTGTTTTTTTTTTTTTGCTTCTTCTTTTTGTTTTCTTTTTGTCTTCCTTTTTTATAATTATCAATTTCTTACATTTGTCTTCATCTTCTTTTTCTTCTTCTTATTATTATTTTTTTATTCTTATTCCGCCTCTTCTTCTTCTTCTTTTGCTTGTTCTTGTTCTTGTTCTTCTTCTTCTTCTTCTTCTTCTTGTTCTTCTTCTTCTTCTTCTTCTTCTTCTTCTTCTTGTTCTTCTTCTTCTTCTTCTTCTTCTTCTTTTAGCATTTTTTTACATTTTTTTCTTCCAATTTGGTTCACTTCTTTTCCCTTTCGTCTTAATCCTCCACTACGGCCGCCACCACCACTACCATCACCTCCTCCTCCTCCTCCTCCTCCTCCTCCTCCTCCTCTCCCTCCTCCTCCTCCTAAGCAGATTTAGCCCGGAAGTTTATCCCCAAAATTTACCAACACTGATTTTCGATTTTTTTTTCCTTTTTTATATATTTTTTTTATTTATTTTTCTTTTTTTCTTTTTTCTTTTTTTTTTCACCTGCTTAGAATCTCATTTGTGTTTTTAATTGGCATTTTTATCATAGTTTCATGCTGAGGCAATGATGCTTGGCTTTACACACACACACACACACACACACACACACACACACACACACACACACACACACACACACACACACACACACACACACACACACACACACACACACATTTTTTTTCTCTTCCTATAATTGATATCTCATTCCTATTAATTATTTTTTTCTTCTATTTCTCTCTCTCTCTCTCTCTCTCTCTCTCTCTCTCTCTCTCTCTCTCTCTCTCTCTCTCTCTCTCTCTCTCTCTCTCTCTCTCTCTCTCTCTCTCTCTCTCTCTCTCTCTCTCTTCCCACGCTAAGTAAATATGTAAGGCTAAATAATTTGTGAGGGAGAGAAGGAGGGCAAATAGTAATTAGGAAGAACATAAATACATTTCTTCTAAGTTGGGACTCGCTTAACAAGTATAATTAATGCAAGATGAGTAAAAAAGACCCTCAAAACACAGGAATGAGTCTGAAGAATCGTAAGTAATGCAGTGTGTGAGTACGTGTGTGTGTGTGTGTGTGTGTGTGTGTGTGTGTGTGTGTGTGTGTGTGTGTGTGTGTGTGTGTGTGTGTGTAAATTTTGGTTGACGCTTTTCCACGTTTTTTTAGAGAGCCAGCACTCAAGTAGGCCTTTATTTTATTTTATTATTGTTTTTTTTTTGCCCTTGTCCGGTTTTCTTTCCTATGTTAAAAAAATTTAAAAGAATAAAAAAAATAAAGAAAAGAACCTCAAAAAACAGGGTTGAGTTTGAAGAATCGTAAGTAATGCATTGTGTGAGTACGTGTATGTGTGTATGTATGTATGTATGTATGTATGTATATATATGTGTGTGTGTATGTATGTATGTGTGTATGTATGATATGCTCGTTTTCTCTCCAGCATACCTATACCTCATCCTCCTCTTCTTCTTCCTCCTCCTACTCTTCCTCCTCTTCTTCCTCCTCCTCCTCCTCTACACTTTTCCTCGTTCCAAACTCTCTCTTCTTCTCTTTCTCCTCCTCCCCTCCTCCTCTACACTTTTCCTCGTCCCAACTCTCTTCCTCCTCCTCCTCCTCCTCCTCCTCCTCCTCCTCTCCGAGACACGCTCAACGGGAAGGAAAAAGCATAAAATTATGTGACTTATCCAAGACGCCACGAGTGAGTGTAGGCAGCCTGTTGGGAGCGATACTGCCAGCCTGCTGCTGCTGCTCCTCCTCCTCCTCCTCCTCCTCCTCTCCTCCTCCTCCTCCTCCTCCTCTATTTTATTCCACCAACACTACATTTTTTTTTTGCCATGATTCTACACTCTCACACTTCTCCCTCTATCTCCTCCTCCGTGTTCTTCCCTCCTCCTCCTCCTCCTCCTCCTCCTCCTCCTCCTCCTCCTCACTATCATCACTCCCCACCCAGGGATTTACTCAGCCTCCGGAGTAGAATTTACAAACGTCTTGAAATTTGTGAAAGACGCCTTGTACTCCTTGTCTTGTGGAGGGAAGAGGAGGAGGAGGAGGAGGAGGAGGAGGAGGAGGAGGAGGAGGAGGAGGAGGACGTGGGCATCGATCAGACTAGTGCTAACGACGGACTCAGGCGGTAATGGTTGTGTCCTGACGTGCCACACACACACACACACACACACACACACACACACACACACACACACACACACACACACACACACACACACACACACACACACACACACACACTCCCTCTCTTTCTTGCTCTCACACACACACACACACACACTCTCTCTCTCTCTCTCTCTCTCTCTCTCTCTCTCTCTCTCTCTCTCTCTCTCTCTCTCTCTCTCTCTCTCTCTCTCTCTCTCTCTCACATTACTTTTCTTGCACATTAGATAAGGTAAAAAAAAAAAGTAAGAAAAAAAAAAACGTTCTCTGAGGAAAGAGGAAAATGTGCGGTGGAGAAATGTTTGTGAGACGAGGAGGAGGAGGAGGAGGAGGAGGAGGAGGAGGAGGAGGAGTGGCGGTAAACAATCATATTTGCTTGATGGGACGGAAGTTCTCCTCCAAGAACCTCAATAAATATGTTCCGGATGGGAAAGATGGACACGTGCCCCTCTCCTTCTCCTCCCCCCCCCCTTTCCCTCCTCTCCATCTTTCCTCTCCCTCCTCTCTCCCTCCCTCTCTCTTGTCGTCTCTGGTTTCTTCTCCCTTCTCTCTTCTCTATCCCTCTCACGCTCCCTCCCTCTCTCTCTCTCTCTCTCTCTCTCTCTCTCTCTCTCTCTCTCTCTCTCTCTCTCTCTCTCTCTCTCTCGTCAGCTGTTCACTCTCTCCACTTGTTTTCTTTCTTTTTCCTTTTCTTCTCCCTTTTATCTTTTCTTTCCCTCCCTCTTTAGCTCTTTCTTCCCCTCTCTCTACGTCTCTGGTTCCCTCCTTCACCTCCCCCTCTTCCCCTATGCTTCTCCTTCCTCTCCACATTTCGGCGCGCATAAACGATTTTCTGATAAAACTCATGTATTTTTTCCCCTTTTCCCCTTTTTCCTCTCAGTTCCCGCGCCTCCCTTTCTTTTCCCCTCTTCCTTGATCATTGCCCACGGAAAAAAATCCATTTTCGTACACAATTTTCGGACAGAGTTTTCCTCACGTACTACAAACCAATTACTCCCTTAATGTTCCTCCCGTTCTTCCATTCCTGTTCTGTTTATTGCTCCCTCCCTCTGCAGTGAAGTATTTGTTTTTCCTGCTTCTGGAAAAAAAAACATAATAATACCATGGAAAGTTTTCTCAATATATTTCCTCAGATTTTCAGTATGCAGTGAAGAGGAAATGCATATCTTTCCTCTTCTTCCTTCTCCTCTTCCTCTTCCTCTTCCTTCTTTTCCTTCATATCCTTCTACCTTATTTACATGCTTACTTTCATTTTTCATCTACTTCTCAATAATATGAATTACTAAATGGACGAATTGGAATCTTTTCACTAAGTTTCGTTTTTCATTTATTATGGTACTATTTTTTCTATTTTTTCACGTCAGGGGGAGTCTGGCGGGGGTGGTTGGTGGGGAGAATCCTTCTACTTTGCTATCTTTTTTTTAATTCTGTGTCTATAGTTAGAAGATTGAAAGTACTTATACAGGAGGCGGAATGTGCGTTGTTGTTTTGTTATTTGATATTCTCTCTCTCTCTCTCTCTCTCTCTCTCTCTCTCTCTCTCTCTCTCTCTCTCTCTCTCTCAAATAGTCAGTAATAGTCACCAAACACCTAAAAGACTGCTGCTGTTTGTCTTTCCTTTGTTATATTCCTCTTCTTCTTCCTCTTCCTCTTCCTCTTCCTCTTCTTCTTCCTCCTCCTTCTCCTCCTCCTCCTCATCCTCCTCCTCCTCCTCCTCCTCCTCCTCCTCCTCCTGGAAACGAAAAAACAACACTAACACGGCGGAGACACGAATGATACATGTAACGAGCCAACAATCAGTGCCATGAATATCTTTAAAAGCAAGGACAGGCATGCAAAGGTCAGGGGGCGCTCTTAAGGTCAATTGGGGAAACTTCTACCACCCCTTCTCCTTCTCCTCCTCCTCCTCCTCCTCCTCCTCCCTCCACCCCAAGTCGCGAGCAGCATACACCAGTAATAATTGAACGTTCTAATTAGTTTTAATTTGATAAAAAAAAAATACTAAGAGAAGGAAAAGAATAAAAAAATTAAATGCGGGTTCAGAAGAGTCGAGAGAGAGAGAGAGAGAGAGAGAGAGAGAGAGAGAGAGAGAGAGAGAGAGAGAGAGAGAGAGAGAGAGAGAGAGAGAGAGAGAGAGAGAGAGAGAGAGAGAGAGATGCATTCAATTCTTCACTATGTAGTATTTTTTCCTATTTATTTTCTCTCTTCTTGTTCTTCTTGTTTTCCTTTCATTATTCTTTCATTCTTTTCTTCTTTCATGCTTCATTTCCTTTTTTCGTCTTCTCGGTAGCTATGAGAGAGAGAGAGAGAGAGAGAGAGAGAGAGAGAGAGAGAGAGAGAGAGAGGGGCAAGAGATTTATGAGTTTGTTTTCTTGCTTTGCTTCTTGCCATAGGTATCGAAAAAAAATATATATTCCACAATGAAAGGAACTACGAAAAAGAAAACGATAAATAAGACTTTCAAACCAATAGTATTACAAAACAAGCTACACTTTCTTATTTTCCTTCCATCGTTATTTATTATTTTCCTTTATCTTTCTTTTTTGTATTTATTTTGTTGAACTGTATTGAGTCACATATTTGAACACCGACGTTCAAGTTATCGGCTTTCATCTAAAACTTTATTCGAAAATGCTTTACTCTTTCACCACAACTGTTTTCCAAGGCCACAGAGATGATTACCAGCTTTGCAAAGAGTGTTTCTCCTATTAATTCCTTCAGTACCATGCCATCACGTGTTTCCATATGCATTCTCCTTACTATACGGTGACTTTATACAGCTTCAGAAACTCATGTGGCGGGATTAAGATAGGGAAGACTTTTGCCATTAATCATCTGACCTGTATAGACTCTTTGTAAATAAAATCGTCTAATCATACCCAAAACTCAAGGTAAAAATACGTTCCAGTAATGAATAATGTAGAATCAATGTCAATCTCTCACCAGAGCCATAAAAAACACCTTTGAAAAGCCTTTCAACATCACCTAAAGCCTTCTGAAAGAGATGTAGCACAGTGTATGACAATATCCACCACCACCACCACCACCAACCTTCCTCCGGGTGAACAAAAGCTGCCGTGTGGAAACAGATATACCCAGATAGCCTCAAAATTTAGTGTTATTTGACGTGATTCCCGCGTTATATCGTTATTTCTCGACGTGACGGTGATAACGTGTACTTCCTGGACACTGTGAGGGAGACAATAACCCGTTCTCACCACGACAGTTTTCCAAGGCCACATAGATAGCTAGCCAGGTTTTCAAGACAGTTTTTCCTTATAATAATCTATAAATCCTGCCAGTCTATCACCGGAACTTTGAAAATACGCTTAACCCCTTCAATACTGTGACACATTTTTACCTTGAGATTTGTGTACGATTAGACCATTTTACTAACATTAGGAAGGGTTTATGGAGGTCAGAAGATTAATGTCCACAGCCCTCACTATTTTAATCCCCCACATAAGTTTCTGAAGCTGTATAAAATCGCCAAATAGTAAGCAGAATGAATATAGAAACGCGACATGGTACTGAATGGATTGAAAATAGGAGCAATCTTCAACTAAAGCCTTGGGAAAGTAGTGATGATTAGAGAGCAAAGCGTTTAAAAGACTGGTCTGTGTGTGTGTGTGTGTGTGTGTGTGTGTGTGTGTGTGTGTGTGTGTGTGTGTGTGTGTGTGTGTGTGTGTGTGGAGGAGGAGGACGTTAGGTGGAGGGATATTGAGAAGAGATAAGCTATTCATTCATTTCTCTATAGACTAACATATTTTTCTCTCTCATTCTGAACATTTAATCTATATAGACCAAGACTTTCCTTATAACGCCTTCCTTACATAAACCGTGGGGTGAAACGGACCCACCTGGACCTATATACACCTGGCACACATCTGGCACGCCTGCACACACCTGAGTCCCGACACACACAAATCTGGCCCTCAACACAAACCTAGCATATCTACACACATCTGGCACGACACAGCTGACTCTCGACACACCTGGCTCTCGACATATCTGACACGACACACCTGGCCCCCGATACAGGCCCTGACACACACCTGACTTCCGACACACACACCTGGCACACCTACTTACACCTGGCCCCTGACACACACCTGACCCTCGACACACCTGACACAACACGCCTGACTCTCAACACACCTGATTTTCTACACACCTGACAAGACACACACCTGACACGACACACACCTAGGCTGACACAAGAGTTGCCCCCTGTCAGCAAATAATAAGGCCGTGTTCCGTGTCTGCTGTAGCCCCGGGAAGCTGCTGAGGTGGAGCATCAGGAGCAGCTGACGGGGTTTGTTTTTCTCAGTTTGGTTTTAGCGTCTTGTCTGAATTTTGGCAGCCCGAGATATAGCCCTGGGTCGCCTCCCCTTCCCTTCCTTCCTTCCTTCCTTCCTTCCTTCCTTCCTTCTTTTTCTTACCTCCCGTCTTTTTCAGGTCAGCGGGACAAATATAGTCTCGGTTTAGTCTTTCTGCTTATCTGTCCTCCTCTCTCTTTCTTTCCTTCTCTCTGTCTCTCTCCCAGTCTTTCTCTCTCATCTGTACTCCATTTGTAATACATTCCTCACGCACCGCCGCCGCTTTTTGAGTCGAGAATGACGTCGGAACCTTTGAACAGCAACTTTTCAAGGAAGAATTAGGAAAAAACAGTTAGTTGGGCGGCCGTCGGAAGCGGGTTTGAGAACGCCCCCGCCAGCCCAGGGTCTTAATGGAGTGGTGCCTTTGGAAGTCCATTTTTGCGTTGTTGCTCTTGTTTCCCCCGACTCCAGGATGACAGGCGGATGATGAATTGACTCCTCTTTGCTCTTACGTCTTTTTTTTTTTCTTTTTCCTTCTCCCCTCTTTTCTCTTTCCGTCTTCCGCTTCTTGGTTTTACCCTGATGTGCTGTTAATCTGCCCTCTTTTCCTCCTTCTCCTTCTTCGCTTTCTCTTTCTCTTTCTCCTTCTTCTTCTTTGTCGAGTTTTTATCTTTTCTCTTTCTTTTTTCTCTCTTTTTTCAGTTTCTTCTCTGTTCACTTTTTCCCCCAAACACATATTTTTCCACCCTCGTTTCCTGCTCCTTTCGCTTATCTACCACCACTATTTCCTCCTCCTCCTCCTCCTCCTCCTCCTCCTCTTCTTCTTTCTCTTTCTCCTCCTCCTTCTGTCTTCCTTCTCCTCCTCTTCTTTCTCCGCTTGCGATTTTTCTTCTCTTTTTTTTTCATCAGTTAAGTAGAAAAGTTTGAGGTCCTTTCGACGGTGTGTTTAATGTGTGTTTAGTTGTTTTTTCTTCTTTATAAGTCGTGTTTTATTTTCTTGGTTTACTGTGTGTGTGTGTGTGTGTGTGTGTGTGTGTGTGTGTGTGTGTGTGTGTGTGTGTGTGTGTGTGTGTGTGTGTGTGTGTGTGTGTCTTCGGCGGTAATGACGCGTGACTAAGTGTATCTGTTAAGGAACGTACACATGAGTTGCCAAATTAATGGTCATTGTCTCGAGTATGCCTTTTTAACCCTTTCACCACTGGGACACATTTTGCCTTGAGATTTTTCTACAATTAGACCATTTCATTAACATTAGGAAGCGTCTATGGAGGTCAGAAGATTAATCACCACACATAAGTTTCTGAATCTGAATAAAATCACCAAATAATAAGGAGAATTGATATGGAAGCGCGTCATGGTACTGAAGGGGTTAAGATTTGTGTACGATTAGACGATTTTATTGACATTAGAAAGCGTCTATGGAGGTCAGAAGATTAATGGCCACAGTCTTCACTATTTCAATCCCTCACATAAGTTTCTGAAGCTGTACAAAATTATCATATAGTATCAGAATGAATATGGTACTGGAGGGATTGAAATTTTGTGTACGAATAGACCATTTTATTGACATTAGGAAGCGTCTATGGAGGTCAGAAGATTAATGGCTACAGTCTTCACCATTTTAATCCCAATATGAGTTTCTGAACCTGTGTAAAATCACCAAATAGTAAATAAAACATATATAGAAACGCGTCGTGGTACTGAAGGGGTTAAGTACTGGGGGCTTTAAATAACGGCTAAACTTCCTCCGCCCCCCCACCAGAACTTTCTTTTTTGTGTGTTATTTACTTTTTACTTATTGCGCACGCAGTCACAACGTTCTCATCTACATTGCAAATTTCACCAAACGGACGTAACGGCTTCCCCCTCTCTGTTCTAAATTCAAATTACAGTAATGAGGGTAAAGCTGCTCTTGGCCGGAATATGAATGACCTCCTAACCATTTTAACGAACTTAACGTCTCCTCTGCGTGAAATTCGAAAATTAACTAAGGTCCCTTTTTTCCTGTTTTATTTTTTTATTTTTTCTATTTTTTTTTTTTTTTTTACATCTTAACTAACCAACGGCTCTTTTTTTTGTTCTTTTTTCTTTACATTTTAACCAAACAACGGCTCCTTTTTTTCCTTCTTTTTATGTTACATCTTAGCTAACGAACGCCTCTTCGTTTATGTCACATCTTAACCAACGAACGGTTCTCTTTTTCTTTTCTTTTTTTGTCACATCTTAGCCAATGAACAGCTTTTTTTTTTTTGTCACATCTTAAACAAACAATTACCCTTTTTTCATTCTTCTTTTTCCTTTTTGTCACATCTTAAACAAACAATTGCTCTTTTTTCTTTTTCTCCTTTTTTTATAACATCTTAACCAAACAACTTCTCCTTTTCCACTTATTTTCTCTTTTTTTTTTTTTTTTTTTTGTGAGGGCCGCAGTGAGCAATACATTTGAATATGGCACTCGCAATGGATTTTTTGGCCCTCATCGACACTTGGAATTGGATCGTTAACTAAATTAGCGATAAAAAAAAGTAATGACTATGTTAGGCTGGCAATGTAAACAGAAACCATCATTAGTGTTTGTACGGGATTTCTGCGTTTCCTTCTTTATTTATATTTTATGAATTTAAATGCATACGTGTGTGTAGATCAGTTTGTATCCAACACTACATGACCTTCCTTCGTAACACGAGTAGCAGTATTCTTTTTTGTCTTTTATTTTTACATAATACATAATCTAATCTAATCTAATCACATACCTAACCTTATCTTAGATAACCTAACCTAACTTAACCTAACCTAATCTAACCTGACTTTACCTTACCTTTCTTAATCTATTCTAACCTGGCTATATCCAACCTCACTTTACCTATCCTAACCTAACCTAACCTTATCTGACCTTATCCTACCTTTCCTAACCTAACCTAACCTGACCTTATTTTACCTGACTTAACCTAATCTAACCTAACCTTACCTTACCTGACCTTACCTTGACCTGACCTGACCTGACCTGACCTTACCTTACCTTACCTAACCCAAACTAGGCAAGATAATTGATAAATAAACAAACGAAAATCAGTAACTAATATAAAAATAAAGAAATTGCATCATTTTTTTTTTTTTTTTTGTCTTCAGCTTTTTTTTACATATTTTCTAGAGAACTTAAACTAGATAAGAAAACTAAAGAAATGAAAATTGATAACAGATAACAATAAAAGAAAATTCAAGAGTTACATAATTTTTGGGAGTCTTCATTTTTTACACTCATTTTCTTACATATTTCTTACTGAAGCTCAACTAAACAAATGACTGCATAGATTAGCAAACGAAATTAAAACCAACTATAAAAAAAAAACACACAAGTTGTATAATTTATCGTTTGTCTGAAGTTTTTACACATTTCTTCCACAAAGCTTTACTAAATATATAGGCTCAATAGATAGACAAAAACAAAGAAAACAAGTAACGGAGGAAAAAAAAGAAATATTGGTAATACTGCTACATGTTAAGCTGTAATACAACTCCACTAATACACGAGTTGCATTATTTTTTTTTTGTCTTCATTTTTTACATATTTTTAGAGAAGCTTAAGTAATGGTGCTTTTTAAGAGAGTTTTAGGTATTTTTAGTTTGTTTCATATTTATACAGTGTTTCATTACAGTGTTTAGAAACTTGTATGGTGTTTTAAGCTGTTTTAAGATTTATTTGGGGGGGTGTTTAGTGGATTTTTTCTGGTTTTTAGGTATTTTTAGTTTGTTTCATATTTATAGTGTTTCATTACGGTGTTTAGAAACTTGTATGGTGTTTTAAGCTGTTTTAAGATGTTTTTAGGGATGTTTAGTGGAGTTTTTTCTGGTTTTAAGTATTTTTAGGGTGTTTCATATTCATACCGTTCTTTTTAGGGTGTTTGGAAACTTATATGGTGTTTTAAGCTGTTTTATGGGTTTTTTTTGGGGTGTTTAGTGGAGTTTTTCTGGTTTTAGGTATTTTTAGGGTGTTCCTAGGGTGTTTGGAAACTTATATGGTGTTTTAAGCTGTTTTAGGATGTTTTGCGATGTTTAGTGAAGTTCTTCTGACACCATTTCATACGTATCAGCTAGAGACACTTAACTAAACTGACTAAATATATAGAAAACGAAAAAAAGGACAAAAATAACATTGAAAAAAAAAATTACTACATAAACTTTGATACAGTTTCGCAAGATACATCAAGTAAATCTCCATGTGTCTCATTATGCATGTATTTTTTTGGGGGGGACCCAGAAATAAAAGGGAGGACGCGGCGAGGATCGTTTGGCGAGGAGTGGCTTGGAGGTTGTTTATGTGGCTCGTCGTCTTTGAGGGAAACGGCCAAACTTCTTGACTAAATCAGACTTAAGCGAAGAGCCGCGGGCCGTTGTGGGCAGCCTCGGCATTGTGCGAGAGGCGGGAGGAGTGGGCTGAGGGAGGGCCGAATGAGAGAGAGAGAGAGAGAGAGAGAGAGAGAGAAAATTTGAAGCATTTTATCTCATATATATGCACATAATTAAAAAAATAACCATTATTAATGTAAAGCAAAGAGAGAGAGAGAGGAAAGGGGGTGAGACACACACACACACACACACACACACACACACACACACACACACACACACACACACACACACACACACACACACACACACACACACACACACACACACACACACACACAGAGAGAGAGAGAGAGAGAGACAGACTTAATTTTTCTTTCATAATCCTGTTTATAAAAAAAGTTTGTAAATGTCTTAAAGAAATAACATGAATAAAGAAAAAATAGCAAATAAAGAGACAGATAGACAGACAGACAGACAGACAGACAGACAGACAGACAGAGAGACAAACTTTTAATATTTTTTTCCATAATTCTCTTCACAGCAAAAAAAAATGTATCCGAATGTTCCTAAAAAATTAACATGCATTAAAAAAAATAAAAATGGAAGTAGTATGCGCGGGATTCGAACCGAGGTGTGGACAGTAGATACTTCAAACATTTCTCCCCCGGAAGGAGTCACCGCGACACATCTCGGTGAAACTTCGCAACGAGGCGGATATTTGGTCTCAAGTCGTCACCAGTAAGGATTTCAAGAGAACTAGTTTCATTTCTGAGGTGCATTTTTGTCGTCTGACCCCTCCACACCACACCCCACCACGCCACGCCACGCTACCCAGGAACGTCTTGCCCTTGTTGTGAGTGGCGATGGTGGCGTGGCAGTTCTGGAGGCAAGATTTCCAGCAAGATCAATCATTCAATATCACTGTCTCCTGTTGCAAAGATTTCTGGTTTTCGTGATTGGAGAAAATTTATGTTGTTTCTGTCTCTTGCTGTTATTTCCACCTCCCTCTCCTTCTTCTCTTTACCTCCTTCTTTCTCTCCCTCCTTCTCTTCATTCCCTCCGTTCCTCTGTTTCTCCTTTCTACTTTTCTTCCTTCCTTCATTCTTTTTTCCTTTTCGTTTCTTCTTAAGTCTTTCCTTTCTTGCCTTCATTCTTCCTTCCTTCCTTCCTTCCTTCTTCCTTCCTTCCTTCCTTCCCTCCCTCCGTTCCTCTGTCTCTCTTTTCTACCTTCCTTCTTTCATTTATTGCTTTTTTTTCCATTTTCCTTCTTAATTCTTTCCTTTCTTCCTTCCCTTCTTCCCTCCTTCCTTCCTTTCTTCCTTCCTTCCTTCCTTCCTTCCTTCCTTCCTTCCTTCCTTCCTTCCTTACTCACTCCCTTGCCTTCCTTCCTTCCTTCCTCTCTATCCTTCATCCCTTCGTTCCTTCCTCTCTCCCTCCCTCCCTCCCTCCCTCCCTCCCTTCCTCTCCTCCCTCCCTCCTTTCCTTTCGTTCGTTCCTTCCTTCCTTCCTTCCTTCCTCCCTCCCTTCCTTTCTTCCTTCCTTGCTCCCTCCCTCTTTCCTTCCTTCCTTCCTTCCTTCCTTACTCACTCCCTTGCCTTCCTTCCTTCCTTTCTCTGTCCTTCATACCTTCGTTCCTTCCTCTCTCCCTCCCTCCCCTCCCTCCCTCCCTTCCTCTCCTCCCTCTCTCTCCCTCCCTCCCTTCGTGTTTTCCTACATATTGCGTTGGTATTACTTTCCTCCTTACTCTCCTTTATCTCCTCCTTCGCTATTCCACTTCTCCTTACCTCAGTCCTGCCTTAATGCGAGAGAGAGAGAGAGAGAGAGAGAGAGAGAGAGAGAGAGAGAGAATACAATAAAGAAAAAGAAGAAGGAGACAGAAGTGGCAAGAAAGAAAAAAAAAACAACGGAAGGAGAGAAACAAGAAAGGAAACAAACATTTGGAGAGCCAATTTGTGGAAAGGAGGAAAAAGGAAAGAAAAATGAAGACAAGGAGAAGAGTAAACATCGAAATAAGAAAATAAAAAGTGAGGGAAACACTTCTTAAAATGGTGAGGGGAAAGTTTGTTAAGTCGTGTGTGTGTGTGTGTGTGTGTGTGTGTGTGTGTGTGTGTGTGTACGTATACATAATTGGTTTATTCCCTTTACTCCTCCCTGTACTTATTTCCCCTCACTGCCCTTACGATCCATCCAAATTTCCCTCGGCTTTCCTTTTCCCCTCGCCTCACCTCGCCTCGCCTCGCCTCGCCTTCCGTCCGGCCTTCCTTCCTTCCTTCCTTCCTTCCTTCCTTCCTTCCCCTCGTCCACTTCCCCTCATTCAATAATGCTAGTTTATTAACCATCCCCTCTTGTATTTTTAGCCCATCATGTTTAACTATTTGCTTCCCCTTCTTTACTCTTCCCCTTTTCACCTTTTATTTAAGAGATTATACGAGTTTCTTCCCTCATTTTGTGCCATCGTTCACTTCTCCCCTTTCTTTCTTTTCTCCTGGTCGTCTCATTTATCTCCCTTTTCCATTAATTCTCCTTTCTTCTCCTTTGTTCAGCTTTCCCCTTTTTTTCAACCCTTTGCTCATATATCTCCTTGTCATTTCTCTCCATATATTAAGAGTTTGGACTTTTTTTCCCCTCACTTAGTTTTTTCCCTTTTCTTTCCAGCTCACTATCCTCACCTCCTTCTCCGCCTCTTGCTCCTCCTCCTCCTCCTCCTCCTCCTCGTCCTCGTCCTCCTCCTTCTCCTTTCTTTGTATAGATGAAGGGGAAAGGTGAAAGGAGGAGCTGAATAAGGGTGGGTGGCTCTAAATCCTTCCTTTTCCCCCTTTAAAGTGCCTAAGATTAAAGGGCGAAGAATAAAAGAGAGAGACATGAGTCGTACTGAACGCGTATTTGGTGTTTGAGGAGAGGGGAGGGCAAACTACTACTACTACTACTACTACTACTACTACTACTCTCTCTCTCTCTCTCTCTCTCTCTCTCTCTCTCTCTCTCTCTCTCTCTCTCTCTCTCTCTCTCTTAGGATCATTACCATTATGTCAGAAACTTCCACATAAAACTATTTTCTCTCTCAACTTTTCCCTAAAAATTTCCTTCGTGTTTCTCGATTCAATATTTTTTTTTCTTTTTTATTATTTTTTTTTTTTAGTTTAGTTTCCCTCTTGTCAAAATTTGTGTATATGTATAATTGTTCAGTCTTGTGAAAGAGAGAGAGAGAGAGAGAGAGAGAGAGAGAGAGAGAGAGAGAGAGCCTTCAGTTTGGGGACTTTCCAGGCGATTTGTCTCACTGACTTTTTACACTGTCCTTCCTCCCTCCTTCCCTCCCCTATTCCACCCATCATTTTGCTCCTCCCTGTCTCCCTGTTTTCTCTCTTTCTCTATCTCTCTCTCTCTCCCTCTCTCCCTCTCCTCTAAGCCTTCCAAAGTTTCCTAGAACCCTCGTTGAAACCCTCTCTCTCTCTCTTCTGATACAAGAATTCTCTCTCTCTCTCTCTCTCTCTCTCTCTCTCTCTCTCTCTCTCTCTCTCTCTTGTCGGATTTCGTTTTCTTTGACTCAGAAAACAAGGAATCTGTCTTCGTGAGCGTTCGCCAATCCCTCAGCGGGACAGGAACTGGGAGATAACTCTCTCTCTCTCTCTCTCTCTCTCTCTCTCTCTCTCTCTCTCTCTCTCTCTCTCTCTCTCTCGGGATCTCTTTTCATCAATTCTTCATTAAAAATTCGCTTTCAGCATTTTCAGGATCCCTGCGGCGGCCTTAATGACTCTCTAAATTGTCTCCCGATCACCTCATTAGTTCCTCCCAGGGATGGACCGTTCGCCTCCTTAGTTCCGCGCAAGGCCTGGCTCGTCACTTCCTCTCACTTCCCTTTACCGCCTTCCTTCCTTCCTTCTCAGTAATTCATCGCCACGTTCCTGCCATCTTACTTCCCAATCCCACTGTCGCATTGTGTTCTTTGATGTTTTTTGGTCTCCACGTCAGAGAATCTCTATTTCATGTCACGATTCGAGTGGAGAAAGAACACCGAGCTTGCTAAACACCAAAAAAAAAAAAAATACTTCTATATCTTATTGCCATCCTCCTCTAATACTTCTACATTTCCTCCTCCTCCTCTTTTTTTTTTTTCTTCCTTTCCGAGTGCATCAAGTTTTATTTATCAATGTTAACACGAAAAAAAACAAGAAAATCTTCCTTCATCTTTTTGCCATCATCCTCCTACTTCTACATTTCCTCTTCCTCCTTATCTTCCTCTTCCTCCTCTTTTTTCTTCTTCCTTTTCGAGTACGTCAAGATTTCTAATCAACGTAATCAGGAATAAAGCTCCTTCATGTTATTGCCACTCTCCTCCTCCTCCTCTTCCTCTTCTCCTCTTCCTCTCCTATTTCTACGTTCCCTCCTATTTTCCTTTCGTATTCCTTCGTTTCCTCCTCGTCTTTTTCCTCTCCTCCTATTTCTACGGTCCCTCCTCCTCCTTCTCCTCTTCCTCTCGTATTCCTATGTTTACTTCTCCTCCTTTCTCTCTTCTCCTATTGCCTCGTTTCCTTTTTTCCTCTTTTTTCTCTCCTCCTTTTCCTCTCCTCCTTTTCCTACTTTCCCTCCTCTTCTTTTCCTATATTGCCTCTTCCTCCTTTTCCTCTCCTCCTTTTCCTACCCACCCTCCTTCTCTCCCTCTCCTATTTCTACCCATCCTCCTCCTCCTCTCCCTTTCCTATTCCTACATCTCCTCCTCCTCTTTTCCTTCCCTCCCTATCGAGTGCGTCAAGGAGGAGGAGTGAAGGAGGCGGCGTCAGTGTGGGTCAGGCGGCGAGTAGGTCTGTGGAAAGGGAGTTCTGAAGTACTTAGAGGACAGAACGTACCTGCGTCTGGGGAGAAAGTTGAGGAAAACTGGCGAACTTTGGCGGGTAGGTAAGTAGAGAGAGAGAGAGAGAGAGAGAGAGAGAGAGAGAGAGGAGAGAGGGGGGCGTTGCTATGATATTATTTAATCTATTTGTAATCGTGTTTCATTTTGTTTTGCCGTGTCCTCTTCACCACGAGTTATTGTCACAGTCTCTCCTTCACGCCTCCGTTTTCTTTGTTTACCTGATTTACCGAAGCTCACGGAGAAGAGGGTAATGGATATTGGGCAGAGGGGTGAATTTATTGCTCTCTCTCTCTCTCTCTCTCTCTCTCTCTCTCTCTCTCTCTCTCTCTCTCTCTCTCTCTCTCTCTCTCTCCTACACGATTTCCGGATACTCCTGTTCTAGGTCAGCCCTCGCTACTAGATCAAAACTAGTCAAATTTCACACCTCACTCATTCTCAGGTATCCTTCACTGCTGTATATCAGACCACCTTCCCATTTTCATTAATATCAATCAGCAATCTAAACCAAATAAAAAACAAGAGATAAAATTTAGAAATTTTAGTGCCAATGATCATACTCTTTTTACCAATGAGCTACGCAAAATAAACTGGGAAGAACTGCTAACTATGGAAAATACTAACAACAACTTTAATCTATTTTTATAAAAAAAAACTATATGAATGTTATAATCAGAGTTTCTCAATTAAATCTAAATTTGTTACTGATAAAAGACTTAATAATGCCTGGCTTACAAGTGGAATACTAAAGTCCATTAAACATAAATGTAACTTATTTAAAATGTATAATCTTGGAACAGTATCTCATGAGACTCTCAAACAATATAGAAATCATCTAACCCAAATTATCAGGACTGCAAAAATGAACCATTATTTCCAAGTTTTTACAAATTTCCGTAATAATACCAAAAAGATTTGGCAAGCAATTAATGAATTAAAAGGAAATACAAATAAAGCAAATAACAATAAGTCTTTGCATTATAATAATTCATTATTAACCGATTCCTCAGATATAGCAGAAGCCTTTAGTAGATATTTTTCCACTATTGCACCTGAACTTGACAGAAGACTTCCACATACAAATAAAGACCCGAAAGACTACCTTAAAGGTAACTTTCTAAATTCTATGATGTGCCCTATTGTGACTACCTTTGATGTGACTAAAGTAATTCAGTCCCTAAATAACAAAAACTCAGGTATTAATGATATATCACCCATTGTTATTAAAAGAAATGCTCAACTCTTCTCAATTCCTTTGACTATACTATTTAATCAATCAGTTGCAACTGGAACGTTTCCATCACTATTGAAGACTGCAAAAATTACTCCTATCCACAAGTCTGGCCCCGATAACGACATTAAAAACTATAGACCAATATCACAACTTAACATTTTCTCTAAAATATTTGAAACGTTAATGAAGGTTTATTGAATTGATTATCCTGAAACTAGAAATATATTAAATTCTTCTCAATATCGGTTTAGAAGGAACTGCTGTACATTTAAAGCCTTAAACGCATTTTCTAATGATATACTTTCTGCAATTGACAAAAAATTCCATGTATTATCCATCTTTATAGATTTTGCTAAAGCTTTTGACACAGTTAATCATAAGATCCTTATTAACAAAATGCATCACTATGGAATCAGGGGCACATTACTTTCTTGGTTCAAGGATTACCTAACAGACAGACATCACTATGTTGTGTTTAGTGGTGAAAAATCACCTACTACCCCTGTAAACCTTGGTGTACCTCAAGGAAGCGTTCTAGGTCCAATTTTATTTCTGATATATATCAATGACATTTCTGATCTTTTCTCTGAAACTAAAAGCATCTTGTTTGCCGATGACATGACACTTTACTTAACAGGTCCAAACCAAAATGAGCTTGTAGTGAATGCGAATCATGAACTTAAAAAACTTTACCAGTGGTGTCTATGCAACAGATTAACAATTAATAGTGAAAAAACCTACTTTATGTTATTCACTACTACAAAAACACCTCATTTGATAAATTTAAAATCAACAATGAAATTATTTCTAAAACAAATAGAATACGATTTCTTGGTGTCGATTATGATGATTCATTATTATTTAAACATCACATACATAATCTTACACAAAAAATATCAAGACACATTGCCTTACTATATCAAATAAAAGATATCATGCCTTCTAATGTACTAAAATCAATATACTATGCACACATTTATCCACTACTTACTTACTGTAATCCCATTTGGTGTACAACATACACCACCTATCTAACCCTTTAAGATTATTACTCAAAAAATAGTAAGAATTATTACTAACAGTGATTATTTAGCACATACTAATTCACTATTCAAAGAAACAAAAATCTTAAAACTGGATGATATAACAAAAATGGAAATAGCTAAACTTATGTATAAGAATAAGAATGAAATGCGTGACCTCCTCCCATCTCATAATTATAGTACCCGTCACCGCAACAACCTTAGCTTTCCTATTCATCGTTTATCAAAATTTCAACATTCAACAACTTATTTGGGTCCTGTAACTTGGAATACTATTCCCAAAGAAATTCAAGACGCTCCTTCCCTCAACACATTCAAAAGCCGATTGAAACACAATATCATAATGACATATTAACTAACTTACTTTTCCTGTCCTGCCTCATTAAGCCAGCATATAAGTAAAACTCAATTCACTCCCAAATACTAGCTGAGATCCAACATGTTTGTAAAGCTAAACTATCCTACAAATGAATTATGTATATGAAATTATTAGTTAGTATATCTTAACATGTGTATGTCTGCTCATATATTGTATTTATATGTAAAATTGGAATGTCTGTATGTCTGTATACATGAACAAATTGTACACCTCCTATGAATAGTCATCCATTCTTTTTATTGTCTTAAGTAATAAACGAATCTTAATTATCTTTTGTGTAATATATGAATCTAATACTAGGATATTATATATAGTTATAATAATGTCATCATTACAGCAATAGATATTGTTGCCCCAGCCAGATTGTTTAATATTTTTAAGGATATTTTTTTCATGCCTAAAAAGCTATGCTTTATATAGGCTAGCTTTAGCTATATATGTACCTACAGTATATATTTTACATGAAAGCAAATACATATTTGTATGTTTATATAGCTAATTGCTATAAATAAATGTTTCAAATGTTTCTCTCTCTCTCTCTCTCTCTCTCTCTCTCTCTCTCTCTCTCTCTCTCTCTCTCTCTCTCTCTCTCTCTCTCTCTCTCTCTCTCTCTCTCTCTCTCTCGTTGTGTAGGCGGATCTACTCATTGTAAAGTTATAATGAAGCAGGTAAAGTTAACTAACTGGAATTATTGATACGTGAGCACAGATGTTTCCTGTTACCTGGGCGTACGAGGGGAAGACACCTGCTTTTTAGGACAGGTGTGTGCTGGGGGGCGTCGGGGGGCGGGAGGGGCGGAGGGAATATCTGTGGCTCGTTTTCTTCGCTAATTTCTTGTTCCATTTTTTTTTCTTCTTTTTTTCTTCGTCTTCTTCTTCTTCTTCTTCTTCTTCTTCTGGTTATGAAAAGGTGTTGTCTTTGCGGATTTGTATTGTTGTTGTTGTTGTTGGTGGTGGTGGTGGTTACTGTTGTTGTTGTTGTTGTTGTTGTTGTTAGTGTTGGTGGTGGTGGTGCTGGTATTGTTGTTGTTGTGATTTCTGTTCTTGTTGTTGTTGTTTTTGTTATTGTTTGTGGTGGTGGTAGTAATGGCTAGTGGTGTTGTACTTGTTATTGTTGTTGTTTTTAGTGGTGGTGGTGATAGCTAGTAGTGATACTGTTGTTATTGTTGTTGTTATTTTGTTTTAGTTAGTGGTGGTGGTGGTGGTGGCCTGTGGTGATGTAGTTATTGTTCTTATTGTTGCTATTTTGTTGTTGTTGTCAGTGGTGGTGGTAGTGGTGGCTAGAGTGGTGGTGGTGAATTTGTTGTTGTTGTTATTATTTCGTTGCTGTTGTTGTTGCTCTGCCCTTGCTAAATTAATTGGACTGTACCTGCGTTTCTGTTCGATATCGAAATGTGAAATCGTAATTTTTGTGTGCATGACGTATTCAGGTGAGAGAAATCATTCGTATTTATTGAAAACTGCGAGGTCATAAATTAGAGATGTGATCATATCGCAACAAAACGTATCGAAAAAAAAAAAAAGGAAATGGTTTTATATCGTACATAAATATCACGCGTTTTGCAGGTTTGAGTTGTTATGAATATCGATGATTAACAAAATTATTTACATGTATTCCTGATAGATAGATAGGTAGATAAATAGATAGATAGATAGATAGAGAGAGAGAGAGAGAGAGAGAGAGAGAGAGAGAGAGAGAGAGAGAGAGAGAGAGAGAGAGAGAGAGACAGACAGACAGACAGACAGACAGACAGACAGAAAGATAGACAGACACACATTTAAACAGACAGATAGACATGTACACACACACACACACACACACACACACACACACACACACACACACACACACACACACACACACACACACACACACACACACACACACACACACACAGCGAGAGAGAGAGAGAGAGAGAGAGAGAGAGAGAGAGAGAGAGAGAGAGTTAGGAAGCCAGATACAGCCAAACAGACAAACAAGGATAGTCAGGTGAAACTAATGAGGGAACACAGCAACATGAAAGGGCAAACACCAAGAATCACCCGGAAGAATATTCGCCTGTTGATTGACGAGATGTGCCTCAGTGACCTTGGCCGCCGTGAGTCTACTGGGTCAAAGAACGAGAGGTGTGTGTGTGTGTGTGTGTGTGTGTGTGTGTGTGTGTGTGTGTGTGTGTGTGGTTTCATCTGTTATCCTTCAACAAGGTCCTTTTATTATTATTATGTTGGTGTTTTTACTAATGTTATAGAAAAAAAAATTATCCTTTATTTTTTATGTGTGGTCTTTTCAATAAACTACGACTACTATAACAATAATTACTACTACTGCTGCTACTACTACTACAACAACTATACCATCACCACCACCACCACTACCACTAGCACCACCACCATCACTACTACTACTACTACTACTACCAATACTAATACTAATACTACTACCACCACCACCACCACCACTACTGTCTGTCTACATGTTTGTGAAGAAGTCAGACCAAGAGCGAGACTACAGTTATGCCTTCCTCTTTACCTTTTCTTCCCCAAAGTGTGTTGTTCCGCAGCTCGTTGTGTTGTGATGTGCTGGGTTTACTGTCCTGGTGATGGTGGCGGCGGCTGACACTTGCACTGGATTCGGAATGTAAGCGATCCGTGGTGCTGTTGAGGTGAGGGCTAAGAAATGTGTGGCTCTGGTAGAAATTATGTGTAGACTGAAAAAAAAGACTTAAGAAGCGAAATAATGGTACACGTTTAAGGAAAGATTTGTGAAATAGATTAACCTTTACTTCCGTGTTCAGAAACGCCTTGTTTTCTCATCAACACAAATTTTCCAAGGCCACAGAGACAACCACCAGAGTTTTCAAGTAATTTTCTCCTTCTGATAAATTAGAAATCTTTCCAATCCATCACTAGAATCATAGAAATACTCTTAACCCCTTCAGTACCATGACGCGTTTCCATATTCACTCTGCCTACTATCTGGTGACTTTACACAGCTTCAAAAACTTATATGTGGGATTAAAATAGTAAAGACTGTGGCCATTAATCTTCTGACCTCCATAGAGCCTTCCTAATGCAAATAAAATCGTCTAATCATACCCAAAAATCAAAGTAAAAATGCGTCCCGGTACTAAAGATGTTAAAAACACGAGTATCTTCAACTGGAGCCTTTGGGAACGAGTGACGGTGAGACAGCAAAGCGTTTCAGAATACAATCCACAGTGATATTTGGCCCATTTTCAGAAAAGCTTTACTCTCTCACCACGACTGTTTTCCAAGGTCACAAAGATAATTAGGCGTGTTTTCAAGGGTAATTCTTCTGTTGATATTGAAGAAATCTTG
>NC_059278.1:2299643-2304643 GCF_017591435.1 Portunus trituberculatus | reverse complement strand
ACAGGCCGGAGAATGAAAATACAAACAGATATATAGACAAACAGACGGACAGACAGACAGACCAACAAACTTACACACACACACACACACACACACACACACACACACACACACACACACACACACACACACACACACACACACACACACACAGAGAGAGAGAGAGAGAGAGAGAGAGAGAGAGAGAGAGAGAGATCACAAAAAAAAAGCTTCACTTGGTAATAACAAATGCCGAATCAGCAAAGACAAACAAACAAAGAAAGGAATTTTTTCATAACCAGAGAGAGAGAGAGAGAGAGAGAGAGATGGGGGAAGGGGGATAGTTGTATTCAGCTCATTTTCTTCGCTCCCCCTCTGAGGTTCAAGGCAACGGAGCTCGGAACGAATGGGTGACGCGGGCGAGGAGGTGAGGAGGGCAGGCGGACGGACGGGCGGGCGGGCGGGCTGGCTGGGCGGGTCGGTCGGGCGTTGTGGTGAAGTGGGTGTTGATGCGAGGACGGTCATGCCTGGTCGCTACTATGATCCCACATAAAAGAAAAAAAAGAAATAATCAAGGCTTGGTAAAAACACAGGAAAGTCAAAAGGGAATAGGGAAGCAGACGTTTATAGAAGAAAGAGAAGTAAAAATTATGTTATTTGAATTCTTATGATAAAAGATAATGAAGAGAAGCACTGGATGGGCACGGGTCAGAAGAACACAGGAAAGTCTAGGGGGAAAAATAAATTAGACGTTTATAAAAGAAAAAAGAAAAAATATATATTATTTCAATGTTAATGGTAAAAAGGAATAAAGAGAAGCACTGAAAAGAGAATATTAAAAAAAAAAAAAAAAAGCTATAAGGCTCAAGAATAACACAGGAAAGTCTAGAGGGAATAACAAAGTAGGCGTTTATAGTAGAATTAAAGTAAAAAGTATGTTATTTGAATAGTAATGATAAAAGATAATGAAGAGAAGCACTACACAGGTACGGGTCAGAAGAACACAGGAAACTCTAAAGGGAATAGGAAAGGAGTCGTTTATAAAAGAGACAGAGGTAAAAACATATTATTTAAATGATTATGGTTAAATGAATTGAAGAGAAGAACTGAATGGGAGAAATAAAAAAAAAATAAAAAACAGGGCTCAGAAAAACGCAGGAAGATCTAGAGGAAATAACAAAAGAGACGTTTATAAAAGAAATAGAAGTAAAAAGTATGTTATTTCAATGTTAATGGTAAAAAGAAAAGAGAAGAACTGAACGGGAAAACTAAGATAAAAAAAAAAACATAAAGGTGAGAAGAACACAGGAAACTATGGAGGAGAAATGAAAGTAGACGTTTATAGAAGAAAGAGAAGTAGAAAAGTATGTTATATCAATGATAATGGTGAAAATGAATGACGGGAAGCACTGAAAGGCGAAAAATTTTAAGAACAAGAGGGTAAGAAGAACACAGGAAACTCTAGACGGAATAGGAAAATAGACTTATATAGTAGTAGAAATCAAAGACAAAAGTATATTATATGAAGAGTGACGGTGAAAAAGTAATGAAGAGAAACAATGAAAGAGAAAAGTTAGAGAATATGAAGATTAAAAGAAGTGAAATATATCAAGGCCGGTGAGAGGAAAAAGAAGGAGGATTAAAAATGTGACAAATACTCGTCGTTAGGAGTAAAATAAGAGCAAAAAAGATAGAGAGAGAGAGAGAGAGAGAGAGAGAGAGAGAGAGAGAAAAATAAAAAAAAACGAAAATGTACAATAAACCGACTTTCCATTCACTCCCTTCCTTCCCATTCACTTTCTTTTTTTTTTTCCTTCCCTTCTCCCTCACGTTCTTTCACTCTTTCCCTTCCCACACACTTTTATTTCCCCTCTCCCTCACTTTCATTCACCCCCCTTTCCTCCCCATCCACTTTCCCTCTAGTTACCTGTCTTCTTTATTTCCCTCCTCCTTTAATGAAAAAAAAAGGTAAAAATCAACGCGAGGAGATTGAGGGGAGGTGAGGATGAGAAACCCACACCAGTACTTGGGTCATGACTAGCGCTCAGCCGCGAAGGAAATCTCTCGTTTTTATTGAATATTTTTGCGAGGAAGAGGAATGCACTGCTCGTCTTAAGAGAGAGGGAAGTAAAATGTGTAGTTGACGTATACACACACCAGGGAGAGAGAGAGAGAGAGAGAGAGAGAGAGAGTGTGTGTGTGTGTGTGTGTGTGTCAGAGTTACAATCTCAAACACTTCTGTTTCCCATTATTTAAAGGTGTTTTTACGGTTTTAAGGGTAGATTGACAAGATTTCTACACTATTAACTGGGAATACACTCTTGAAAACCCCGTTAATAATCTCTGTGGCCTTGGAAAAAAGTCGTAGTGACAGAAAAGAGCGTTTTTAAGAGTGCTTTTACGGTTCTAGAGGCAGAGTGACAAGTTTTTTACATTATCAACTGGGGAAACACTCTTAAAGACCCCGCTAATCATCTTTGTGCCCTTGAAAAATAGTCGTGGTGAGAGGGCAAAGTGTTTCTATATATGGACCTCAATATCACTGCCAGCCCCATTCAGCGTCCTTTACGGTTGCTATAACAATCTCTCTCTCTCTCTCTCTCTCTCTCTCTCTCTCTCTCTCTCTCTCTCTCTCTCTCTCATCTCCTCAAGTCTCCCCTTAATGATTCTGTTTGTGGGTCTTAGAAAACGGGAAGGGTGCCAATCTCCGTTTTCTGTGGCTCTTTTGTCAGTCCCATTTTCTCGCGTAGTGAATTGTGGAATGCGAATTTAAGAAGAGACTGTATTGTTTTGTTTTGTTTTATTCTTGTTACCTCTGTCTTTTAAATTGTTTCATGGTTCCTACGTCTCTCTCTCTCTCTCTCTCTCTCTCTCTCTCTCTCTCTCTCTCTCTCTCTCTCTCTGATTAGAAAGAAAATGGAACTCACGCACTCACTCACTCACTCACCAAAAGAAAACGAAAGATCGACTCAAAGTTATATCATTATTTCACCTTCATGAGAAATCGAAAAAGAAAATAAAAAAAAGAATAAAAAAATGAAAACTAAACTCTCAAACTTTCCAATAGCAAGAAAGAAAACTGAGAGAGGAAACTTGCAACTTTATTTTTCTTTCCTTTCTTTGCCATCCATCCATTTCGTGTGGAGGTAAAATAAAGTTCGCACGTTGGGTGGGGAAAAAAGGGAGGGAAAAAAAGAGAGGTGGGGGAAAGTAATCGCAGGAGCTTCATTGATATAACCAAGGAAGGGGCGAAGGGCACGGGAGGGGTGGTGGAGGTGGATGGAGGTGAGGGGGGGAAATAATCATAAGGGAAACTCAAAGAAGAAAACTCCACGCGAGGCGACTCCAGATACGCAGATGACAACTTTATTACCCTAATGGCGCCATCAATATAAATCTGAGAAGGAAGAAAAAAAAAACTCAAAAACTGAAAACTCTCCACCTCCTCCTCCTCCTCTTCTTCCTTGACTTCCTCCTCCTTCTTCTCTTACCTTCTCCAGCGCCTCCTTCTGTTGAACTAGAGCCCCACCCTCTCGCCTGCTGATTGGTTAAGTTCCTAGGTTAAGAGGACTTGGAAAAAAAAAAGGACTTAAGTGATTCTTCGAAGACAAGGAATTCAAATTTGTATGTGAAAGGAGTTTGCGAGAGTTGCTGATCACTTAGGGAAAGTAAATTAGGGTTGGGGAAGATCTAATCAAGTAATTAGCATGGAGACAAGATGAGGAAGGAGAGGAGGAGGAAGAAGAGGAAGAGGAGGAGAAGGAGGAGGAGCAGGAGGAGGAGGAAGTCTTCACCCATGAGGCAATACTAATAGAATTTCACTCATGGTTGCAGTATTGTAAGTGTTGCAATTAGAGAAATGCACGTCGAAGTAATTAAAAAGTGTCAGTGTGGGCGGAAGGTGAATGTGCCACACTACAGCGGGCGCCTCGTTAAGCGGTCGTTGGTCCTAAACAGATGGATCAGTTTGTTGAACTTCCCCCCAAAAGCTGGCAGGCTGGTGCGCACTGGAACACGGCAGGCCAGTCCATCCTTCAGACCAGCACTGATAACCCACGCTGTAATCTTTCCACGCAGACCCACACCCTGCTCCCTTCACTCCCATACCCATCCCTAGAATGTCCCTCCCCATCGCTTCCTCATTCTTGCCACATCACCAGTCCCCATCCAGGCGCCACCATCGTTCAAGTCACCACCACGTCACCATCCCTTCACCGCCCCTTCGCCACCTCTGACGACGTGACGCGGCATCATGGCGCTGAAACAAATGACTGTCGTATCGGTGCAGGACCCACGACGCTGAGAAATGGACGCTGTAAGTGTGATAGAGTAAGGCCGCTACCTGCCCGCCCTCGCATGACCCCACCTTAAAATTAGTAATCTGTCCGACCGCGCCCCTCACACACGCCCGCCCTGCGTGACCTGTCGTCGTTGAGCAGCGGTAGGGAGAGAAATATGGCCTCGAGGACAGTACAGCGGGCGTCTCCAGGGATGCGGCGCTCTCCACGACTCTGTATGGCGCAGGGACAAGGGGTGATTCGCCTCTATTGGTATTGGTATTAGTTTTGGTGTTCGATTTCCGTTTTTGTCTCTTGCTCCATTCTTTTTTGTGGCGAGGCTAAGTGCTGGGTTGCTGCTCCCTGGTGTGGGGGGTAGGGGAGTGTGTTTTATTGGTGGACTTGAGCTATGTGTGTGTGTGTGTGTGTGTGCGTGCTTTCAAACAGTCAAACAATCCATTTTTTCTCTCTTTCTCAAATATAAAACGCTTTAACCGCTTCAGCATCATGACGCGTTTCCATATTCATTTTGTTTATTACTATTTGGTGATTTTATACAGCTTTAGAAACTTATGTAGGGATTGAAATAGTGAAGACTGAGGCCATTAATCTTCTGACCTTCATAGACCCTTTCTAATGTCAATAAAATGGCCTAATCGTACACAAATCTCAAAGAAAAATATGCCCCAGTATTGAAGGACTTGAAATGCAACAAAATACCACCACCACCACAACTACAACAAC
>NC_059278.1:2259643-2294643 GCF_017591435.1 Portunus trituberculatus | reverse complement strand
CTACCTCCACCTACACAGACCTTCCTTAATGTTTCCTCCACCTTCCCTCCAAATCATTCTTCTATAAGCTCAGTGGTGTCCTTCGAGTGGTTCCTTTCATTCTTTACTTTTTTTACTGTCCTTTCGTTCCTCTGCCTCCACTCCTTCTGCTGTTCACTCGGGGCCACACAGGAGCGTTTGGAGGAGTGAGGCAGGATAGCGGGGCAGGAAGGAGATGAGGGCTGAGCAGTGTTCAATCATCCACGTGTGATGGCGGAGTGTGTGATGAGTGTGTGGTGACTGCTCGTCTTGCTTACATGAGGGAATGACAGGGCGGTGATGTCTACTCACACACACACACACACGCATATACACGCACACACACGTACACATGCACGCACACGTACATGTACACGCACATACACGCACACGCAGGCACATACGTACACGGATATGGTAAAAATTGAACACGAAAACTGGTACTTAAGCGGATACACGGACACACGCATGCTAACTTGCACGCACACCAAACAGCCACACACACACACACACACACAAAGTCCCTGGCATCAAAACGTCTGGCTAGGTAAGAGGCCATGAAGGAACAGAACGCCCCCTTTAGGCAGCTCTTGACGAAGACTTAAGCGAAAAAGTCACGGGCGGGCGAAAAAGGAAAGTCTTGTTGGACGATACGATCCGATTTACTCAAATTCTCCCACGACCAGATGAGGAAAGCTTGCCACACGGGGAGAGACGCGGTGATAAATTTTAAAACCCTTGCAAGAGATTACCTAGCCACATGCCCCAAGACAGAGAGAGAGAGAGAGAGAGAGAGAGAGAGAGAGAGAGAGAGAGAGAGGTTCAGAAATGTTTCCCTCTTTCACCGCGACCATTTGCAAAGAGTACAAAGACGATTAGCCGAATTCTAAGGAGTGTTTTTTTTCATGTTGGGAGTGTAAAAAACTTGTTAACATGTCACTAGAATTACAGAAACACGCCCTAACCCCTTAAATACTGGGACACATTTTTACCTTGAGATTTGTGTACGATTAGACAATTTTATTGACATTAAGAAGGGTCTATGGAGGTCATAAGATTAATGGCCACAGTCTTCACTATTTCAATCCCCAACATGAGTTTCTGAAGCTGTATAAAATCACCAGATAGTAAACAAAATTAATATGGAAACGCGTCTTGGTACTGAAGGGGTTAACTTAAAAACCCGTGTCACTTCAACTAGAGGACTTTGAAAATAGTGAAGGTGGAGCGCGGAAGTGTGTCAGAATAATGGACCAGAGAGAGAGAGAGAGAGAGAGAGAGAATGGTAAAGAAAAATACATGAGTCTACGCTTATTTTATACATAGCCTAAGGGGACGTTTTCCATTAAGTTACAGCATCGTAGCGAGGTTAAACACCGATAAGAAGGAGAGCGATGCATTCACTCCAGACACGCACACCCACTACACACACACACACACACACACACACACACACACACACACACGTACCCCTGGAAAGAATAGAAAAAAAGAGAAAAAAGGCCAAAAAGAAAAAGAGGATATAACAAAAAAGGGCAACAGAATAGAGACTAGAGGGAGAGCACGGCTGACAACAACACGCCGTCAGCCTCTATTTTAGTTGAAGCAAACCACAGGTCGCCGGGGAGATAAGTGCCTCTCTCTAGGGCCGGCATTAACCCTCGACCTGAGTGCCGAAGTTGAGATGACGAAAATTACCCACGCAACGAAATTGGATTAGATGGCGCCGTCCTCCGAGGGTCGCGTTATGAATCAATGAGAGAGAGAGAGAGAGAGAGAGAGAGAGAGAGAGAGAGAGAGAGAGAGAGATAACCGCACACAGTCGCCAAGCAAATCTAGGTGATAAATATAAAAAAAAAGAGATAAAGGTAAAAAAATGGTTAATAGTGAGAGAGAGAGAGAGAGAGAGAGAGAGAGAGAGAGAGAGAGAGAGAGAGAGAGAGAGACGCACAGTGTCCCTAAGAAGCTCTAAATGATAGTAAATAGAAAGATATAAACGTAAAAGGATAACCGGTATAGAAATGAGAGAGAGAGAGAGAGAGAGAGAGAGAGAGAGAGAGAGAGAGAGAGAGAGGTGACTTTTTCCCTGTTATCAACCCCCACTCTGCCATGTTCTATAATAATCCTTTGAAAATACACTAAATTATTGCCAAACCCGTGCATTAGTGAGGGAAAGAACCGCTTCACTGGTGTCTGTCTGTCTGTATGTCTGTATGTATGTATCTATGTGTGTGTGTGTGTGTGTGTGTGTGTGTGTGTGTGTGTGTGTGTGTGTGTGTGTGTTAATCCTTTAAAAGTGGATTTACTCTTGTTACATTATAAATAGCGTCTCTCTTTTTCAAATCCAGTTCATTTATGTGTTTTATATCAGCAGACACGCTTATTATGTGTTATTTTGCCTCGCACTCTGACATTCGTGGTGATCCATTGACCGCCACTACCTCTCTCTCTCTCTCTCTCTCTCTCTCTCTCTCTCTCTCTCTCTCTCTCTCTCTCTCTGTCACCCACGTAAGTGCTTTTCCTCTTTGTTGTGAAGGAACGCGAATAACTGTGGCGTCTCCTTTAGTACCACCACCACCACTACCACCACCACCACCTCCTCCTCCTCCTCCTCCTCCTCCTCCTCCTCCATGCCTTCATTATTCTCTATAAACTCCATGGAATCTGTGAAGCAATTTAGCATCATATATCTCCACTCACTTCTTCCTCCTCTCTCCCTTCCTCTTCTTCCACCTCCCCTCTTCTTCCTCCTCCACCTCTCCCGTTCCTTTTTCCTCTTCTCTCCCTTCTTCTTCTTCCACCTCTCCTCTTCCTCTTCCTGCACCTCTCCTCTTCCTCTTCTTCCACCTCTCCTCTTCCTCTTCCTCCACCTCTCCCATTCTTCATCCTCCACCTCTCCCCTTCCTCATTCTCCTCTCTCCCCTGCCTTCATCCACCTCTCTATCTTCCTCTTCCTCCACCTCTCCCCCTTCCTCTCCTTCCACCTCTCCCTGTTCCTCTCCTTCCACCTCTCCCTTCCTCTCCTTCCACCTCTCTCCCTTTCTCTCCTTCCACCTCTCCCTGTTCCTCTCCTTCCACCTCTCCCTTTTCCTCTCCTTCCACCTCTCCCCCTTCCTCTCCTTCCACCTCTCCATCTTCCTCTCCTTCCACATCTCCCTCTTCATCTTCCTCCACCTCTACCCCTTCATCCTCCACCTCTCCCCTTCCTTCCCCTCCCAGCACCTCCGTCTGCCTCAGTCATCGCCTCGGATTCCTTGTTCGTGGAATACGACTCGAATGTTTGAGGTGAATGTTAAACTTTTTTTTTTTTTCTCTCTCTTCCTTCTGTGCATTTTTATGGAAGCGCGTCATGGCACTGAAGGGGTTAAAGATAATCGCGGTGAGAGAGCAAGGCTGGTTTGAATACTTGCCTGAGTGTGTTGCGTCTCTCCGTTACGTTAGCGAGGTGTTCTGGATCTGCTAGCGAGTTTTAGCGAGCACATTTGTGGCTAAGATCAAAATTTTGGTTAGAATTTCGGGTTTAAGATTAAGATCCCCACCGTGACTACTTTCGAGAGAAGATTAGCGTGTTTTTGCAAGGAAATAAGAAGGACTAGAAAAAAAAACTGGAAGGGTACGGTACATTTGCGGTTCAAAAGAGGTACGTACGGTTCAGTATGAAGGGGTGGGAGTACTGGAAAGCTACGGTATTTTTCATGGGAGGGTCGAAAGAGGTACGGTACTTTTCATGAGAGGAGCTACAGATACGGTACTTTTCATGGTAGAAGGTACAGATACGGTACTTTTCATGGGAGGAACTATGAATACGGTACTTTTCAAGGTGGGATCTATAGAGGTACGGTACTTTTCATGGTAGAAGGTACAGATACGGTACTTTTCATGGGAGGAACTATGAATACGGTACTTTTCAAGGTGGGATCTATAGATGTACGGTACTTTTCATGATAGAGTCTATCGCCCGTATTCGGAAACGCCTTCTCTAACTACAACAAATTTCCAAGGCCACAAAGACGACTAGCCGAGATTTTGAGACACTTTCTCCTCTTAATAGACTAGAAATCCTACCATTCTATCAGCAGAACCACAAAAACACTCTTAATAGCACGAGTACGTATCTTCAACTAGAGCCTTTAGAAAATAGTGATGATGAGAGAGCGAAGCGTTTAACAATACTGGACTATATAAATGAATAAGGGAGAGTCTATAGAGGTTACAGTTCAAAGGAGGGACTACAGGTACGGTACATCTCATAGGAGGAGCAACAGGTACGGTACAGTTAATAGGGAGGAGTGGTGTTGGTGGATATGGAAGGTATTTTTAGCACCTTGTTATTCAGCGGAAGGTGATTAAAAGCCCCCGTGGAAATGACGCACCTCATTTCTACTCCTCACCTTTAATGGTCGTGTCCTAATGTGTTATTATTATTGCTCTCTGCCTCTGTTGTGCGGGGAAAGTGTGCTGTTGTTGTTGTTATTGGTGTTGGTGGTGGTGGTGGTGGTGGTGGTGGTGGTTTTGATGCAGTGTGATATTTGAGAGAGAGAGAGAGAGAGAGAGAGAGAGAGAGAGAGAGAGAGAGAGAGAGAGAGAGAGAGAGAGAGAGACTACTACTACTACTACTACTACTACTACTAACTACTAACACTACTGTTACTACCACCACCACCACCACCACCACTGTTACCACTACTACTACTACTACTAGTACTACTAAAACAACCACTACTACCACTAACAACTACTGTTACGTAATGAATCTCTCTCTCTCTCTCTCTCTCTCTCTCTCTCTCTCTCTCTCTCTCTCTCTCTCTCTCTCTATCCACTCCCTTGATGTTCTTAATATTTTGAAGATTTTCTTTTATCTTTTTCACCCAGGAAGCCTTTTAACCTCGAAAATTACAGTGGCGCATTTTGATTGGCCGTCCAAACACCCATTAGCCAACCAATAGACTCCCAGTGACCCGCCACTTGCCAGCCAATCACGCCTTTTCTCAATAAACCCTCAGAAGAAATGTTTGGATGTAAAGATATATATGAAGCTAAAGGCCGGTTGAGCTTCCACCACACACACACACACACACACACACACACACAGTCCCCTATCTTCTCTCTCTCTCTCTCTCTCTCTCTCTCTCTCTCTCTCTCTCTCTCTCTCTCTCTCTCTCTCTCTCAGGATTAATTTGCATACAGACGCAAGGAAAACACGACAGCAAATTGACTATTGATCCCCGACTGAGTGGCTCTTGTCCTAGCCCTTCCCCTCCCCCCCACCCGCTTATCAACACCTGAGAGAGAGAGAGAGAGAGAGAGAGAGAGAGAGGGGGGGAAGAGAGAGGTGCGTTCCGTTACATTTTTCTCTGTTCAGCTGATAGTAATACAAGTAGTAGTAGAAGTAGTAGTAGTAGTAGTAGTAGTAGTTGTTGTAGTAGTAGTAGTAGTAGTAGTAGTAGTAGTAGTAGTAGTAGTAGTAGTAGTAGAAGTAGTAGTAGTAATAGTTGTTGTTGTTCCAGTAGTTGTAGTAGTAATAGTAGTAGTGGTAGTAGTAGTAGTAGTAGTAGTAGTAGTAGTAGTAGTAGTAGTAGTAGTAGTAGTAGTAGTAGTAGTAGCAGTCTCTCTCTCTCTCTCTCTCTCTCTCTCTCTCTCTCTCTCTCTCTCTCTCTCTCTCTCTCTCTCTCTCTCCACCCATAACAAACACATTAACACTCACATCATTACTCATTTGTGTTAAGAGAGAGAGAGAGAGAGAGAGAGAGAGAGAGAGAGAGAGAGAGAGAGAGAGAGAGAGAGAGGTGCAAAATTCAGCGCAATCTTCTCATCAATAAAAGACAAAGCTAAAAAGAACAACAACAACAACAAAAGCGCCGATTGAATGGAGTAAGAGGTTTAAGCGAGCATTCACAATCGCTGAAAAAAAATAATAGCGAAATAAAAAAGAAAAAATATAATGATAACAAAAAAACAACAATGCAGGAATTAAGCAGAAGAATAACAATAGAACACACTGGAGACAAAAAAAAAATGGAAGAGAAGAAAACAACAACAAAGAAAAAAAAATCATTAATAAAGGAAGGAAACAAGGCGAATAATAAATAACAAGAAACAGGAAAAGAAGAAAAAAATAAAGCTGGCATTAAATGGACAAGTGCGACGAGGAAAAATAGGAGGGAAAGAGAGGAAAATGAAAGTTGAAAAAGGAGAGGCAAAGAACACGCCTACCATTACTGCCAGACGCTTAGATTTACATGTCGTTGGCAACACTTGTCGCCTGGGAGGAAGAGGAGGAAGAGGAGGACGAGGGGGGAGTGGGGAAGGGATAAGGAGGAGAAGAGACAGGCAGAGGGAAGGAGGAGAAGGGAGGGGTGAAAGGAGGGGTGCAATAAGTTACCAGGAGGGGGCCGGGGAGATGAGGGGCCACGGAGACTGGAGGGAAAGCCGCTGTGAGGACGAAAACTGGCCAGAATGATGGTTCGTCGGGGAAACCACAGCAAATTTAAATGTGGCTCGAGAATCTGTTGTTGACATTGAAGGACAAAATAACTATAAAACACTGAATTAATGCAGAGAGAGAGAGAGAGAGAGAGAGAGAGAGAGAGAGAGAGAGAGAGAGATATGAACAATGCTATTTAACACCTTGAGCACCATGACGCGTTTCCATATTCATTTTGCTTACTATTTGGTGACTTCATACAGCTTCAGAAACTTATGTGGTGATTAAAATAGTGAAGACTGTGGCCATTAATCTTCTGACCTCCATAAATCTTTCCTAATGTTAATAAAATGGTCTAATCGAACACAAATCTGAAGGTAAAAATGTCCCAGTATTGAAAGGGTTAAGTGGCTTTATCATAACCGCGACAAACAGCTGATATTAGATAAAGTATCAGTGCTTTGGAGTTCTACATTCTTATCTGAGAAAAGATGAGACTGGTGCTGGAGGAGGCGGAAAGAATGAAGTCCAACTGTGTCTATCTTCCTCTCCCAAACCTCTAGCTTATACACAGAGGACTTGATAACACCGCTTTCCATTATGAAGGTGGTATCTATGCCCTGTAGTTCCTATTCTATTACTTGTATAGAGAACAGGTTTGGATTTGCAGTCTTGTCTAGAATGTGTTTAGAATGAAATCATCTTACAAAATTTACTAGACTTTCCTTTTCTTTCTCTCATAACATCCAACACTTTATTTCAAGGAAGTTTGGTGATTGAGTTTAACGCCCTTATTCACAAACTCTTTGCTCTCTCAACACGACAATTTTCTAAGGGCACAGAGACCGCTATCCTGGTTTTCTTGAGTTTCTTCTTTCAATTAAGTAGAAATCTTGCTAATTCATCATCAGTCATAAAAATACCTTTAATCCTTTCAGTATTAAGACGCGTTTCCATATTCATTCTGCTTACTATTCAGTGAGTTTATACAGCTTCACAAACTTATGTGGGGGATTAGAATAGTGAAGACTGTGGCCATTATTACTCCTCTGACCTCCATAGACCCTTCTTAATGTCAATAAAATAATGTAATCATACACACATCTCAAGGTAAAAATGTTCCCCAATATTGAAGGGGTTAAGAAACACGAGTATCTTGAACCGGAGCCTTTGGAAAGCAGTGATTGGGGTAAGGAAGAAGCTTTTCAGAATACAAGCCTAAACTCACGGAAGAACACAGACAACACTTGGAAGAGACCGATTCAACCCTGTGACACATTCTAGATCTTATGGTCACGTGGTCAAACCTGTGATCGAGGCTCCTTATTTTTTGCAGTATAATCAAATCTTTATTTTTTTTTCATCTTTCCATACCTTATCTAACTTTCTTTCAAACTCCCTAACTGATTCAGCATTCTCCACACTGTCTGAAGGGATATTTGAGTGATTTACCACCATATTACTGACGGAATACGTTCTGATATCTAATCTTGCTCTTTGCTTGAACATTTTCTATCCATGACCTCGAGTTTCCAATCCCTCCTGCATGTCAAACACGTACATAATTTCTGTCATAGGATTATTAAGAAACTTGCAGAAGGAATACATTCATATGTCTAATCTTGCTCTTTGCTTGAATATTTTCTTCCCATATCCTCGAGTATCCAATCCCTCCTGCATACCAAATAAAACCTTCACGTACATAATATCTGTCGCAGGATTATTAGGAAACTTTTCAATGATCTGCCGGTCCATTCCTTTTCAAAATTGGCGCCAAATGTAGTGCTGTCCTCAAGCCTAGACCTGTTGGAGGGACGTAAACAAACAGGAAGGCGGGAAACAGCGAGCAGGCAGCAGTGGAGACGGGAAGGTGTGGACACTGTGGAGGAGCTGTAGGAGGATTATAGAGGTACTGGATCGCCTTGTGACTAATACATACCGTTGAGATAAGTCACTAACGAAGCTTTGAAAGTAATTCGTGGGACTGTTTTAGTTGTTGGCTTGGTGGCTGGTGAAGGCAAGGGAGGAAGTAGAATGTCTGTTACTATTACGCAGTTACTATTACTACTACTACAACAACAACAAAGTTTCCTGGGGTTGAAATGATGGGAGAGAGAGAGAGAGGGGGGTTCACCGAGTGCCAGCTGCTTTGGTTTGGTTTCGGTCAAGACTCTGACGTGTATGGTTCCTGTATGAAGTCGGTGTTCGCAGCCTTCACAACGCCGCCTCATATCAGGTGTTAGTGAAGGTGTCCGGAATTTTGATAGTTCATATATGGCAACCCTATACTACTACATACTACCACTACTACTACTTATTATTATTATTTTTCTGCTTTTTTCTTTTTCTTCTACTACTTCTACTTCTACTTCTACTACTACTACTACTACTACTACTACTACTACCCACCACCACCAGGACTGTCACATTAATATTGCTTTGATATATGGAATTAAATCTTGTTAGTTCTTTACAGTTTGTTATAGAAGTGTTTGTATGTTAGTCAGTGTGTTTCTGCAGTATGAGACATTTCTTCTTGGATTTTTGTTACATGTGTTGGATTGTCTTGGTATTACATCAGTCTTTGTGTGAGGATCAGGTTAGGTTAGGTTCAGATTGATTTAGTTCATTCAATTTCACCGCTGATCTCTTCATTGCATTGGTTGTAACTTGAAAAATATGCCTGGAAATTAGTTGGTAGGTTTAGTGCTTCTCCTTTTTTATGTAAGAGGGGGAAATCTGGCCAAGGGCAACAAAGGTGATTAAACAAAAAAGGCCCGCTGAGATGACAGTCCCCAAGCAGGTCTGAGAATTAGCCAAAAGAATGGGCTAAATGTCTTGAAACTTCCCTCTTAAACAGTGGTTCTTAACCCTGTGGCCGTCCACCTTCCCTTAGGGGACATCAGCTATTTCCAAGGGGGAGCGAGCCCTTGAGAAAATGCAGGAATTTTTCTAATTGTATTTGTCATTGTGTTAATGAGAGCTTGGCCATGTAAGGAGAAGTTTATGAAAATGTAAAAGTTTTGTTAAATGTGGGATGGATTTGTATACATACCGTAGATGCAAAGGGAGGGGTGTGTTGAGGGAAGGACAAATTCTTAGAGGTGGCCTGGTAGTGAAAAAGTTAAGAAGCACTGCTCTTGAATGAGTGTAGGAAGATGGGAATACAGAAGCAGGCAGGGAATACCAGAGTTTACTTCCATGTTATGTCGTAGAGTGTAGGACATTCATTGCTAATGAAGTGATGGTGTTGCAGGTGGTGTTGCCGTCCATCTCCACAACACTACAACACCATGCCAAAGAGACGCGCCATTACCAACTCGGAGGAATCAGAGGACATCTTTCCGAGTCAGAGGAGGAGGAAATCTGTGTCCCAGGAAGAAGAGGATGACATCATTCCAACTCAGAGAAGGAAGAAAGCTTTGTCTCTCAGAAATAATGAGGAAGACATTTTTGAAAGTCAGACAAGGAAGAAAGGTTTGTCCCTGCGTAAGGATGGTGAGGAGAACATCTTGCAGAGTCAGAGAAGGAAGAAAGGTTTATCTATCAAGGATGACGAGGAGGATATCTTTGAAAGTCAGCGAAGGAAGAAAACTTCGTCTCGCAAGGATGAGGAGGATGTTTTTCAGAGTCCAAGAAGGAAGAAAGGTTTGTCCCGGCACGAGGAGGAGGAGGACGGTGATGTGCTGCATGTCAACTCACTGTTTGGGGAGCTGGTGAAGAAGGCCGGCTACATCCTGCGGAAGGATAACCTGCCCAACCTTCTGAGTGAGTTAGATAGTGTTTTTGATAGTGGAATACCAGTAGCTAGTGCTTCCATCTGGTTGCTTTGTTAGGCTAAGTTGAGATTCATTCAGTTCATTAATTGTATTGCTGGTTCCTTTATTGTCCACATTATGATTAAAAGAAAAAGTCGTGACTTTGCTCAGGAATTGATTGTCGCCAGTTCAAAATCTATTAGCCAAGGTTATTTCCATAAAACTTTCCTTTTTTTCAGTTTAGTACTCCATCATGTAGCTAGTATAAGAGACATTATCTGTTCACTAGATTATGCCTGTTTGTAAGAAATCATGAATACAGTTGAAGTGTATCAAAAATATAGGTGAAGCAAGTATACATGGAGAGTATTGTGGACGATTGTTATGAAGTACATCACAAACCATACTATTGACAAAACTGTGTCCATAAGAGGTAAAAAATAACACTTTGTAAAGGAAGGTTGGAAATACTTTCAGATTGTGATCAGGCTATCTTTCAAAAGGACCTGAGATACAGCCTCAAGTCTCACCCTGTCTTCCGTCTGCCGGAAATTGCTGACAAGTTTGTGAAGGGACTGGAAGACCACATTGAAGACCCACAGCGACTCAAGTGGTCCTTGCTGTACACTCAGGTGTGGCAGAGACCTGTTCTGTTTTGTAGTGATTCACTGAGACACAACGATAATGAATGAGTAAACAAATTATAATAATGTTGATTAGTGAATGATAAAGCAAAATAAGGTAAATATCATCTTATAGGATCAGAATGCATGTATATAATCTTGCCACAGACTGAGAGTGGGTGTGAGACGGCCCGAGGTGGCCAGCAGGACTCCCTCGTCCGCTTGTGCCTCAACATAGATGAGCTCCAGCCGCCCCTCATCCAGCTCCTGACAGAGAAGCTGCTGGAGGCTGCCAATGATGATGAGTAAGTTGTGTGAAGTAGACAAACAGGTGGTTCATGCTTACACATTCAAATATACAAGGCTTAAACTTTATTTACTGATGTGTTGTCTAATATTTTTGTTATTTCACAGGGCAAGCAGTGATGCCAATATTCCGAGTTTGATCCTGGCAAACTTGAAGTGGTTGGACTGCATTGTTGACTCTGACACTCTGACAACCAAGATTGTGGAAATTATTGAAGGTTCTCCTTTCAAGGTATGGTTACCATAGTTATTTATTTTTTTCCCTGTATATCTATAATGAACATATTTCTGTGAAATTAAGTAGCTGATACAATAGCCTTGGTGCACAAATATCCACCCATGCACAGACTTATGGTGTGGTTAGCATGCTCAGCTAACATCTGGGAAGGCTTGAGTTTGAATCTAGGGGAAGGTGAGACAGATGGCTCAACCTCATGATATGTATATAAGCCATGTTTACCAAGCGGCAAGTAGGCACAGGGTGGAAGCCGAGGTGTTGTGACCTTGCTGTGTTGATGTGTGGTGTGTGACACGTCTTATTCCTACCCAAAGATTAGTTTCTATGAGCTTCAACCTCTCTCCATAAGGGAATGGATGCTTTGGTGACCAGAAGATGACTGTAGGTGAATTTTCACACACACACACACACACACACACACACACACACACACACACACACACACACACACACACACACACACACACACACACACACACACACACACACACACCGACAAACTAAATGAAAGTCTATGTTTTTCTAAAGGTTATGGAGGGAGAGTGTGTTCTCTCTGAGCACAACAGAAGGATGAGGTGTGCAGCATCATCTGGTGTTAGGTAGACTTCTGTTGGTATGACTGTATTTTGTTGTGAATACGTTAATGTCAATCATCTTTAAATTTCAGGTCCAGCGAGAGGTGATCACTTACGTCCCCAACATAGTCACTGACTCAGACCATCCCAGACTGGCTGAAATGTTGTGGTGAGTAGAACAGTTTCCTTCTTTTCAAGTGTAACCTCTGTCTCTGCGCCTTCATCTACCACTAACTGCAATCTCTTTCTCTGCCCTTTTTGTCTACCACTAATTCTAACCTCTGTCTCTGCCCATTCACCTACCACTAACTGCAACCTCTGTTTCTGTCCTCTTCATCTGCTACTAAGTTATGTCTGCCCTCTTCATCTAACACTAACTATAACCTCATCCCTGCCCCTTTTATATACCACTAATTAATGTCTGTCTCTGCCTTCTTCATCTACCACTGCTGTAACTTCTGTCACTACCTCTTTATCTACCACTAACTGCAACCTGTCTATGCCCTCTTCATCTGCCACTAACTGTAACCTTTATCTCTGAACTCTTCATCTACCACTAACTGAAAGCTCTGTCCCTTCTTCCTTCATCTACCACTACTATAGATCCAAGATATTTGAAATTGCTCTCCTCCTTCACTTCCTCTTTATTCAGCTTTACTCTTATCTTGCTACCTGCCTCACTGGTGCATCTCATTAACCTTCATTTTCTCTCCACACACCTTACTCGTTCACTTCTATACCAGTAAAGTCCTATTCTGTCACGGATTGATACAAAAACAATTTTTTAACCCCTTCAGTACCATGATGCATTTCCATATTCATTCTGATTACTATTTGGTGATTTAATACTGCTTCACAAACTTATGTGGGGTATTAGAATAGTGACGACTGGCCATTAATCTTCTGTCCTCCATAGACCCTTACTGATGTCAATAAAATGGTCAAATCATACACAAATCTCAAGGTAAAAATGTGTCCAGTACTAAAGGGGTTAATGAAAAATCTGGATATTGATAAGTACTTCTCTCAGATTCTTGCATTTCATAAAGGGTGGACTGGCATTTCTTTCCTTGTAGCTTTGTTCTTGTTGGCAGGTATACTTTATTTAACCTTACCTGGGTGACCTTTTTATTTCAGCTGTAACTATTTGTGGTGCTTGCAGGAATAAAACATGAGGAAATGCTTTACTTTGAAGGACATTGAATTGGGTAGCTTTCTTAAACGTTTCATTAAAAAAATTTGTGTTGAATACAGGGTACGAGATATTAGCAGTGGTGTAATGAAGGATATAATATGCTGTTGTGGTTATCATAATATATACTTCATAATTATCTGTCAGGTACATTGATAAATACTTCTGAAGGAACAAGTTTCATGACGCAGGGTTGTGTTGACTTAGAATCTGTGTGCATTGCCATTCTTTGAGAAGTAGAGTGGCTTGGTTCTTGTGAGGGTCTTCTTCATGGTACCAGAACCATTCTCTGCCAGGCCCTTGCTGCCAATCTGTGTCACCTGAGGGAAGGAGAGAGATGGATCAGGGAAATTTATTTATTAAAAGTCAAATTGAATAGAACAGTTTATAGGGAGTAACTTCACCACACGGGTTTGAGCTAAAATTCTATTGCCTTTTGTTGATTACTGGCAGTGTTTATATCTCAAGGAAGAGATAAAAACATGCATGTGGCAGGTGGAGTGCATTAATGCTGATTTTGACTTTCACTATGTTACAGTGTTAGTGTTGGTGATGTTTGAAGCTCTGTAAGTTTTGATATAAATTATTTCATTATTAAATAGAGTTTGGTGGTTTTAGGTTCTCAATGAAATCACTTCACTGAGATACCTGGTGCCTGTGAAGTGAACAGAAAAGATGATGACTGATGATGTGTTGAAGGAAAGGACACCACATCCAGTAATGGTGAAGGAATAGATTAAATGAATTCAGCCACCTGTAAAAGAATATGTGAGAAGATTATGTACAGTAAATGTTGACAAGAGCAAGGTGAATGGTGAGCTGCATGTAACACGTGCAGAATGTTGGAGTAGGGTAGAGGAGAAGGGAGTGAAGTGAAGAGGATAGAAATGAGTAAGGACGAAGTGTATGGGGCAGCAACAAGTGGAGGCTGTTGTGGCACAGCTGGCCTGTGAAGGAAGTTGTAAGTAAGAGGCAGCAGAGTAGATGGATAAATTTTATTGTTTAGTTTTTTTACATAATTAGTACATGTTTATATTTTTCACACACTTCATCCAGCACATGCACAGCAACACGAAAGAGAAATGCAGAACAAACACACGATTAAGATAATGTGAGAGAAAATTGTTAGTCAATTTTCAAGTTATTTACATTGTAGGTATTAGAATTAGTAGTTAGTGAAAGACCTGCATATGCTAATGCCTCAACACTTGTAGTGGAGTTTTTGAAAGCTACCTTGATGCAAGATGAAAGGAATTGCCAGGCTTGGGTCTCCTCTGCTGGCCTCAGGAGGAGAGTGAGAACCTTGTCAGGGGGAGGAGGCTTCAGCACAGCTGTGATGTCCACCAGGAGCCGCCGCCGCACCACCTGTGTGTGAGGCACAGCTGTGTTAGGGGGAACACTGAGGCTTTGGGAAAATAGTATCTAGAAACACTGATGGCTTAGATCAAACATTACATTGTGTAAGTCTCGGCCTTCATTCTGACACATTGGGTCACTCTGTGCACCTTGTGGAGGTCATCCGATGTGTCTGAGCTGTAGTCATCCTCGTCGTCGTCCAGCAGTGTGGTCACCTCCTCTGTGTCCATCATGTTGAGGGTCAGGCACGTCCTTGCTGGTCCCTGGTGCTGCTGGCCTTCACCTGATGGGTCCCTACTCTTCCCTTGAGGGTCTGTTTGTTTTGTCTTACTGGAAGTGTTCTTGTTGTTTTCATGGGTGTGTCTGTGTTCCAGACCCAGACTCCTGATGGCACAGGAGACTCTTTCAGACACTGAGGACAGAGTGGTGTGTTTGGTGTGGGACTTGTTGATGGACGGGTTTGTGGTAGGATCTGTTGAGCTGAGCTTTGTTTGTGTTTCACCTGAAATACAATCAAAGTAGTCTTTTTAAGTATCATTGATACAAAATATATAAGAAGTTATTTCCATAACTATTAATATTTAGATGAAACATTCCCCTAAAAAAGTTACATATGAATGTCACTGAAATGATTGCTTCAAGAAACTTGTCTCTATTTCATGGTAAAGTTTGTAGCCTCATCATTGTGCTGATGGCTCCTCAAAGTTATTAATATTTGAAGCAGTGTCACAGTCACAAGACAGCAGGCATTACCCTCTGTGGTGAGCAGCCTGGAGGTGGTGGTGCTCTCAATGCGCTCCAGGATAATGTTTGGTGGAACATCAGTTCTGGGAACCTTTTCAATCCCATTCAGAACCAGGTGGCACTGTTGCACTTGTGTCCAGTCAGGCAGGTGGAACACAAGGTATGTCCCCATCTGGAAAAGTAATAATTCATATTAATTGGGTTCATTTTGGGCTGAGGCAATCATCACTCACTCTTACTGTACTAAGACAAAAGTTTGCATTTAATTAGGTGCAATGTACTGGATGGAACTTGTATGTATCCTTTGATTTGTATTGCTAGTCAGGAGCAACAGCAGCAGCACCACCTGTAGGAGGGTGTGCAGGCAGGGGGCCTCGCCGGGGGTGTGGGTGTGGGTGGTGTGGCCTCGGATGCGGGTGATGCGAGGCACGGGCAGCCGCACCTTGCCCTGGCAGGACACAATCTGGACGAAAGACAACTGGTGTAGTTTCTTGTTATATTTACCTGGATTTAAAGCATAGTTATGTATACTGAGCCTGATTTCAGTTGTCACTCAGTCTGTGTATCAGGTGAGGCTGTGTAAGAAGGGAGGAGCTTCACTGTAGGTACAACACTGCAGGAGTGGAGAGGACCACTCCTCTCCCTTCACTCCTTCCCTCTCCTGTGACAAGTGAAGTGTTGGGAATGGTTGTCACTAACTGAAATCAACACCAGTACTTGACTCTGTATGTTTGTATGTTTGCCAAGCATTGGGTGAAAATTGAAAGTCAATCCTGAAGTTGCATAGATATTAATTAATTAATTAATTAATTTTAGAAAAGGCAGGAAATATTTGCTGATTTATTAAAATTTCCTATAACTGTCTATTTCTTCATGTAAGAAAACATACACAAAAAACATTTCTGCAGACACATCAAAACATTTAATTGCTTTCTACACTTCTTTCCCTAAACATCAATACACACACAGGCTCACTTTCATTTCCACCATACTTTCCTACTATTGATTACTATGTATGGTACAAAAAGCAACCGCCTATCCACGCCATTAACACGTGAGTCTCTGTTTGGGTTCCGTGCGGCGTGGTGATGGGCGTTACCTGAGGGCGGTGGTGGTTGTAGTAGCAGCCCAGGGTGCGGGAGAGCGCCTCGAACACGCACAGGGACTTGAGGTGCGGCGCGTTCAGACATACCACTCGCGAACTCACGGGCATCACCTCCAGCTGCTCCATTGTCCTGGCGATCCTCCCTCCGTTTTCTTTACTTCGTCAAACAACTCGCCGCTCTGTCATTCACTTTGTCTTTACTCATGGTGCCCTTTGTCTTGCCCTCACTTCGTTGTAAGGCTTCTCTCTCTCTCTCTCTCTCTCTCTCTCTCTCTCTCTCTCTCTCTCTCTCTCTCTCTCTCTCTCCTTCCTTGTTTTTATCTTTCTTTCTCTATCTGTACTGAAGGCTCATGTCTTTGTGTCTGTCTCATGTTAGTGGTTATCATTTCACGTTAGCCACGCGTATAGTATCACAGGGAGGTGTCAGTGCGGCGCGTGTCAGCGTTACTACGTAGTTGATGGCTGAGGAATGTGTGGATCTCGGCAAGTGGTGTAAGGTTAGCGTGATCAGTGACAAGTGGCTCCTGTCTCTCTCGTCCCGGGCTTAACTCAATCACAATATCAGGTTCTATATTTTCAAACACTCCCTCTGGTACTATTTTTTTTTTCTATGACCACAAATGTTCACTTCTTCCTCTTATTTATTAACTTCCGTGTGGATGTTGTAGAAGCTGTACTAAACAATCACTGCAATTCATAAAAAAGAAAAGAAAAACACTTGTGAAATAGTAACAGCCACCACAGCCTGTCAGGAATACAGGCAAGCCACTGTAACGTTTGGGAATTCGATCCAGTGAGGTGTAGGGTAGAAACTGCTGCCACTCTGCACGCTGGCCTTGGCTTTATGTGCCCACCAGCGATGCTAACTTGGGTTTATCAGCAACATGGACAGATAAGCGCCAGGCACATGCATCGTTCAGAATGGGCATCGGATAACTAATAAACATATACACAATTTTCCTCCTCATGCAAGTATCCTTTTTATAGAACGTGCGATTCTGCATGCACTCCCGGCCTGCTGGTGGCGATGACATGGTGTCAGTTTGTGTCGGGATGTGTGAGTGAATGCAAATTCAAGCTTAGAATGTTGCTGGCTTAATTCATCTTTCACTCGCCTTATTGTGGTGCGGGGGAGACCAACGTGGGAAGATGAGATAAGATTAACTCACGCCACAACTTAAATACACGTCCTACAGTCTGTGTGTGTATGTGTGTGTGTGTCAGTAATCTTTGTTAAGTGTTTTAATATTTTATCGTGCTGTGTATTATGTCGAAGCGTTTGGGGGTTGATTTCTTAGCGAATTAATTAGTAAAGGAAGCATTTCATAGAGAGAGAGAGAGAGAGAGAGAGAGAGAGAGAGAGAGAGAGAGAGAGAGAGATTTACACCGCTTCGGCATTACAGAAGTGACAATGGAAGGGAAAGCGGGAGTCGATGTGATAATGAAGATAGCGTTATACACTCTAAAAAAAAAAATTATATATATATATATATATATATATATATATATATATATATATATATATATATATATATATATATATATGCGCCAAGACCAGGAAGGAAAACGTTTGGGAGGAAAATTTAGGGCATGAGAAGGAAAGTTGATATTGTAAGATGTTATATTGGAAGAACGTTTATTATTGAAGGTGTGTGGGTGTCTCGATGGATGAAGAGATAGGCGGAGGTTAGCGTGAAGTGAGGAAGAGTGCACAGTGGTTGAGGGAACGTAAATTTGAAGAGAACGAGTCACGAGAAGGCGTTGGTAGGGAAAGAAGCGAGTTCCATGTGTTGGCGTTATGAGAATTCCCTTTACATAGGAAGGAAGCGTAACATTTTGAGCGGAAATTCAGTTAATACGTGCGGGAAAAGCTTGAATCACTGAGAGCATACAGGGGCCAGGATGCTTAACCCCTTCAGTACCATGACGCGTTTCCGTATTCATGCTGTTTACTATATGGTGATTTCCAGCTTGATAAACTTATGTGGGGGGGGATAGTGAAGACACTGGCCATTAATCTTCTGGCCTCATAAACAGTTCATATTGTAAATAAAATTGTCTAATCACACCCAAATTCATGTTAAAAAAGGAGTTAATTCACTATATCAGCACTTTAGCAGCGTGCACGAGGCACAAACAACAGTGACTTCAAAGCGTGGGTTGTGTTGCTTCCTTGTTTGTGTTGACACTTCTCCGAACTCGTGACCACGCCACACTCACGGCGGCGGGCTGGTCCACGCGGGATGTGCTGCCTGTCCGTGACGGCAGTAATGGCCCCCTTGTCCTGGGCATTAAGTGGGCGGCGTGTCAGGGAAACAGGGGCCCCATACATTACGTGAAGCGAGCGCTGAGTGACGCGCAGACTCGCGATTAGAGGTAATTTACACTCTGCTTCACTGTTTACACTCGAATCGCTAATCTTTTAACAAATGTTGCAAATGTTCTTTATTTCTATGTGGTAGATGCGTTTCTTACACTTGTACTACTGTGTGTTTGTTTAGATGTTGAGGCGAGCACAGTCCGTCAAGTGCAGGCCTTGAGCGAGGCGAGAGTGGCAGCAGACGTGCACCACCGATGCAAGGCACCACTACACTGTTGATCTGGTTCGTCTTAACTCTTAAACCACTTGATACTGATGAATAAGCTCATTGTGGGGCCACTCACTCAGCGCTGGGGGCGTCTTTGTCGGGGCCACTCAGTGCGCTTTGGGGACCTCACCAGTGTATACGCATGTCCTGTGGCAATCCCTGGGCACTGTAATGCACCTGGATGCAAATTGTATCGTTATTTATTTATTTATTTATGTTATTTTATTTAGTGAATGTCTGAGGCGCAGTTTGTTGCAGCGTGCGGGGATGGTGTTGGTGGTGTGTGGTGGTGTGCGGTGGCGTGTGGCGGGGAGGTGCATGCACACGCCGCGCCAGGAGAGCCTACTTGACTGCCAGTATTCAGCGGAAGTGGCTGGTGAGGGCCTGTTGTGTGGGTACGACCGTGGCACTGCAAGGTCAGGGAGTGTGGCTGGCGCACGCTTCTCATGGCACCTCACCTCGCTCCCTTACCCCTCACCCCACCCCACCCCACCACCTCTGCACCCGCCACTCACACTAGCTCACTCACTCACTCACCTGCTCACGAGCGCGTCTGTACTCATCCTTTATTCATGTTCCACGCGTTTGCATGCAACATTCGTGCTTTATCTAAGTTGCCGTGCCGACCAGTCAACAAGGAGGCGTGTCTGTGTGCGATTATGTCGTTTTCTATAGGAAAGGGAGAAAACAACCTGAGTGGGGGGCGTTTTAGGTAACAGTTCGCACCCCGCACCGCCAGCACCTCATTAATTCCACAACAGTGCCCCCTCTCTCTCCTTTCAGTTCGCAGACTCCAAACACCGTCTCTCTCTCTCTCTCTCTCTCTCTCTCTCTCTCTCTCTCTCTCTCTCTCTCTCTCTCAGCGGTAATAGGCAGCGGATGGTCAGTTGGTTAAAGTGTGCGATAAAAGTCTGTCTGTACAAACAAGTTCTCCTCCATGCTCTCTGTCACCTCCTCCTCCTTCTTCTTCTTCTTCTTTTTCTTTTGTTGTTGTTGTTGTTGTTGTTGTTGTTGTTGTTGTTGTTCTAGTTCTTGTTCTTCTTGTTCTTGTTCTTCTTGTTCTTGTTCTTGTTCTTCTTGTTCTTGTTCTTGTTCTTGTTCTTGTTCTTCTTCTTCTTCTTCTTCTTCTTCTTCTTCTTCTTCTTCTTCTTCTTCTTCTTCTTCTTCTTCTTCTTCTTCTTCTCCTCCTCCTCCTCCTCCTCCTCCTCCTCCTCCTCCTCCTCCTCCTCCTCCTCCTCCTCCTCCTCCTCCTCTTCATTATTTGCCTTCCTCCTCCTCCTTCCTCTTCCTCAAATGTTGTTGTTGTTGTTGTTTGTTGTTGTTGTTGTTGTTGTTGTTGCACCTTCCTCTTCCTCCTTTGTTGTTGTTGTTGTTGTTACTCTACTACTTTCTACTACTCACTACTACTACTACTACTACTACTACTACTACTACTACTACTACTACTACTACTACTACTACTACTTCTTCTTCTTCTACCTTCTTCTTCTTCTACTTCTACTACTACTACTACTACTACTACTACTACTACTACTACTACTACTACTACTACTACTACTACTACTACTACTACTACTACTACTACTACTACTACTACTACTACTACTACTACTACTACTACTACTACTACTACTACTACTACTACTACTTTGGTATTACTGCATGCTGTCCCTTTTGCCACACTTCATTAAACTATTATTGCCTTTTGGAGTTCTTATTGTTCATTTATATATTTATCTGTTTATCTATCTATTTATTTATTCAGTTATTTGTTATTTCCCACTTTATTTTTTTTTTTTTTGCCTTCATATTTTTTTTTAGTTTCCTGGTCCATACAAAACACTTCTATGTATGTGTAACTGCCACATATGTGCTGTATTCCTGTACACCCACATGCATATTTGATGGCTGTCTTCATGCCATTATCCTTATACTACACTTATTCTTCAATATTTTACCACTGCTGTTGCCTCTGTGGACTGGCACCTCAGTGGACCTTTTTTTTTATTTTATTCTTTATTATGTATAAGGACAGATTATTTCAACCTATACATGAAAAAAAGAAAATGATAACAACCACATTGCTTTCTTTCAGTGACCTGTATGGCTCGACTCCAGACCTCACCCCTGCCATACTGGACAGCCTGGGACAACTGACCCTCCCCAAGGACAGTCTGGCAGAGGTGTTCCATTCTGTCCTGAAGACCCTCCACGCTGCCAAACCGGAGCAGCTCCCTGTCATTATCAAGTTCCTCCTCACCAACACTCAGCCCAATTTGGCGTACCAGGTGAGTGACATGGGACGCTATTTGGTGACTTGTGTACTGGTGAATGAATGTTTGTGTTGTGTACTGGACACTGGTGAAGAGTTTTGGAGTGTTTTTGTGTGTACTGGTGAGTGAATGTTTGTGTGTACTGTACTGGTGAATTAATGTTTTGGAGTGTCTGTGTACTGGTGAGTGAGCGTGTGAGTGTCTGTGTGTACTGGTGAATGAATGTGTGTACGAGTGAATGTTTGTGTGTATGTACTAGTGAAAGAATGTGTGAATGTTTGTGTGTACTGGTGAATGAATTTTTATATGTTTAAATGTTTGTGTGTACTGGTGAATGAATATTGGTATGTCTGTGTGTACTGGTAAATGAATGTGTGAGTGTTTGTGTGTATTGGTGAATGAATGTTTTAGGAATGTTTGTGTGTACTGGTGAATGAGTGTGTGAATGTTTGTATACTGGTGAACGAATGTGTGAATGATTGGATGTTTGGAGGGTGATAAAAATTAGTGTATTGGTGAATTTTGATGAATTGTCTATCTGTGTTTGTATGTATGTGAGTTTTTATACATTTGTTTATTTATTTGATTTATTTTTTTTTTTATACTGAAAAGACATGCCTGGTGTATTGTTGGCTGGAATGTTACTGGTTGCAAATTACAGTGAAGCTTGGTTCTCTCTCTCTCTCTCTCTCTCTCTCTCTCTCTCTCTCTCTCTCTCTCTCTCTCTCTCTCTCTCTCTCTCTCTCTCTCTCTCTCTCTCTCTCTCTCTCTCTCTCTCTCTCTCTCTCTCTCTCTCTCTCTCTCTCTTGTGTTGGTGTTTTGAAATTATATGTAATAGATAGGATAGTTTACTCTTCTTCTTCTTCTTCTTCTTCTTCTTCTTCTTCTTCTTCTTCTTCTTCTTCTTCTTCTTCTTCTTCTTCTTCTTCTTTTTTTTCTTCTTCTTCTTCTTCTTCTTCTTCTTCTTCTTCTTCTTCTTCTTCTTCTTCTTCTTCTTCTTCTTCTTCTTCTTCTTCTTCTTCTTCTTCTTCTTCTTCTTCTTCTTCTTCTTCTTCTTCTTCTTCTTCTTCTTCTTCTTCTTCTTCTTCTTCTTCTTCTTCTTCTTCTTCTTCTTCTTCTTCTTCTTCTTCTTCTTCTTCTTCTTCTTCTTCTTCTTCTTTTTCTTCTTCTTCTTCTTCTTCTTCTTCTTCTTATTATTATTATTATTATTATTATTATTATTATTATTATTTATTTATGTATTTATTTATATAGGTAAGTAATACTAGCTATAATACTAATGGTCTTTAAAGAGTGGTCTGAAATTCTGTATTTTGCATCTCCCACTTTGCTCACTCTAGGCAATGCTTCTTATAACAATTAACCTGATGAAGACTTTAATTGTTATTCTGCTGCAGACTCTCTGTGACGTGCGTGAAAAGATGAACCTTCCCGGAGACTGCCGCCCAACCAGACTGTCCCCCAGGAAAGCCATGAGCAGCAGCATTCCTTCCACAGCCAGAGATGACCCTGCTTATGAAACGATCCTGCTTAACAACATCAAGATGACAACTCTTACACACAAGTTTCTGGCCACAAGTTGGTTAAAGGTATGCATTATTTGCTACTATAATCTTCCATACATTTTTAGTGTCCAAAGTATTTCTGATCACACTGGTATACCATGCAAGATTTTTTATTAAGGATACATTCACTTTGATATTGAATTGTTTGTCTTTCGGTGACTGTGTGTTATTTAGACAACTAAGCATACTCTCAATGTAGAATTTCAAGGCTTATGTCACCAAAATGGATAGTTAATGGCATAGTTTTGTTGCAGGCTATCCAGGATGTGTGTGATGTGGCCAGTGTGAGGCCCATTGACTTCCTGCTGCTGCTGATCCTGTACGACGCCATGCCCTCACAGCGACACCCCATCGAGAGCATCTTCAGGAACAGAATACGGACAAGACTCTTCTCAGACGCAGTTCTGGGGAAGATATTTGCCAACCATATTGTTGTATGTTCTGTTATTTCTCCATTAGGGTCAGATTACATGAATTGAACGTGAGGGACATATGATGATGTGCTGGAAGATGGTCTTACTCACAGCAGATTTCATTTACAGGCTCTTAAAGAAAATTTTAAGTCACTGAAGAAGATTTGCAGTTTACTCCTGAGATCTGTGGAGCCTGTTGTCAGCCAAACTGCAGCTACTTTATACAAGTAGGAGCCTCAGGATCTGTTGTGTGACTAAAGACGAATGAGTAGTACTTGTACAAGCAGTCATTGTCTTTGTTTTTGTCATCCAAGGAAGCATGTTAGGGAGTAGAACTTGTGTGATTTCATTTTTGTATTGAACTTAGTTGATTGAGTCTTGCAACAAGTTAAGTATGAACAAGAGCTCATCATTAAAGAAGTGGTTTGCTGGGGGTAACTGAGAGAGGAGATGAAGAGTGTGCAATCAGCTTGTATATCCTTCCATTAGGTTGTCTTTCCTACACCTGGATGGGCACTACAGGCAGGAGTGCATGCTGGCCCTCCTCAACCACCTTGGGGACACTTCAGCAGTGCGGCACACAGCTCTCACGGTGCTGTCCACGCTGGCACACAAACACACTGCTGACATGTCCAAGTTCACCATTTTCATCAAGGTAGTACCAGCTGTTTTGTTTTTTTAATGTAATCAAAGATCAATACTTGTTTAAACATTTCATCTATGCTTCATTTACTTAAAAACATGAGAAAGAAAATAAGGAAACACATAATTTCTTGTTACAATCAGATTACTGATCCTGAGAATTTTGCTTATGTCTTTTTTTTTTTTTTTTTTTAACTCCTATGCCACGTAAAGACTTCAGGTCTCTTTTAAACCTATGTTTCTCTAAGGAATGTAGATTTAATAGCTTTAGTCATGTTTGCCAGGCTCTTATAGTATGATGGGTGCATTGGTGATAATGTGATGTTTGTTGTTTAGCTACTGTTATTGTGAGGCATCTGTGTACCTTTGAGTTCCCTTTCTGCCAGGGCTCCATGGAGATGATGGATGAGCTGAGCATGAGGGAGGTGAAGAGGCTGCTTGATGTGGTGAGTCTGCTGGTGTTCAGTGACAACTCACACGCCGCCCTGCAGGATGAACTCATGATTCTTGTGAGGAAGCAGCTGTGTCACACTGACCTTAAGTAAGTTTGGCAAGAATTCACTTTGTACTTTTATCCTTCTCATGATGTTTTTATTTTTCATTTTAATTTCTTGGGATATAATTTAGTAACAATATTTTTTTTATTGTAGCTGTAAAAAAGTTAGATAGATTGGTTAGTTGGGTTTGTGTACTCTAAATAAACAAAACAATCTATTATTAGTTGGTATTCTTGATATAATTGATTTAAAAAGAACTATTCTATTTACAGATACAAACACATCGGGGTGTTGACGGCTGCACTCCTCCTGAAGAACATGGTGAATGAGGAGGATAGTGACATCAGTGAACGTTCATTAGAGAGTGAGAGGTCGCTCCTGAACACCACTGCCCTGAAGGAAGCTGAGAACCTGCTGTGTCTGGTGATGTCCTCCACCGCCCACACGCCCACGGCTGTAGCGCTGTTCATGGATGAACTGGCTTCCATATCTCTCAGGGAAAATATGAATAGTAAACTTGAGGTAAGGTGCAGGTTCGGTGACTGGCAGTAACCTTAAGTTTAGTGGGCTGTGCTTGTCATATGTTATTTATTATCTTTGTCAGCATTTTTCTTCACTTAAGGACTAATTAAGGCATGAAGCTTATTTACACCCATACAGTATTTCCTCTGTTTTTGTTATAAATTATTCAGATTGTATTTCAGCCTTGTAATATTGCATGGATATTTTATATATTACTGTAAGGCTGTTTAGCATGACAAACTTTCTCTTATTTCATAATTTTATATATCTTTGTTGCAGGAGTTTATATGTGAAAAGATGACAAATGAATTTCAAAACAACTTTGTGATAGAATTTGACGACGATACCACTCATCCACAAGAACCGTTTGCAATGGCAGCGTCCTGGAACCTGGATGCTGGCGTTGAAGGGGCCTGCATTGCCCTCAACCTTGCCCCATTGGTGGTCAAGGCAGAGTCTTCAAGGACTGAGTCAAGTGATAAAAAGTAAGTTAAAGCTTCTCTTTCAAATGGGAGGACAAGATGTTTGCACTGTTTCTATTTGTTTAATCAGTTGAATGTTACAAGATGGTTTAAGCCTTTGAAACTTAAAATTTCAAAACATTCATACAGATATCAGTCATTATGTATCATTATCTCATTTAATTCATCACTTGTGCTTACACTGTTCATTCCAGAACAAAGCTGGTGTACCTGACGCCACAGTTTCGTCTGCTGCGCATGCTGGAATGTCGCATTCGGAACGGTGATCTGGTCAGCATCGATGCTCTGCTTGGCTGTCCCATCATCAGTCCCACTCCTGAGGTGTATGACAACTTTGACACCCTTGTAGTGTCAGAGCAACATGTGGCACTTTCTTGCCTCTTTTACACAGTCAACTGGTTTCGTGAGCTGCTGAATGCTTTTGTCACGCAGAAAGACCGTGAAATAAAGGACAGGGTAAGTCCGAGAATCAGAAACCTTTTTTTTCAGATTGTGTCATTACTTGTGTTTCATGTAACATTGATGTTACATGAAACAACCTCATCGACTTGGCAAACATGGTGCATTACACATGCAAGGCTGGCCACACTGTAGCCAGACCAAGCAACACAACTCAAGCATATGTCCTTCACAATCATAGCACATCTAAACATACTGGAGAGGGATGGTGTTGTGGACCATCTTTGTCCAAAATTAAATTGATGTTTTTACTGTGAAGACTGATCTATTGGTTGTCTTCTGTCTATGTCATCCTTTATTGGAGGTTTTGGTGAAGCCTTTGCTTTTGCTTTATTATTTCCATCTTTGTGTGACTTGAACTCATTTAAGAAGGAGCTTTCAAGTCATTTATCCCATACATTTGGCTAACTCTTTTGACTCTGTTTGAGAACTGGCAGCTCAGTGGGTCTTTTTTCAAATGACACTTTTGTTGCCCTTGTTAGGTTCCCCTTCTACATAATGATAAGAAAAGATAATTGGTTGATAACTATTTCAGGTATATAAACGTCTTGACCAAGTAATAGAACTTGAGAACTTGATTGCCAAGTACGTGCCAAAGTGTCCTGGCTATGTGCCTCCAATAGCTGTGTTTGATTTGGACTGCTCCATGACCACGCTCTCTGTCAATGTGATCACCACCAAGAAGGGAAAGAGAGGCAGGAAGCCTGGATCTGGGAAAGGGTTAGTGCTCATACTTTACTATTGCTCTTACATTGGATGGCCTAAGAGAGAACAGCTTTGCTTAGAAGAACATTGATACTATATTCCTGAATGTCATTAAAGATGACTAAAAGAAACAGTTTGATAGGAATCAAATCCAATTCTTTATCATTTCATTAAATACATTCTTCCAATTTTTCAGGAAAGGTGCAAAGTCTAAAGGAAAAACTGCCAACACCAATGCAACTCAGCTTGGGAGTCAGGTGTGCTCCCAGCCCACCAGTCAGGTGCCACTCAGCCTGGCCACACAGTCACAGGCTAACAAGACCTCCCCTGAGAAAAATGTAAGCTTTTATCTTGCTACCATGAAACACTGTTTGTAATTCATGAATTGTTGCAATGAAGAAGGTTTTCTGCCTTTATTTATGATGTGTGGATGTATAATGTGTATTTTTCTCAACAACCAGGCTGCCTCAGAAGCTGTGCTGGACAGGGCTTCCCTGCGTCCATTCCTTCGTGAACTTCATTTTGACGTATTTTATCTGCTGTTTAGGAAAATGGCTCTCCCCTTAGATTTAACAGTGAGTGTTTGGTTACCAAACTTGAAATTAGGACAAGCTTAGTTTTCTAATATAAATTTGCCAATATTTCAGTGAATTTCTTTTATTAGAATTTGGCTCAAGGGAAAATACTTGCATTTTCTGTAGATGAAATCTGGAATGAAAAGAAAAGTTTATAAGATGTAATCCTAATGTGAAATTTTAAGTTAAGTATTTTGTGAATACTAGAACATGTATTTGTATGTGTGTTCTCACAACCCTTCAAACATATAGGTTGAGGGTCAGTTGACTCTTCCTGAAGTCGAATTTCTGTTGACTGATCTGAACTGCAAACTGGAACATGTCTTTGGAACCAGCAACAAGCGAGCCTCAGTCCTTGGAAACTCTCAGGAAAAGAGTAAGTCATTTTGTGGTTGAGTATGTTGAAACTTGTAGTATTTGATATTGGCCTCAGTATTTTTCAAGTTTGTATAAATTTTTACATGATTTGGTTATGTAGTTTATTGCACAAATAATGAATTTAATGACAGTCCCTCAACCTTTAACTTAACATTACAGGTATTGGTCACTCTCATTTGGACCTCTTCTCTCCTGCTGAAGTTGCTGAGCAAATAATAAAGATTCTGAAGCCTTTGTGTGTCCACTTGGAGAAAATCAGCATATTCTTTCATGTGAGTAGTGTGTGATACTCATTTTATTTATATAATTTATATACATGTATGTATTTTTTCTTAGGTTCCTACTTTCAAACAGCCTATTCCCTGGTATTATTAAAACACCTTACATTCTGTTCAATTTGAATATTAATGGAAGGTGTTTTGTTGTGAAGACGATGATTGCTGACAACGATGGTGTCATGGATGCCCCGATCATGTACAACGAGAACATCCAGCCGGTGATTAAGGTGAACCTGCAGCTGTTCACTGCCCTGTACAACCTGCTCTCTTGGAAGGGATTGCAGCAGGAGGGAAACAAAGAGAGCCTTTTATGTAAGAATATCTGAGCTGTTTTCAATGGCTTACTAATATCTCATCAGTGTGAAAGCCCTATTGTTTTATTTGTTGTGCTTTATTCTTGTTTTTTTTTTTTTTTTCATGGACTATACATGTTGCTGCCTCCACCTAGGTAATGGTGGAAAGAATTATATTGCATTAGAATATTCTTAATGTAACTTGTGTTGCTAATTTACAGCAATCCTCCGTGTCATTGCAAAGAAGCTTGAAGGAGATGTTGTCAGTTCCATGGGTCAAGAGGAACTTACCTCTGCTGTGTTCAGATATTTGTCCAACTTCCCTGCCAGTATAGTGGATCTGGGGACAGCCACAGTGCTGGTGCAGACCCTGGTGGCTGTCGCTGCTCTCCCTCACCATGAAGACTACACTGACAGCCTCAGTGAGTGAACTGGATGTTCAGACAGTTGGTAGCAAATGTTATCTTCTCATATGTGTTGTATTTTTATTTTATGTTATTTCATAGACTTAGAATTGAAAGCATGATTGAAAAAGAGAACAGTTATGAATATTGGACTGAAAGATTTATTTTCTATATTTATTTATATGTTCAGTTATTAGTTGTTATGTGGTTCATGTGATGTTGCTGGTGAGTGATGCACTGCGGTCTTTGCAGTGCAAGTGATTGAAGAGCTTCTGAAAAGAGAATGGTACACAAAAAGAGGTGAGAAAGAGAAAGGAACACTCTTTCTACAAAACCTTCATGTCCTGCTTCAGGTATGCTTCCTTCTTAAGATAGAATAAGGGGTATTAATACTAAGGCTCCATTCAAGTGTGTGTGTGTGTGTGTGTGTGTGTGTGTGTGTGTGTGTGTGTGTGTGTGTGTGTGTGTGTGTGTGTGTGTGTTATTGAAAGCCTCACTGGTTAGTGAAGGTCAAATTGGTTTTAAAGGTCTCTATGTATTTATACTCAAAATGTGATAGAAACAATTGCCTATCACATGTTACTTCAAGTTACTACAATGCAGTATCAATTAATTGGTTCTGTAAATAGTATAACTAAATTATACAAATGTTTACCATAGGAATACTTGAAGCAAAGCAAGAACCCACTGAAGTTAATGGAAATTATATCTGTTGAAGGACTTCAACAATTCCAAGCTGATGCCAGCAAAGACCAGAAGTCTGAAAGTTTTCCAACTCTCAACAAGTATGTCACTATGATGCAAAGTGCTTCATATTACTGCTATAAGATTATCTACTCATGTATCAGTGATAAATTGTGTAATGCTTGTTGAAAAAATTAAATCTAAGGTATTGGTCATTAAGTGTGAAGGATTGCTACAGTTTGTGCATCTGTTTTACAGGAATTCTTTATTTGTGTACCACAAAGCTGTCATGTCCTTCTTGGTGAGTGGAACCAGCAAGTCACTGTCCATTGTTGGGTCAACATCAGGTGACAGCCGGGAGCGTTTGCTGGTGTGGAACATGGCCATCAAGATCCTGCACATCCATGTCACCATACTGAAGGACCACTACTCCAGACCAATGCTGACCACCTGCTTGAAGGTGTGTCTCCTCGCACCATTTATTTTATTTAGATTTAAACCACATCAATGAACTGGCTGAGATATTAGCTACAAACAGTTATTGTGAAATATTTCCTTTGTAATATTTTAGGTTATGTATATGTTGTTAAGATGTTCAAGTGCAATTTAGTGAATGGTGTGGTTGTATTAGGTACAACTTTATTGAAATGTATGAGCACTTGAAAATTTTCTTTTCCTCAGTTTTGATGACTTATCTTAAGTACTTTTATTCTGTAGAAAGGCTTTGTTAAATATTTATTTAATTGAGTTTTTTTTATAAGTAAGGTTGCATCAAAGTGCTTCATGACAAAATCCCAAACTTTTCTCTGCAGTTTGCCAGGCCTTTTCTGCAGTTCTTCCTGCGCAGCGCCATGCCCTTGATGGACACCTGCTTCCGGGAGCACAACCAGGATGTGGTGATGCTGCTGAAGGGAGTCCAAGGCTCAACTAGATACTTGCAGAATTTGTGTACTCACTCTAAGGTAACGCTTGGTAACGTGCTTATTGCTAGCATCATAATTTCTTTGCCATTGATATAACATCTCAGTTGAAGCTTAAGAACATCTCTCTTGTTGTGTGTGTGGTAATGCTGTATATCAGAGATGACATTTAGATATTCTTCATTATCTCTAATGGAGGCTAGCTAATGTAGTGTGAAAGGGAAATATGGAATGACATTCAGTACTGTCTTCTTTTCTCTGACTTGAACAGGTTAAGCAAGACACAAGTCTGACCCGCTATGTGCCGCCGCTGAGGAAGGCTTTGGAAACACTGGTGTATCGTGTCAAGCAATGCTGGCCCTCAATAAATGCCAAAAGGCCTTCTGGATGGGAATCTTGAAGAACAGAGATTTACAAGGGGAAGAAATATTATCTCAGGTATGTATGTCATGGCATTCATGTATATATATATTCAATTATACTTTGGATGTTAGTGTTTTGTGAACTGCAACAAATTTTCCTTGAATCTTTGCAGAGAGCCATGGAAGAATCAGAGGAAGAAGGCAATGGAGAGGAAGAGGAGGAAGCGGTAGAAGATAATGATGAGCAGTCTGATATTGAAATTGATGATGCAGGAGAACAAGCATCAACTGATGATGACAAAATTACTGATTATAGTGATAGTTTCTGAGCATTGAGGAAGAAAGTTCATGTTCCATTAAGGAGGAAGGAATAAAGAATGCTGCTGTGAGGGAAGAGAGGAGTGGATTCTTGAGTTCAAGGTACTGAAAACAAAACAAATTGCCATCATCCAAATTTATACATTCCAGTTACAGCTGATGTTATGGTTCTCAAAGAACTTAGATCTTTTTAATCCCAGGTCATGTTATTTGTTTTTAACTAGGAAATGGGAATTTTATGTGGTAGCTACATGTATTATTTAAATAGAGGAGTTGATTTTTTATGTGTGAATATTCTGCATTATGAATGGAGTTATGATTAATATCAGCAGTTTCAAAGACCAGTTCCACCTTGAAAAGGATGACAGTCTGGAAGCAAGCAAAGAAGTATTATGAGGATCACAAATACCTCCACAGTTGTACTATATATCCTATACTAATATATTTGTATAAGTTCAAGTTTTAATTTGATACACAAATGCATACATATACATAATTTTTTTTATAACTTGTATACATTGTTCATGTATAGTTATACGTCAAGTGGAAAGTTATTCTTTTATACTAGTATTATAAAAAAAAAAAAAAAAATATATATATATATATATATATATATATATATATATATATATATATATATATATATATATATATATATATATGGTGCAAATATTTGATTTTATCCTAAAATAATACTATTTTATAAGTTCAGGATAAATATTTAGATAGAACCGCAGCGTGAAATAACGTACTGCCCATCATAGATGGAAAGTAAGAAGACATGCTTGTACAGGTTGTGTGCTAAATGAAGCAATGAAATATATGCCAATGATAATTTGAGAAAAAAATATATAGTATACTACAGTTTTTGATAAGGACTTAACTTGATTTTTACCTCAGTGATGAAATGGAACAAAAGCTACAATGAGTTCGGAAATAATTTTGGAAATACACGAATTCATATTGGAACATGGGGAGAGCATGGCAGAGACAGTAGGTAAGGATGTGGAGCGGGGCTGGATAAAGAATGTAAGACCGTGATCTGTAGAGAGGTGGCGTAGTGTGTGTGTGTGGGGAGGGTTATCTACGGCAGGTGAAGCCCAGCCACGCCTAAACGCCCAATTTTAAATAATCCAAGTATATTAGTACTTTTACTACCAATGCACGGATGATAATAATGATAACAGTAACAATAATCCGATGTGTGTGTGTGATGCCCTGAATGGATGAGAGAGAGAGAGAGAGAGGAGGGGGAACGTGAATAGAAACAAGAAATGAGGGAGGATGGAGAGGCAGACATGGTTTATATAAGAAAGATGTAGCTTAATACACACCCATCATGAGTTCTGGCTGATGATAATTACCTATTAGAATCCCTTGAGTTGACATATCGCTATAGGTAATAGGATGGGTAGGAGGGCTGCTTCATGGTGTAGAGAGCAGTGTGTACATATATATTGTGAAAATGTAAAGGAAAATGGGCTGGGTAAAATAGATTGGATAAAATAGTTTATTCTATTAAATTCATGTGAGTTATTATGATCTTTATGGATTTTTCATGTGAATAATTAGTTTCCTTACGCACTGTGCTAAAGTCTGTTAATATATATATATATATATATATATATATATATATATATATATATATATATATATATATATATATATATATATATATATATATTATTATTATTATTATTATTTTTTTTTTTTATAATAGATTTGGACACAAATTAGATGGGGCCTCACCAAGGAGGTAATACACCTCCATGGGGCACGAACTCGAGGCCTCACATTGCATCATGGCCATGCTGCTTATGGCGGTATTCGGCTCACAACAGCGCACAAAATTTAATTACATACAAAGTATCTAAACTGCATGTCAACATCAATGGCAACCCACTAAAACGGAACTTTATATTTTTCTGAGTAGTTTTCTTATTCATGAAAGGATTAAAGGTGAACCAATGTGATATTGACAAACTGATACAAAAAGGTGTTTACACTCTGCTGTGAGTCGGACGTAAACTTCAAATTGAGCGAGCCGCTACGAGTGTTCTGGAAGTGATCACCGTGTTTGTTTGCTTGACTGTTACCCTCAGTGTGTTTCCCTGGGCAAGACATCCACCACGCAAGGCTCTGGGAGGTGCATGTACGTGAGTAAGGAGGAATGCGTAGGGAGCAGTGTTGGTGTAATGCTGCCTTGCTCACACCACCCCCTAGGCCGGCCACCCATTGTCAGCTGGGGGTCTAGCGGGCTGCATTATATTGAGTCATTCACGTGATAGTAAACTGATACATGGTGTTTCTGAAGCACCTCAAGGGCTGTCATGACTAAAACACATTGGTGAATCTACTAATGTGTATTGTGCGTGGTTAATTGATGACCCAGCCCTTGCGTGGTTAGTGTTGAGGTGTTTTGATGCGGCGTAAGGTGTGCCTGAGTGGTGACTGATGTGCTTCACTTAATTAGCATTGGTCAGTTTTGCTCTCTGCTGAATATTAGTGGCTTGTCCTAGATGACTTTATTTTGAGGGTTACTGATTAGCCATTTTTATCTTGGTGGCTCAACAGTGTGGAATGTGAAGGAAAGAAAGGGTTTCAGTTTGATTCCCTTATGCAGCCAAAAAACCTGGCATTCCCTCCGAGGTTTGTTAGGTTGGAGGGAATGATATACTCCTTCATCACTTCATATTTATGGTTAATCCCTTCAATACTGAGACACATTTTTATCTCGAGATTTGTGTATGATTAGATCATCTTATTTGCATTAGGAGGGGTTTGTGGAGGTCAGAAGATTAATGGCCATTATCTTCACTATTTTAATCCTCCACATAAGTTTCTGAAGCTGTATAGAATCACCAAATAGTAAGCAGAATGAATATGGAAACACGTCATAGTGATGAAGGGTTTAAAGTATTTCTAAAGGTATGTGCAAAAGAATGGAAGAGATCGGACCAGTAGTAAGGCCAGGAAAGGAGTCTATATTTATTATTGCTTAACTGAGGATTGGTGCTTTACTAACCCCAACCCTTCACCACCACTGTGTATCTTTCCTGTGGTGCTAAGTGATCTCAGGCGTGCAGCGCATGGTGATACTTGCGGCTAATTGAAAATAAGGAAAATTCATTCACTTCATCACCATTTTCAGTAAATATGAATATATCTGCCTCAGGCTCATCACTATCGGCAAAATAAGGAAAAATGTAGAGTCACTGTCATGATTGATTTTGTTTGTGGTATTGATCCATGCCGCTTTGTATTTAGTAATGACACAGTACGGGTTATGTAATGCACTGTGTTTTGTTACCAGTTACTTGTTACTAGTAGATCTTCATTGTGGGTCCTTCATTGTTTGGTTCTGGTAATTTGATGCAAGGCCATGACAGGGAATGACGTGTGGTGGGATCAACACCTCGGCGAGACACTCAGAGGCTAAGTCATCCTGTAAATTAGTGGTGAAAGCCATTTGTCACAAACCAGCTCTCATCCACTGTCTCTTAATTGTGTTAGTGTAATTAAGTAAGAGAAAGATTGATTCTGCAGCATTATCAATTATCTTTCTTTTATTTCAGCTTGTGTTGAAGTCTGGTGTGCTGTCCTGCAAAGGTAGAGTCTCCAGTGTGTCGTTAGGCTGTCATACCACTGTCACCACCATTTTTGCTTCATATCATTCTAACTAAGACTCCTCAACCATCACTCACCTTTCCTTTTCAAGTTGACAATCTACTATGCAATATTTTATAATCTGAGAACCTGTAAAATCAGGAATATTTTAGTGGTAAGAAGATTGATAATTTATTCATAATTTCATGCAGTATAACATAGACATGCTAATTGATTTTGTATGTAAATGATATTGCCTTAAAACTCTCATGTAATCAAGATGTTCGGCAAGAATTCAGATGTATAAATACTTTTACTTAAGATAATTTTAACTATTTCAAAATTCTCAAAAAATCTGAAATCCTTGTGGTTTTAAGTATTTTGAGTAATGGTTCCTAATTATTATAATACTTTCGATAACATTTCATCACACTTTCCTCTTTGTCATTGCATATTGTTTCACTTCAACATAATTTTTATCCATACTTTCTTGACATACCTACTGCTCCTTCTTCATGTTACTTTTGTTGGTGATTGTATCAAGTTTGGCACCAGCGCTGATTTTTATGGCTTTGTGAAAGACAAGTGGCACACAGTAATGATTCGTAAGGAAGTCCTTTTTGGTGATGTGAGTAAGCAAAAGAAAACTTAGTGAAATATAAAGAAGGTATGGAAAACATTTGGAAAGATGAAAACT
>NC_059278.1:2249643-2254643 GCF_017591435.1 Portunus trituberculatus | reverse complement strand
TCATGTATTGTTTTGTCTGCTGTTGTTACTTTGCTTTCCCTGCCACGCGATGACTCATGACGGAGGAAGAGGAGGAGGAGGAGGAGGAGGAGTTGGTTTGTATTCCCGATAGGCACCGTTCCCTCCACTTCTCCATATCGTCAAATAGGGCATGGTGGTGGTGGTGGTGGTATCAGGAACGTACCAGGAGGAGGAGGAGGAGGAGGAGGAGGAGGAGGAGATGGTAGTGGTGGTGGTGGTGGTGGTGGTGTCATCTGTCTGTTTCCGCTCGTAATGTCTAAATATTCTTTGTAAATTAAGTGGTTGATTTTATTTATTTATTAATTATTGATTCACCTATTTATCTAGAGGAGGTGGTGGTGGTGGTGGTGGTGGTGGTGGTGGTGGTGTCATCTGCCTGTTTCCTTTCTGGTGTCTAAATGGCCTTTTGTAAATAGAATGGTTAATTTGATTGATTGATTTATTGACCTAACCTAACCTAACCTAACCTTCACTTATTTATTTATAGACATTGTAATTTTGACCCCCCTTCAAAAATAGGTAAAAATAATAATGTATCCATCAACCAGAGCAATAGCTGTGGTCCATATAACTATCAAAAGTTCAAAACAAAGCAAAACAAAGAAAAAAAGGGGAAAAAAACAGGAAAATAAGGGAAGCTGCAAGAAGCCTTTAGGCCTACACGTGGCTGAAGAAAATGAAAAAAAAGAAACAAAAGACTGTCTTTTGTGTCTATTTGAATGTATTTTTGTAGATCGAGTTTATCCCTCTGTCTGTCTGTCTGTCTGTCTTTGTCTGTCCATCCATCCATCCATCTTTCTGTCTATCTGTTTATCTGTCTATCTGTCTGTCTATATGTCCATCTGTCTGTCTGTCCTGCTTGTCTGTGTGAGTGTCCTATCAGGAGGATCTATCTGGGAGTGAGGTATCCGGTCTGTGTACCTGTATTGTGGTGCAGTGTGTTGCCTATCTATCTATCTATCTATCTATCTATCTATCTATCTATGTGTCTATCTATCTGTCTGTCTGTCTGTCTGTCTGTCTGTCTGTCTGTCTGTCTGTCTGTCTGTCTATCAGCATATCTACTTGAGGGTATTTGGTCTGTGTCTTAGGGTGCAGTGTATGTGTGTGTGTGTGTGTGTGTGTGTGTGTGTGTGTGTGTGTGTGTGTGTGTGTGTGTGTGTGTGTGTCAGTATGCGCACTCCCACCCTGCTTTCTACGCTGTGCTGGCCCTGGCTGTTCCTTCAATGGCTCGTGTGTGAATCTCATGCCCTCCTCGCCTAGTAATGCCCGTCAGGAGGGTGTGCGCGGTGCCTCCTGCTGCCTGGCCCGACTAGAAAACATGTAAGGCAACCATCTGGCCTTGACGTGTTGTGGTGCCTTCATTTCAGTCACCTCTGCTCTGTGGTATCTTTGTCTTGGCTGTGTGGCTGAGATGATTTTAGCGTTTATTTCTCTCTGTTTTTATAATGTCTAAGTTTTGTCTCTAGATCTTCTCTCTCTGTGGAAGATTCTAGTTTATTTTGTTGTGTTTGTGTTTCTGTAAGTTTGTTTTTTTTTTTTTATTATGTGTATTTTTTGTTTTCGTCAACCTTGCCTTTAAATCTTGTCTTTTTTATGTATTAGGGAAAACTGGCCAAGAGAACAAAAAAATATTAAACAAAAAGCCCACTTAGATGCCAGTCCCCGAGTAAACCGAGAGAGAGAGAGAGAGAGAGAGAGAGAGAGAGAGAGAGAGAGAGAGAGAGAGAGAGAGAGAGAGAGAGTTAATTAACCAAAGGAATGGGATAAATGTCTTGAAACTTCCCTCTTCACTCGTTCAGGTAGATGGAAATGCAGAAACAGGCAGGGAGTTCCAGAGTTTACCAGAATTTATGTAGAGGATTCAATTTTTCATCTCTTCAGTCATCACCATTTCCTATCCATTCACTCTCATCATCCTGTACAACTCATCACTGTATCTATCCTCCTATCTACCATTTTGTATCCCACCACTAGTCACTCCCCAGCGTGTAGCGGCGGTAATGGGCGGCGGTGTCTGCTTGGCGTGTCTGAGGCGTGGGCATGGGAGGGTGACGGGGCGGAAGGAAGGAGGGAAGGAAGGAAGGAAGGCGTGTCCATCCTGAGAAGGGTTTGCTGGGATAAAAAAAATAAGTAAGATAAAAAACTGAAGGGAAGTGAAGGGAATAGAGGAGAAGATGGTGAGAGTGAGTGTGTGAGTGTGTGTGAGTGAGTGAACATTGATAAAAAAAAAGATAATAAACTGAAGGGAATAGAGGAGAGGATGAGAGTGAGTGAGTGAGTGTGTGAGTGAGAGAGTGAGTGAGTAAGTGAACGTTGAATAAAGTTAGGTGAAGTAAGGTTAGGTTAGGTTAGGATAGGTTATGTCGTGCTATAGGTAAGGTTGGATTAGGTTAAATAAAGGTGGCTGGGTATTTAAGAGGGATATTTAAACACATTTATCCTTTTCTTTCCGCTAACTCTTTCAGACTTGCAAGGGGACTGGCAAATAAGTGAGTTTTTTTTTTTTGTCCTTGGCCAGCTTTCCCCTCGTACACACAAAAAGTTAGGATGGTTAGTAAGTCATGTTAGGTAAAAATTGAGTTAGGTCATCGCAGGTTAGACGAGGCACTGTCCGCCTTACCTACCTACCTACAGTTCACCTGGCCTCCCGTGGCTGTTAACCAGTGTCAGGCGGGCGGCAGGTAACCAGGTTCAGTCTCTCTCCGCGCGGCGTAGCGACTCGGCGTGTGTCTCCGCGCTGGCCTGAACCTCGCGCTGCGGCCTTTGCGTTATACTCGAATCGCTTGGTGGAGGGGGCGCCTCGTCACAACCATTACAATCATTACTCCCCTTGTGTGTGTCCGTTCCTCCCAGTGGCTACGCTGTCCTATCCTTCGTGTGAAGTGCGCGTGAAGGGAACAACACACGTGGGAAACCATTAACTGCACTCAAATCCTCGTATCCTTAATCCTTAATACGAAAGAACACTTATGGATAAAAAGGAAAGGAGCTCTGAAGGATTTACCGAAGGATTCTTACCATACCCTTGTGTCATGTGAACAGTCGTGGTGTCCCGTGACGAGGCGCAGAGTGGGGAGGCGTGTGCTAACATCTCGTGGTGTTGCGAAGTGCGGGAGTGTTGCTGCGGCTGTGGGTTGTGTGCTGTGTGCTGTGTGAACGAGGGAAGTCACGATGGGGGAAAGTCATCGTGATAATGCGCTTGCGACTGGTCATGTGTGGGTGTGTTAGGAAAATGACGCTAAATTGAGTGCGTGGTTGCATCATAGACTTGCGTTAACTCACTCACTCACTCGCTTGTCGTTCGCTGGTTTAACTGAAATGGCGAAAGAGAGGCAGTGTTGAGAGCAAAGAGGACGTGTGGAGAGAAAAAGTTTGATTTGAGAGGAAAGAGGAAGAGTGGAAATGTTGAAGAGTTGAGAGGAAAGAGAGAGAGAAAACGAGTGAATCAATTAAGAGGAGAGAAAAATAAAGATGAAAATAAGATAAAGGAAAGAAAGAGGAGACAGTAAAAAGGGCTCAGAGGAAAGAGGAGAAGTGGAAATGCTGAAGACTTGAGAGGAAAAAGATAGAAAAACGAGAAAATGAATGAATTAAGAAAAAAAATAATTAAAAAGAAAATAAAGAAAGGATTGATAAAAAAGAGGAGAGAATAAAAAGCGCTCAGATTTAAGAGGGAAAAGAGAGAAAAACGCTATAGAAAGAAGTGAAATTAAGAGGGAAAGAAAAGGAGAAGTGGAAAAAAAAGATGAAATTGAGAGTAAAGCGGAAGAAATAATGAAAGAAAAAGAAAAGGCGAAAAAGAGACGTAGAGTTAAATGAAAAAAGGAAAAACAGAGAAGTGGAGGGAAGAAGACAGGAAGAGAGAGAGAGAGAGAGAGAGTAAATGAGAGAAAAGAGAGAGACGTTAAAGAAATTACTAAATGTAGAATGGAATAAAGAGAAAAAAAAAAAACAGAGGGAAAGGTGTTTAGAAGAGCGGTGAAGGGAGAAACGAGAGAAACAAAGTCTTTATAGAAGAGAGCAGGGAAAAAAAAGAGTAAAAGGGAGAGAGAGAGAGAGAGAGAGAGAGAGAGAGAGAGAGAGAGAGAGAGAGAGAGAGAGAGAGAGAGGATTTAAAACAAGAGCAAGCAAGAAAGAGGAAAATAAGAGACACTGTAAGATAACATACACAAAAAAAAAGGAAGAAAAAAAAGCTGGAATAAAGAAAACAATAAAAACAGAAAGAAAAGGAACAGGAAAGGAAACCAACGAATAATATAAACTAAAGAAGAAGAAGAAGAAGAAAAAAAAGAATATAAAAAAGAAAACAATATCTTCAATTGATGCCACATAAAAGGGTAGGTTGAGAAATGATTACAGTGTTTTTTGTCTTGTGTTACGTGAAGCAGATGGAGTCCTCGTGTTGTGTTGTGATTGAGTACAGCGTGATGGTAAACTGGCCCTTCAGTACTGGGACGCATTTTTACCTTGAGTTTTGGGTGTGATTAGACGATTTTATTGACATTAGGAAGGGTCTATGGAGGTCGCAAGATTAATGGCTACAGTCTTCAGTATTTTAATCCTCAAAAGTTTCTGAAGGTGTATAGAAGTTACCAAATAGTAAGTAGAATGAATATGGAAACGTGTCGTGTTACTGAAATAATGCAGTAGAGAATGAACACAATAAGCCACAAAATTTTGATAAGCCTATATGTGTTTTTTTTTTTTTTTTTTTTTGAGTTGGTAGGGAAGGGGAAAGAAAATGTTATCGTATGTTTGGTTTTCGAATGGAGTGAATTAGTGGAAGATGAATAAAATAAGTCGCAAAACTCTGATACGTGACTCCTTTTATTTTTTATTTATTTTTTATTTTTTTAGACTTGGTAGGGAAGGAAAAATAAAATATTGTCACGTGCTTGGTGTTCGAAAAGAGGCAAATAATGGAAGCTGCAGAAAACCATTACACCTACACTTGGCAGTCTTTATACCAAACCTAA
>NC_059278.1:2212143-2242143 GCF_017591435.1 Portunus trituberculatus | reverse complement strand
TTAATGGTGAATATTTGTGTCTTGTATAAGCTTCTGGGAACGAAATCTCACTGTCGAATGAAGGCTGCAGGAAATTAGGAGTATCAGATTCTATGCCTATAAAATCTGAAGTTATATATAGGCCTTCAGTATTTTTTTTCTAATTTACTCTTGAGAATTTTTGCCTATGTAATGTTGAAGGTCCTATTTAGGCCTATCTTGTTGAAATTTGAAGGCTATCTGTTTTATTATGCTATTTTTTCTCGCATGCCTAAAAAAATCGAACTATCAGTTGTCTAGGCCTGTTTTGTTGATTATCCTTTTGTTTATGTATGTATTTATTATTCTACTCTTTTTTATTTACTGGTTATTGTTGTTAATGTTTGTTTATTGATGTGGCGGGAGTTGTTTTGGGGTGGGAGAGTTGATGTGGCAACCTCTACCACCACCACTACCATCACCACCACCATCTCCTCCTCCTCCTCCTCCTCCTGCTCCTTCGCCGTTTTATTTTCTTTCTCTTTGGTAACTTCATTGTGTGTGTGTGTGTGTGTGTGTGTGTGTGTGTGTGTGTGTGTGTGTGTGTCGGACATGCATATCATCAAGGTGTGCTCATTAGACATTGATTTATTCACCTTACTCTCTCTTACTTGCTGATGGGGGGAGGGAACTAACAGTTTTCCTCGTAGAGAGAGAGAGAGAGAGAGAGAGAGAGAGAGAGAGAGAGAGAGAGAGAGAGAGAGAGAGAGAGAGAAGGAAAAAAAATCACCAGGTATACACATAAAGATAACACAGGTGGCAGGCGATTGAGACAGGTATCATTACAGGTGAAAGGGGGCACAGGAGAGGCCTTTAACTACTTACCTGGAGGAGATACAGGTAAATATAGTAAATGTCAAGTCTTGTTTTCGTGATGGCTATGGGCGGCGAAAACACAGATGGAGGAGGAGGAGGAGGAGGAGGAGGAGTTGGAGGAAAGGGGTGTGTTAGCAGGACCTTTTTAGAGAGGAAGGTTGACCAGGTTAGGAGGAGATGGTGGTGGTGGTGGTGGTGGTGGTGGTGGAGAGAGGGGAGGGGTAAGAGGACCCTCACGTGCAAACAGCAACAGGTAGTAGAAAGTCTTAGGGTGGGGACGGTTGAAGAGAGAGAGAGAGAGAGAGAGAGAGAGAGAGAAGGAAGGTGGTGGTTTAATATAGAGATTCTTAATTTGTGTTGTTTGGATAGCATTGTTCTGTTGTTAATGATGGATTGGTGTTACGTGCTTTCATTCTGTTTTTGTAATGTTTCTTTTCCACCACCACCACCACCACCACCACCACCGTTATTATCACCACATTTTTTTTTTCCTCTCTCTTTCTCTCTTTATTATTTTTTCTGGTATGTACTGTACGTATTTCCTCTTCACTTACTCCCTCTCTCATACCTCACTCTCATTTCATTTCCTCCTCTTTATTTCTTCTCTTTCTCATTCTCTGTTATCAATTATCCACACTTCTATTTCTCTCTACGTGTCTCTCCTGTTTTTCCATTCTCTCTCTCTCTCTCTCTCTCTCTCTCTCTCTCTCTCTCTCTCTCTCTCTCTCTCTCTCTCTCTCTCTCTCTCTCTCTCTCTCTCTCTCTCTCTCTCTCTCTCTCTCTCTCTCTCTCTCTCTCTCCACACCTGCGGCGGAAGTTAGCATCCTATAGTGTAGCCCAGGTGTGAGGTGGGGGGGGGTGTTCAGGTGTGTTTGTGTGTGTGTGTGTGTGTGTGTGTGAGAGAGAGAGAGAGAGAGAGAGAGAGAGAGAGAGAGAGAGAGAGAGAGAGAGAGACAGGTGAACATTGTGTCTACCTGATGATACCTTGCTGTTTCATTACCTGGTGCATCTTTTTTTCTATTCATGTATCCATAGTTTCCTTACCGGGCATTCTCTCTCTCTCTCTCTCTCTCTCTCTCTCTCTCTCTCTCTCTCTCTCTCTCTCTCTCTCTTGCACATTTTTTAGGCCTAAGCTAAAATCACCGCCTTTAGTAAATATGACGTTCCTGTGTGTGTGTGTGTGTGTGTGTGTGTGTGTGTGTGTGTGTGTGTGTGTTTAGGATCAATGACAAGTTATTATTTTTTTTTTATTTTGCGCGTGGTTTTGTTAGTTTGTTTGTTTGTGGTTACGTCTTGTGTGGCTGGTTTAGGTTACCTGTCTCAATTAACTGAAGACCAGGTGTGTGTGTGTGTGTGTGTGTGTGTGTGTGTGTGTTTTATTTTATTTTTATTTATTTATTTATTTTTTATTTTTTTGTGTTTAGGTAGGTTCCAGGTTGTCTATCTTTCTGTCTGTCAGTCTGTCTGTCTGTCTGTTTGTTCGTCCGTCTGTTTCCTTGCTCTCTCTCTCTCTCTCTCTCTCTCTCTCTCTCTCTCTCTCTCTCTCTCTCTCTCTCTCTCTCCTCTCCTCTCCTCTCCTCTCCTCTCCTCCTCCCTCCTTCGTATGGGAAAGAAGGGAAGGGGGATCTGTATTGAGTGAAAGGCGAGAGATGGGAGGGGAAGGCCAGGTGTAGCTATGAAGGGGAGGGGTCAAGGAGGCTGTAGGTGGGTGAAGGGGTGAAGAGGCGGTCAGGAGAGTGAAGGGGCGAGATGGTGAAGAGGGGAAGGGGGTAGTGGGTGGGGCAGGTAAACTGACAAAACCCCAAAACCACACCTTTACTTCGGGGAGGAAGGGGGAATGGGTAGGGAGAGACACCTGAGACGCTCCTTTGTATGGGGAGGGAAGGGGAAGGGGGAAGGGGGAGATGTAGGGGTGTTAGTAGTCTCCCAATATCCTCCCCTACTCCCCAAAGACTTGCTTAAGTTTTAGGGTGGATGGCGAGTTTTATTGTAGGGGAGGGGAGTGTGGAGATGGTGGTGGTGGTGGTGGTGGTGGTGGTGGTGGTGGTGTATGGGGAAGTGTGGTTTGTGGTGGTCCTGGTGGTGAATTAAAGAGTTTTGGTTGATGTGAAGTTTGGCATTGAGAAAGTGGCAAGACTTACGTTATGGAAGTGGCTGGGGTTAATTTATTGAAGTTTCAGTGAAGGTATTTTGCTAGTAATGTGTAAAGTGTGTATAAATTACTCAGGTGTGAGGGAACTTACAAAAAAAATGTGTTAGTGTCAAATGAAGTTAGAAGTTTAGTAACGGCTAAAATAATGAAGTTTGATAAGGATATGGAAGTTTAGATAGGTTTGAAGAGAGCTTACTGAAATAAAAACAATACTAATAATAAATTAATAAAGTGTTAGTGTTAGAGGAAGTTGGATGTTAAATAGCTAATAAATTAATGAAGTTTTGATTAGAATATGTAAGTTTAGATAGGTTTGAAAAAGACTTTACTAAAAAAATAAATTAATAATAACAGGTAAATGGAAAAAAAATGTCTATCAGAGGAAGTTGGAAGTAAGATATTGAATAAATTAATGAAGTTTGCTTAGGATATGGAAGTTTAGATAGGTTTGAAGAAATGAGAAAAAGCAAAGAATAGATAGCAGAGATTGAGAGGTGTGGAAGTTTTTAAAAGATGGAGGAAGTTTGAAGTGAAATAATGAATAAAATAGAGAAGTTAGAATAGGTTAGAGAAGTTCAGATAATCTGCGTGAAGTTAGAACGTAAGTAAGGAGTAGATACTGGAGGTTGAAAATATGGCCCAGTACTGAAGGAATAAAACTTTGAACACTGTAGGCCGAAAACTCAAGGTAAAAATATGTCCCAGTACTGAAGAGATTAAATTTTGAATACTATAGACCCAAAACTCAAGGTAAAAATGTCCCAGTACTGAAGAGATTAAATTTTGAATACTATAGACCCAAAACTCAAGGTAAAAATGTCCCAGTACTGAAGGGATTAAATTTTGAATACTATAGGCCTAAAACTCAAGGTAAAAATATGTCCCAATACTGAAGGGATTAAATTTTGAATACTATAGGCCCAAAACTCAGGTAAAAAGGAGTTAAACCTTGAATACCATAGAAAACATTTAAAGCCTGGGAAAGAAGAAAGTTTGACCCGTGGGTGATAGATAAAGAGATTTAAACAAGATGAAAAAGGTTGAAAAAAAAAAAATTAAGGGTATGAATGAGATGGGACTAGATGATAAGTGAGCAGGAGACACTATGATAAGTAACCTTTTATATTTTGTGTAAGGGGAGGTGAGGAGTGGTAGGGAGGGTGGCAGGTAGGCAGGTAACGGTGATAGTTAATGATTTACGGCAGGTGAGAGGGATATGGGGGGAAAGGGAGGGAGGGAGATGAATAAGGGAAAGTATACATGAATGAACGGGGGATAAATAAGAGACATGGAAGATGAATGAATGGATAAATGAAGATAACGTAAGGGAGAGAAGGATAAGAGATAAAGGCGATGGATTGTTGAAGACAGGTAAGAGCTGTGGATAAGAAATGAATGAATGAATGAATGAATAAAGAAATTGAATGGATTGTAAGAGATAATGGAATGGATAAAGAACAAATACAGAAATAAATTGCAACTGTAGAAAGAGAAGAAAAAAAAACATGCATGAAATAAGGTAAAGAAATGAGAAATGAGATAGATAGACGAATAAACCAAAAAAAAGAAAGAAAACATGAAGAGAAAGACAGAAAGAGAGAAAGATAAACAGAGAAGTGAGGGAAAAATGAATAAACCAAATGAAACAAGAGAGACAGAGAGAGAGAGAGAGAATGGAGGAATGAGGGAAAGCAGAAGACATTGATAGATTGAGAGGCAGAGAGAGGTAAACGAAAGAATCCTACATACGAGAGGCGTAGGAGAGAGGGAAGGATGGATGGGAGAGAGGCGGGCGGTGGTGGGGGGGCGGTGGCTGGGGCTGGTATGGCGGTAAGGATTGAGGGCGAGTGTGGTGGTCAGAGGGTCGAGGGAGACAAATGGAGACTGTCTCGCTTCCTTTCTCAGCCTCACAGAAAGACTACCTAATATTCTCAAACCATTCTGTGCTTCATCACTATTTCAAAAGCCTTTATTTAAATTGAAGCGAGTTTTTAAAGGTGTTTTTTTTTTATGGTTCTAGAGGCAGAGTGGCTTTATTTTTGCATTACTAATTGGAGAAACACTCTTGAAAACCTTGTTAATCATCTCTGTAGTCTTGAAAATTGTCGTGGTGAGAGAGAGCAAAACGTTTCTGAATATGATAGAAGGACCTAGAGAGTTGTGTTGATCTCTCTCTCTCTCTCTCTCTCTCTCTCTCTCTCTCTCTCTCTCTCTCTCTCTCTCTCTCTCTCTCTCTCTCTCTCTCTCTCTCTCTCTCTCTCTCTCTCTCTCTCTCTACTTCTCTCTTGTTCTTTTCTCTCATTTCCGTTAGTTATCATCATTTTTTCTTTGGTTTTCTACTCATTTCCTTATTCGTTATTATCCACTTCTTTTCTCCGTCTCTTTTCTGCCATTTTCATTGGTTTCTCTCATTTCTGGCGTTTATTCACATTTCTCCCTTATCTCCAAATTTATCATTCGTTCCTCCTCTCCATCTCTTTTACCGCTGTTTTCTCCCTCTCTCTCCCTCTCTCTCCCTTATCTCATTTGTAACATTTCCTCCCCGCATGTCTTCCTGTTATCTAATTTGTTATCGCCTCACCTGTACGTTGCCATAACATTGTCAGGTGAACTGGTCGCGGCTCACTAATTAGCTAACATGCTTGGCCTCACCTGTCCTGTCTTGTTCAGCTTTGTTTGCTCATCACAATGGAAATCTCGACAATTTTTTCTTGTGTAAATTAATATTCGTCTCGTGTTTGGTGTGTCTTCTTCCACTTGATTCTTGCTTGTTGAGGTGAATTATTGTTAAGAATTGTCGTTTTTCTACTACTATTTCAGACTACTCTTCTCAGCTTCTTCTCTTGCACAAAAAAAAAAAAAGCTTGGTAATTGTAGCTTTTGTTAAGGTGAATTGCTGTTAAGAAGTGTCGTTATCTTACCAGTGAGTCCTATAACCTTCTATTTTTAGTTATGGGCAGTTACAAGTACCTAACAGGCCAACACTCCCAAGCTTTCCCTCCTGCATAGAAAGTACTTGGTAATTTTGGCTTATTGTTAAGGTGAATTGCTGTTAAGAAGTGTCGTTTTTCTACCAATGAGTCATATAACCTTGTATTTTACTTATGAACAAGGTACAAGAAGCTAACAGGCCTACACGTGGTAATTGCTGCTTATTATTTACTGTAGGCCTATATTTTTTTTCTGTCCACAAAGATAATGCAAGATATAAGAAGCTAGTTGATCTGTACTTGTTTCTATTTACCTAGTCCTCCCATCTTCTCTGTCCAAAATTTTGTTTCCTTAACCCCTTCAGTATCATGACTCGTTTTCATATTCATTCTGTTTACTATTTGGTGATTTTATACTGCTACAGAAAATTATGTAGGAGATTAATATAGTGAAGAGTCTATCTACTAATCCTCTGACCTCCATAGACACTTCCTAATGTCATTAAAATCGTCTAATACCCAAAAATCAAGATAGAAATGCGTCCTAGTACTGAAGAGTTAAAGAAATGCGCCCTAGTACTGAAGGAGTTAAAATAGTGAAGACTCGCCATTAGACTTCTGACCTCCATAGACGCTTCCTAATGTCAATAAAATCGTCTAATCATACCCAAAATTCATGGTATAAATGCGTCTTAGTACTGAAGGAGTTAAAATAGTGAAGACTACCCATTAATCCTCTGACCTCCATTGATCTTTTCTAATGCCAATAAAATCGTCTAATACTCAAAACTAAAGGTAGAAATGCTTCTCAGTTCTGAAGGAGTTAAGTTTCCAGTTGACTGCACTAACAACCCACCTGATCCTTGTATCTTAGTGCTTGCAGTGTAGTAATGGCCGTGTGATGGGTGGATGCACACGTGAGATTCAATATATAGGTAGAGTGTCCTATTACCCCGCAAGGTTGATAGGAAAGCAGTTATGGCGGTGATAATCGTAAAGTTAATTGCGTTGTTGTGGTTTGCTAAGGTACATTCAGTCTCTCGGAAGGACGCATGTATGTTTGTTGTGTGTGTGTGTGTGTGTTGTAAAGTTTCTTGTGAGTTTATTTACTTTGTTGTGTTGTGAAACTTTGAGATTATTGAGCTTAAAATGCTTTGTGAGTTTACGTAATGTGTCGTGTCGTGGTGAGACTTACTTGATCTGGCTATAGATCTCGTTGAGGCTGTTTACCTTTGATTACTACGTTTTGGAGATAGAGAACTTATTAACTCGAGCGTAAAATTCGTTGTCTTTTTTAATACATCACGTCTTTATGAAGCTTACGTGAAGTAGACATAGAATTATAAGTTTAAATTTTCTTGCTACGATTTTTAATTATGAGAGTGAAGTAGTAAACGTGTTCTTATTCTAAAACTTAATCTATTTCCAGGCTAAAAAATAAAAAAAAGGTAACAATTTGATCACTACTTACTGTCGCCTTGAAATCACTGAGGCAATGACAGACACGCGTGGATCCTCACTGTATTGTGCGATATAGTGGACAGTGAATCCCGCTGATGGTGACACGTGCAAACCTGTGATTACTCCCCATCAGGTGCTATTAAGGTCACTATTCTTCTCTGTAAATGGACTGAATGTTGTGATGTGATGTGTGGAGGGGAGACACTAGTGATGGTGTGGAAATCTTGCTCCACACCAACACTACCACCTGAGTGACGCCTTGAGTGGAGGTGAAGGTGGTGGTGGAAGGTCTACCTGTACCTACCTCACCTCATCTCATCTCACCTGGCATCTCCATCCCTTCCTCCTCCCAGCACCATCCTCGCCTTCACCATGTTCCTGGCTAACGTCATACAGGTAATGCTTCACTGTTGTTTCCTTCACCTGTATTAATGAGTAGTTAATTAAAGGTCAAAATATCAATTCTCGGCTCTATTTTTCGCTTTCTTCTGCAGTTTATCATATATTTTTTTTCGTACCTTCTCACGATTTCAGTTTTATTTAATCAAATATACTTCTAGAAAACTTCACCTCTTACTTCTTACTTCCTTTCCCATGCTGCGTGTCATAACTTTCTCCTCTCTCATTGTTTCTAATAACATGGAATTAAACCAAGCCATTTCTGTTTCCTTGTTTTATCGTGTATTTCTCATTTCTGGTTCACTTCATGCTTGTATTTTCTGCCCCCGTGTGTTGTGGGTAGCGTGTTTCCCTGTGTCTGTGCACCTGTATCACTGACTCCGCGGCGAGCACGTGATTAGGTCCGTCAGGCAGGTGGACCGTCCTTACCTGGCCATTCGTGCAGGGGAGTGACAGGTGGCGGTCGTGCGGTGGGCGGAGTTACTGGGCTAGGCTGAAGAGAGAGAGAGAGAGAGAGAGAGAGAGAGAGAGAGAGAGAGAGAGAGAGGAGAAAAGAAGCCTATGCCAGCTCTTGTTTCACTTTGACAGTGTAGCAACTTTCCAGCCACACCCACCACCACCACTGCTGCTATTAACACTGCTACACCTACACCACCACTACTATTACGTCTCTCATTACTCCACCGCCGCCTCTGTCATCACTATTACACTATTTTCTCTGCCTCTGACTCTCCACCTCACCTCAAAGCTTCACTTCTCACTCAAATACTTAACCAGGTGTGTTTCTGCTCAGGTAATACTCTGATACTTGGGAGTGCCTTTGGTTTCTTCACCCCCTTACACCCCCTTACACCGCTTTACGCCCTTTACTCCCCAGTCACGTGGCTACCCAACACCCCTTTACGTTTCCTTACCTGGTCAGCCTGCACGTCAATTGGTTACCTGTGTCTTACCTATACTAGTTCGTTTGGTACACCCCACGTTCGGGTTATTAGTACATGTCTTTTGTCTCCTTTCACCTGCTGTGCCTTCCTTCCTTATGCACCTGAAGGAAAGGAGGAGGAGGAGGACGAGGAGGAGAAGAAGAAAAATAATGATAATAATAAGAAGAAAGAGGAGGAGAAGCAGGAGGAGGAGGTAGTGGTGGAAGGTATTTAGTGAATAAAGATTAGAAGGTGAAAGATAAGTGTGAAAGGGAAGTGAAGCTAACATCCTATCTTCTCTTCCCTTTTCTTCCTACTTACTCCTCCTTTACCCCTTTCGCACGCACGTAAACACACGCACACGCAATGGGCAGGTGGCGTCTTTAGCATAAGTATTACAAATGGCGTTATTTGTATGGTAATCTACGGCGAGGATGGAGGGGATGTAGGGGGACGAGTAGGTAGGGGGATGCGCGCCCTCTCTCCCCCAGCAGGAGTTCCCCAGGGGTGCCAAAGATGTATGGAGCGGGTTCACATCATTGGCTTGTGGTGGTGTGGTATTTAAATGGTGTGAGGAGTAATTGTTGTGGTGATGAGTGGTGAATTAAGAGAGTGGTGCGTTTTATTGTTGTTGTTGTTGTTGTTGTTGTTGTTGTTGTTTTTATTGGTATTTTTTGCTTATTGTTTTTGCTAATATTGGTCTTGATGTTGGTGTTGGTGTTGCTGTTCCTACTACTGTTACTGCTGCTGCTACTGCTTCTACTGCTGCTACTGCTACTGCTACTCTCTCTCTCTCTCTCTCTCTCTCTCTCTCTCTCTCTCTCTCTCTCTCTCTCTCTCTCTCTCTCTCTCTCTCTCTCTCTCTCTCTCTCTCTCTCTCTCTCTCTCTCTCTCCTCTCCTTCCCTTCTTCTTCCCTTCTCTCCCTTGTAAGATCATCTCCTATCATCCTTCTCTCCACTCTGGTGATGGTGATGGTGATGGTGGTGATGATGATGATGGTGGTGGTGGTGGTGGTGGTGATGGTGATGGTGATGGTGGTGGTAATGATAAACAAAGAACAATTATTATGAATTAGTTTGCCTTTTTTTCATCTTTTTTTTTTGTCTCTTTTCTTGTTTTCTGCTTCCTGTGTTAGTTTTCTCCTCCAGGCTTTTAATTTTTCTCACTCGTCATCCTACCTTCCTCTTCCTCCTCCTCCTCTTCCTCTTCTCGCTCTTCCTCTCGTTGTTGTTGTTGTTCATGTTTTCGTTCGTGTTCTTGTTCTTGTACATCGTTCTCCTCTTCCTTCTCCTCCTCCTCTCCTATCTCTCTCTCTCTCTCTCTCTCTCTCTCTCTCTCTCTCTCTCTCTCTTTCTCTCTCTCTTCCTGTGTCTTGTCTTGTCACCATCTCATCGAAATGTTAAGTGGTTTGCCTGAAGGAGAATGATAATAATACAATTCTAGCTCTAATACTGACGTGATGGGTGTTACATTAGCAGTAAAGATGAGATACAGAGATTACTTGACCTGTTTCTGTCGCTCCTCGTGTTTCCCTTCACTTAATACCTTTGCTAATTACAGTGCTCACCTGAACGCGTTGATGTGTTCGGTGGTTTTCGGAAGGTTTGTTATTTGTTGGTGTTTTGCATTGTTGTTTGGAAGTGTTTTGATTTGTTAGGTTAGAAGTGTTTTTGTTGTTGTTGGTGGTGTTGTTTGGTGTTGTTAGTTGGAAGTGTTTATGTGTCATGTGTCGAAAAACGTTTTGTTGTTGTTGTTGTAGTAGTAATAGTAGTGGTAGTAGTAGTAGTAGTAGTAGTAGTAGTAGTAGTAGTAGTAGTAGTAGTAGTAGTAGTAGTTGTTGTTGTTGTAGTTGTTGTTGTCACATAAGTTACTATTTTGATATCTACTACATGAGCACGTTTGTAATTTTCTCCTTTCAATACTGGGACACATTTTTACCTTGAGATTAGTATACGATTAGACCATTTTATCAAATAGTAAACAAAATGAATATGGAAACACGTCATGGCACTGAAGAGGTTAAGATGCATCCAGTAAAACGTTTCTCATTTCTTTTTCACCTTAAGATCATTCATTGCTTATTTGAAAACGTTTTTTACTTGAGTAGCGCCAGGGAACATTTGACATTTCCTGTAACATCATCATTCACTGCTATTTTGGAAACGTTTATGCTTAATTCCTTCAGTACTGTGACGCTTTTCTACCTAGAGTTCTGAGTATAAATAGACGACTTTATTTACATTAGGGAAAATCTATGGAGGTCAGAATATTAATAGCAAGAGACTTCACTGTTTTGATCCCCACATAAGTTTCTGAAACTGTATAAACTCACTAAATAGTCACCAGAATGAATACGAAAACGCGTCGTGGTACCGAAGGGGTTAAGTACGCAAAGAAAAAAAAAATCCCAGTCACACTAACGTAATATCTCTATTTTTCATACGTTTTTTTTTTATTTAAGCAGTTAAAAAGAAATAGCTAAACGTTTGTAATATCAACTTTAACGTTTACATCAAGACATCTTATATAAGAAAAATGAAAAAGGCAGAGTTTTTGGTGATAATGGTGAGGGTTGTGGTGCTGTGAGGGGTGGGAGTTTGGGTAGGTGGGAGGGGGTAGTTCCATGGCGTTTGGAGAGAGTGGAAGGAGGGGAAGGATGTGGGAAAGGGGGTTGAGGGATACTGGTGATTGCCGCCCTCTGCTCTGTGGTGGGAGGAAGGGTGACGGGGTGATGGGGGTGACGGAGAGGGGAGATGGGGAGGGGAGGTTGGGTTGAGGGGTCAAGGCTGTGTTACCTGTCTGTATTGGTGACACACATTGGCGTGTCCTGTCCCTCTCATCATGTTTTTTTTTTCCTTTTTTTTTTTTTTTTATATACTCACGCACGCACAGTCACGCACATATACATAGATACATACACATATACATGGATCGATAGATAGATAGACATACATTCAGGCTAATAGATACATGTATACCGGTAAATGAATAGATAGATAGGTATTAGATTGACAGATATTTAGACATAGATAGATAAATAGATAGATAGATATTAGATTGATAGATATTTAGACATAGATAGATAAATAGACACTTTTTTTTCTCTCCACAAATATGGGAAAAAAGAAAGTTAATTACATAATCACATATAGATAGAAATAATAGTCACTGTAACACACACACACACACACACACACACACACACACACACACACACACACACACACACACACACACACACACACACACACACACACACACACACACACACAGTCCCGTTGTCTCACTCAGCTGATGTATTAACTGGACTTTAAAGTTTCTACGGTACATTATTTCGTGGAGTAAATCTTAAAGCACCGTAAAACAGCACAAATTAGGCCATTTCTCAACCCCCATGTAAAGAATGAGCCTCCTTCGTGTCTGGGAGCTATTTAAAACCTTGTCCCCTTTCCTTGTATGGGCAGAGAGTGATGGGAGGAATCTGATCTATCTTTCCTTATTTATTTCCCTCTTCCTGTTCTTTAAAAGTTAAAAGCGGGACTAATCTGGTATTTCTTGTAAGCTTCCATGACATAGACAGGTGTTAGAGTTGTATACCTGTCATTCTGGTTGTCTAATTAGTTATGTTTCTCCTTATTTTCCTTTACCTGTCTTCTAAAAGTTAAGGGTGGGACTAGTCTGGTATTTCTTGTAAGCTTCCATGACATAGACAGGTGTTAGAGAGTCTTATACCTGTCATCCTCGTGGTCTAATCAGGTGTATTTCTCCTTATTTTCCTTTACCTATCTTTTGAAAGTTAATTGTGGGACTAACCATTCATTTCTTGTAAGCTTTCATAACTTTCTCACCTCAGGATGACATAGACAGTCGTATACCTGTCATTCTCACGGTGTAATCAAGTATATTATTCCTTATTTTTCTTCCTTTACCTGTTTATTTTTTTTTTAAAGTTAGAGTGGGATTAACTAGGCATTTTTTTGTAAGCTTCCATGACATTCAGTAGACAGGTGTTAGAGAGTCGTATACCTGTCATTGTCACGATCTAATCACCTATTCCTCCTTATTTATTTTTCTTTACCTGTCTTTTAAAAGTTATTTGTGGAACTAACCAAGCATTTTTTGTAAGCTTTCATAACTTTCTCACCTCAGGATAACGTAGACAGGTATTTGAGAGTCGTATACCTGTCATTCTCACGGTCTAATCAGCTATATTCATTGTTTTTCATTTATGTATTTTAAAAGTTAAGGGCGGGATTGACTAGACATTCATTATTAGATACTTAACTTTCTCACCTCATGATAACATAGAGAGGTATTTGAGAGTCGTATACCTGTCATTTTCACGGTCTAATTAGCTGTATTCCTATTTATTTTCCTTTACTTGTGTTTTAAAAGTTAAGAGCGGGACTGACTAGACATTCCTTGTTAAATACGTATCTTTCTCACCTCAGAATAACATAGACAGGTATTTGAGAGTCGTGTACCTGTTATTCTCAAGGTCTAATCAACTGTACGCCTCCTTATTTATTTTCCTTTACTTGTTAAGGGCGGGACTGACTAGACGTTCCTTATTGAATACCGTAACTTTCCCACCGGTGGATGAAATAGACAGGTACTAAAGACTGATACACCTGCTACTCTCACGGCACAATTAGCTATAATCCTCCTTATTTATCTTCCTTCTACCTTTTTTTTATATTTTTTGTAAGTGAACTAAAGGTACTAAAGATTGTTGATTGTTACACCTGCTACTCTCACGGCACAATTAACTATATTCCTCCTTATTTATCTCACTCTTACTTTTTTTTTTCTAAGTGAATGCGAGGCGTAATCAAACGGACTAAAGGTACTAAAGACTGTTACACCTGCTACTCTCACGGCACAATTAGCTATATTCCTCCTTATTTATCTTCCTTTTACCTTATTTTATTTATTTATTTTTTTAAGTGTACTCGGGCCTAATCAAACGGACTAGAGGTACTTAAGACTGTTACACCTGTTATTCCTCTTTATTTATCTTCCTTTTACCTTTTTTTTTTTTTTTCTAAGTGAAGGCGGGGCTTTAATCAAATAAGACATTCCTTGTAAACTTCCATGACTTTCCCGCCTTAGGATAACAGGCAAACATTAAAACAATCACATATTTCTTTTCTTTTTCTTTCCTTCTTTGTCTCTCTTTTATAAATGAGTGTGGGATTCAAACACAAACTCCTTATTAACTTCCATTATTTTCTCCACTGTAGGATAACATAAAGGTATTGAAACATCTCTCACCTGTGAATCGGTGCACTCCAGGTAGACAGGTAAAGCTAATCAGTTCACCTGTATTTTAACCCCTTCAGTACCAGGACATGTTTTCATATTCATTCTGCTTACTATTTGGTGATTTTATACAGCTCAGAAACTTATGTGGGGATTGAAATAGTGAATAGTCTGGCCATTAATCTTTCCATCTCCATAGATCCTTCCTAATGTCAATAAAATCGTCTTATCACACACAAATGAAAATGCGTCCCTGTATTGAAGGAATTAAAAGTGAAGGCGGGATTAAAAGTGACATTTCTGGTAAACTAACTAATCTTTTGACCTCCATAGACCCTTCCTAATGTCAATAAAATTATCTAATCACAAAACTCATGGTGAAAATGCGTCCCAGTACTGAAGGAATTAAAAGTGAAGGCGGGACTATAAAAGAGACATTTCTGGTAAGCTTTCATAACTTTCTCACCATGGGATAGCACAGACAGGTATTAAGGAGGCTCTCACACCTGTTATTCCCACCACGCCAAGCAGACAGGTGAAACTAATGAATTTCTTACGCCCAGGTGACAAATAGGCGTGGAATCTTTTGGGTATTATCATAAATTAAGCGTGAATGTGAACCTTTTCTGAAATTACACATTGGATAGGCTGGTAATTAAATAGGCTCTTTTGTATAGGCTTTTCTTCAATACATATCCTTTTGTACATTTGTAGGTTGGACATTATCATCAATTTGGCGTGAATGTGGATCTTTTTTGAAATTATACATTGGATAGGCTAGTAATTATATAGGCTCTGTTGTATAGGCTTTCCTTCAATACATATCATTTTATAATTTTGAAGGTAAAACTCACCTGCCTGCCTGAACCAAGTAATCACCCTCACCTTAGCTAACTCACGTCTTCCCTTAATGAGTTGGGAGAGCACAGGTGTTCAGCGGGAGGGAGAGGGAGGGAACAGGGGGAAGGAAGTGAAAATGACGCTAATTAATGTTCACTTGCGATGCTGGAGGAGGAGGAGGAGGAGGAGGAGAAAGGAAAGGAAAGGAAAGGAAGAGGGAAGGGGAGGAAGGGTGGAGTGGAGGAAGAGGAATAGTGAAGATTCAACAAACGGGTGGAGTACCGTGGGAAAGTATCGGGAGGAAAGAAGAGGAGATGAAAGGAAGAGGAAGAGAAGAGGAGGAGAGAGAGAGAGAGAGAGAGAGAGAGAATTAAGAGTTGAGAACCACACCACCACCACCACCACCACCACCACCACCACCACCACCACCGGACAACGAATCACAGCTATTAGAGAGGGAAACATGAACTGGGTAACTTGATAGGGTGCAGCAGGGGAGGATGAGTCCCTAGTGTGTGTGTGTGTGTGTGTGTGTGTGGTGTTCATTGAGAGTTGTTGCCGTGACTGGGACCTGCTAGCACTGGGGGAGGCTGGGCAGGTGGGCAGGGTAGAGACATGTGATAGCTAGATGGGTAAACAGACGTGTGGAAAGATAAGTTGGTAGATAAATATTTGTGAGGGGAGTTATGTAGAGGAATAAATAATAAAAGAGGGAGATAAATTGATGGGTGAACAAATAGATCTATGTGGAATATGTGGAAGAATAAATGAAAAGAAAAACATGGAGATAGATTGATGGGGAAATTTATACATTGTAGTTTAAATAGGTAAATAAATAGGTTATGTGCAGAGGTGTATGGATTAGCTGTGTGGGGAATAAATAGAAAAGGGAGACAGATTGATGACTGAACTTAATATAGGTGTGTGGGGAATTATGTAGAGAAATAAGTAAAAAAAAAAAAAATAGAGATAGACTGATGGAAAAAAATTTATATATAGTGGTTAAGATAGGTGAATAAATAGGTATGAGGAGAGGTGTATGGATTAGCTGTGTGGGGAATATTTTGAGGAATAGATAGAAAACGGAGATAGGTTGATTAGCTAACTTATGTATGGTTTTATAGATAGGTGAATGAATAGAAATGTGAAGAGAAACATGGATGAAGAGTCAGGTAAATAACAAAATGATAAAGGAGAGTGAATTGGATGACTATGTGTAGGGTGAAGATAGGTAGGGTGACTAACACGTGTATTCCTGATGGCTTCTTAATCAGTGTGGATGGTAACCTGATTGTAGTGATGTCTTTTTGTGTTGTAGGATTAATTCAGTATGTTCCTTTTACTTCTGTTTGTGTTTGCGTGTGAGAAGGGCAAGTTTTGTAAGCAGTAACTATAGAAATGCAATCTGTTTTTGTTTATATACTAATTTGTGGTCAGTAAGCTATCTATTTATCTATCTATCTATCTGGATCAATAGGTAGGTGAAACATGAATAAGTAGAATAGGTAGATGAATAAAACGATGTATGAGTAAGTAGATGAACAAAAGAGATACATACTTGAATAAATAAATCCTTTTATATGTATGTATATATGCATGTAAGAGTATAAAATGAGAATATGTATAAATAAGTAACCATACAGAGATGAATAGAGTTATATAAAGTTTCTGGGCAATAAATAAAGGTTTAGATACAAATTGAAAGAATAAATCCTACAATTGCATGTCTTTATACTCGCCTCGGTGCCACAGAAGGCCTTGGAGAGGACAGTGGAGGCCTTAGTGTTCTGGCAGGGTGGCGGGAAGGGAGGTGGTGTGTGCAGGTGTGTGAGTGACCTTGAGTGGGGAGACGGGTGTACCGGAAGGCAGGTGTGGCTAGGTGAGAGGGTGAGCTCCTCCTTCTCCTCCTAATCCTTTTTTTTCTTCCTCTCTTCCTGCTCTTACTTCTTTTTGTCTTCTTTCTCTATTTGTGCTTCTGTTCAAGTGTAAATTATCTGCCTTGTCTTGTGCTTGCCCCTGGGTGTATTCTCTCTCTCTCTCTCTCTCTCTCTCAGTTTCTGCTTTGTTATTGAATTTATTAATGGACACGTGTAGCTGTATCAGTTTGTGAAGAGAATTACTACTTACTGACAGGAAAGAATTAGTTAGAGTCTGCCATTACATAAAAGACCACTTCCTTGTTACTTCTTAGGGATTTGTTTATTTTCTTTTCTTGTTTTTTTTCATTCATTTATTTATTATATTTCCTTTTTGTCTTGATTTTTTCGTTTTTTTTTTATTTTGTGTCTCCAATTTCTTATTTATTGTCTTTTTTCTTCATTTTTTCGTTTATTTTTTTCTGATTTTTTCATTTATTTTTTATTTTTTTATTTTGTGTTCACGTCTCGTTTTGTTTTTTTTGTGTTACTTTTTTTCTTTGCCTTTATTTTTCTTTCTTCCCTCCCTCCCCTCCTTTCATCCTTCCATCTTTCATCCCCTTTTCTCTTTCCCTCTCACTCATAAGCTATCATACCATCCCTCCCTCTCTTCCCCTTACGACATCCTCCCTCCTTCCCTTCCCCTTACTACATCCCTCCCTCCTTCCCTTTCCCTCCCATCCTTATCTCCTTCCCTTCCCCTCTCCCATCCCTCCCCTCATTTAACCTTCAGCTAGCACCATCCCCCTCTTCAACTGTACCTGCAAATACCTGTACCCTTCTAACTCACCTGTAGAGAGAGAGAGAGAGAGAGAGAGAGAGAGAGAGAGAGAGAGAGAGAGAGAGAGAGAGAGAGAGAGAGAGAGAGAGAGAGAATCATGTTCATAAACGCTTCCCTCTCTCACCGCGACCATTTTTAAAGACTATAGAGACGATCAGCCGAGTTGTAAAGAGTATTTTTCCTGTTGATAATGCAGAAAACCAGTTAACATGTCACTAGAATTACGGAAACACCCTTAAAAAAAAACTTCACTTCAACTAGAAACCTTTGAAAATTGTGAAGGTCCAGCGCTAAGTGTTTAAAAATATGAGCCAGAGAGAGAGAGAGAGAGAGAGAGAGAGAGAGAGAGAGAGAGAGAGAGAGAGAGAGAGAGAGAGAGAGAGCACACGTGATCATCTTTTTCATGAGCGCCCCGTGTCGTCACCACTCCGCCCTTCCATTTGTGATTTTGTTTTGCCTAATAATAGTAATAATAAAGCCTTGGGGATTAGCATCATTACCTTAATTAGACTGGCGGAAACACGCGCTGGTGGTGGGGAAGATGGGAGGGGGTTCTATGGGGGCGGAGGGGAAGGGGTGGTGAGGGGGGGTGAAGGGAGAGGAGAGAATGACTGAAGGTTGAATGTGTTTTGGGTAGAGGGAAAAGAGGAGGGGGTGGAGACTTAGGTGTACGGTAAAAGGGGTAAAAGAGAGAGAGAGAGAGAGAGAGAGAGAGAGAGAGAGAGAGAGAGAGAGAGAGAGAGAGAGAGAGAGAGAGAGAGAGAGAGAATAACGTCAAATAGAATGAGAAATTGATAGATAAACAGAGAGAGAGAGAGAGAGAGAGAGAGAGAGAGAGAGAAATAACGTCAAATAGAATGAGAAATTGATAGATAAACAGAGAGAGAGAGAGAGAGAGAGAGAGAGAGAGAGAGAGAAATAACGTCAAATAGAATGAGAAATTGATAGATAAACAGAGAGAGAGAGAGAGAGAGAGAGAGAGAGAGAGAGAGAGAGAGAGAGAGAGAGAGAGATAACGTCAAATAGAATGAGAAATTGATAGATAAACAGAGAGAGAGAGAGAGAGAGAGAGAGAGAGAGAGAGAGAGAGAGAATAACGTCAAATAGAATGAGAAATTGATAGATAAACAGAGAGAGAGAGAGAGAGAGAGAGAGAGAGAGAGAGAGAGAGAGAGAGAGAGAAATAACGTCAAATAGAATGAGAAATTGATAGATAAACAGAGAGAGAGAGAGAGAGAGAGAGAGAGAGAGAGAGAGAGAGAGAGGAAAAATAACGTTAAATAGAATAATAAATAGATAAAAAGTAGGATAGATTGATAACTGGTAATAGAAATACTTAATCTAGTTACCTGAGTGAGTGAGAAAATAGACAAGTTGAATAAAGCCACAAGGTAAAAGACGAAAGTTTATGAAAGTGAATGATATTATGCTCGTATGTAGTATGAAGAAATAATATTAATTCTTCTATTTGTTTCGTTTATTGTCTTCAGTTTTCATTTCAAGTTCACTCATCGTTAAATTCTGCACGTAGATGAAAGGAGACTTCAAAAATTATAGTGAAGGAGAATAAGTAAGTTTGTTTTAATCTACTGAGTTTTATTTAAAGTTTCCGGTGTGAATATAAATAGTGGAGAGAGAGAGAGAGAGAGAGAGAGAGAGAGAGAGAGAGAGAGAGAGAGAGAGAGAGAGAGAGAGAGAGAGAGAGAGAGAGAGAGAGAGAGAGACTGGATGGAATTTTAAGTGAACCATTGTTACGTTCACTGGTTAAACGGGTAAGATTGGCATCGGGGAGCCGGTGAATAATAACAATAAAAAAACACTGCAGGTTCAACTGGTGAGGAAATGCAAAGGGGGCACTTTAAAAAGCTATTTTAATAACCCATAATGAAACTGATACACATACATATAACATGAAACACAGATATATAACATGAAACACAGGAAAATGACATACACATATACATATAACACAGAAATATATACAACAATAAAGAACCCAACTTAATACCTAACAATAATCCTAATCCTATATGGAGGCAATGTGGAAAACACGGGACAAGGGGAAGTGATACTTATGAGGTGTCGCAGTGGTGAAGTGCTAGGTGAGGTGGATCCCACGGTAGTCCCAAGAGGCGTTGTGTTCACTGGTTGAGGCCTGGATCTCGACTTCACTTTCCTGAAAGCCGAGCTTGCTTTAACACTTCCGCTGGAGTCGAATGGGGCCGCGTGAATCCAACTTCGGGACAGTAGCGGGGCTTCATGAGACGGTGACGTGGAAGGTTCATGAGACGGTGGCGTGGAAGGTTCACGAGACGGTGGCGTGGAAGGGGAGGCGGAGAGGTGGCGAACGAGGTAACAAGCGGAGGAGGGGATGGTAGTGGAGAATGTTACGGGCGGGCCGTAACAACCATGAAGTGAAAATATTATTATTATTATTATTATTATTATTATTATTATTATTATTATTATTATTATTGGAGAGGATGAAGACCAGATTAATAGGAGAAAAAAAAGGACCTTGAAAACGTTGATAAAGGAAGAGAAGAAGAAAGAGGCGGAGGAAGAGAGGAAGTGGGAGGTGGGCAGGTATGGATGGCACGCCGCCCCCCACCTCCCCTCAACTCTCCAACTCCCCAACTATTCACCTTTCCTGTTCTTACCTGCACAGCGTCTCACCTTTATTGTGTGGTGACGTCACCGGGACAGAACGCTGATGGTAGTGGTGGTGGTGGTATGACTGATAGTGGTATAAATCCTATCTCTCTCTCTCTCTCTCTCTCTCTCTCTCTCTCTCTCTCTCTCTCTCTCTCTCTCTCTCTCTCTCTCTCTCTCTCTCTCTCTCTCTCTCTCTCTCTCTCTCTCTCTCTCTCTCTCTCTCTCTCTCGTCATGATGGTTGCTTTCACACATCTAAACTTTCTCCTGTCAAGCTTGTCAGTGAGATTGCACACACACACACACACACACACACACACACACACACACACACACACACACACACACACACACACACACACACACACACACACACACACACACGTTTTCTAATAATTGGAGAAGTATTATTAGTGTCAGGAATCGTCAGGTACTGGTAATAGTTTAAGTAGTAGTAGTAGTAGTAGTAGTAGTAGTAGTAGTAGTAGTAGTATTTGTAATAGTAGTAGTAGTTGTAATAGTTGTGGTAATAATAGTTAGTAGTAGTAGTAGTGCTAGTAGTAGTAGTAGTAGTAGTAGTAGTAGTAGTTATTGTTGTTGTTAGAATTCTGGTAATAGTGGTGACGGTAATAATGATAGAAATAGTGAAGGTGGTTGAGGTAATGGTAATAAAAATGACAGATGATAGAAATAATGGAAATAGTAGATAGTTTAGGTAGTGATAGTAATAGTAACAAAAATAGTGATGGAAGAGGTGATGGTGGTGGTGAGTAACATTTATAGTAATAGTGGTGGTGGTGGTGGTGGATAAAAGTAATAGTGGTGGTGGTGGTGGTGGCGGTGGTGGTGGTGGCTCCATGTCCTGTGGTCCCCGCGGCGCCCTTAGCATTGGCCGTGGCTTGGCAATGACCTTGGACACAGGGAAGTAGTTACCGCTAATTTACTCCTTCGGGGCGAGGAGGAGGAGGAGGAGGAGGAGGAGGAGGAAGAGGGGAAGAAGAAGAAGGTTAGCGTTACGTCATTTGTACAGGAAAGACGTTGGTGCTATATTGTTACCTCTCTCTCTCTCTCTCTCTCTCTCTCTCTCTCTCTCTCTCTCTCTCTCTCTCTCTCTCTCTCTCTCTCTCTCTCTCTCTCTCTGGTTTTGGTCGTGGATGGTGGTAGTGATCCGTGTGTGTGTGTGTGTGTGTGTGTGTGTGTGTGTGTGTGTGTGTGTGAAGTGGTGTGTGTGTGTGTGTGTGTGTGTGTGTGTGTGTGTGTGTGTGTGTGTGTGTGTGTGTGTGTGTGTGTGTGTGTAGTGAAGTGGCTTGGACAGGTTTACGATTTCTGTGATGGTGGTGGTGGTGGCGGCGTGATAATGGTGGTGGTGGTGGTGGTGAAGGTGCTTTACATAACTACACCTGGTTGACATTCCCTCCTCCATCATCCAATTAACCTGGTCACCTGTACGTTACTTCACCTGGTGTTACTCTGGTTTTTGTCCACTCTTGTTTGTGTCATTTATTTATCTATTTTTCTTTTTTCTTTCTTTCTGTCTCTATTATTATTTATTTGGTCATTTATTCATGCATTTTTTGTTGTTTTTTGGTAATTTTGTCGTAATATATGATAATAGTAATAATAATGATAATAGTAATAATGTTAATAATAGTAATGATAATGATGGTGATAATGATAATAATTATACTACTACTACTACTACTACTACTACTACTACTACTACTACTACTACTACTACTACTACTACTACTACTACCAAAAACAATAGCAATAAAACTGATAATGATGATAATAACTAACGCTGGTTTTACTCACATTTTTGGTCTAGTTTGATAGAAATTCATATTTTTCATTCATAATCTCTCTTCCAGTCTTGTTTCCCCTTTTTTTTTTTTTTTTTAGTTTTACGTCAACATTATTTCCTTTACTCTTATTTCCCTCTTTCATTTTTGTTTCCCTTGTCATTCTTATTTCCTTTTCATCATTCATCTCTTGTTATTATTTCTCTTATTTCCCTGTGAGTCGTATTCGCCTTTTCATTTTTATTTCCATAATTTTTATTTCCTTTTTTTATTCATATATTTTTTTTTTCACTCTCCCATATTCTCATTTCCCTCGTTTATTTCCCCTCTAAATCCCTGTACACTGTTATTTCCTCATCAGTACAGCATCGCGAGGCCCAGAAATGATTGTCCTTCTGGCGGTTACTGGCGATACTATCATGATCCCTCCTGAGCTCAGCGATAGCATCTCCTACAGCCCCCCACTGTCCACCCCTCCCTCCCTCCCTCCCTCCCTGGCCCCTTTCTGCTCTTATCCTCCCTCCTTTTTCCTCCTTCCTCCGTCCTTCCCTCCCTAGCCCCTTTCTGTTCTTATCCTCCCTTCTCTTTCCACCTTCCTCCTGTCCTTCCATCTGTCTCCTCGCCCCCCTCCTTTTTGTCCTACCCCGTTCCTGTCTCTGTCTCTGTCTCTGTTCTGTCTTGTCCTTTCCTTTCCTTTATCGCTTCTCTTTTCCTGTTTTTCCTTCTTTCTTATTTTTTTCCTGTTTTATTTTTGTTTTTAGCTTATTTTTTCTTCATTTCTAGTAAATTACTCTTCTCATTTTTTCTTTTATTTCTATCTTTTCTTTTCTTCCTTCTCTTCTGTTCTCTTCTCTTCTCTCCTCTTCCCTTCTTCCTTTCCTTAACCTTCCCTTGCCTCTCCTATTTCTTTCTTCCCTCTTCTGTTTATATCACATTCTCTCTCTCTCTCTCTCTCTCTCTCTCTCTCTCTCTCTCTCTCTCTCTCTCTCTCTCTCTCTCTCTCTCTCTCTCTCTCTCATCCTTATCTCTATCTCTATATTTCTATCCCGTCATGTCCCTTCCATCTCCTCCCATCACCTAAGTCTCTCTCTGTCCAGTCTTGTCCCCTTCTCTCCCTTCTCTTCCCCCATCTCTGTCTCTTCCTATCGTCTCGTCTTCTTTATCCCTTCATCACGATTTTCCCTGACCTTCTGTTTCTCTGTTTTTATTCATTTTTTTTCTCTTATTTGTTGGTGTATTTTTTTTCATTTTTATCTTTTTTTATTTTGTGCTGTATAGTTTCCTTCAATCATATCCTATTTGTACTGCCTTTTATTCTTGTTTATTTATGTATTTATTTATTTTTTTTATTTTCATGGTTAGGTTATTGTTATTATTTTCTTCTTTTTAGTTCTACATTATTTCTTCGGTTCTACTTTGTCTTCTTTCATTCATTCATTCATTCATTCATTCATTCATTCATTGTAACGTCCATTCAAAAGGTTCAGGAAATGGAAAGGTGAGGCAGGTGTGTGTGTGTGTGTGTGTGTGTGTGTGTGTGTGTGTGTGTGTGTGTGTGCGTGTGTGTGTGAAAGGACACGTAGGTAAAGGGCAGGTAGAGAGAGTGAATAAGGAAGGAAGGGAAACAATAGACCGGAGAGAGAGAGAGAGAGAGAGAGAGAGAGAGAGAGAGAGAGAGAGAGAGAAGAAGATTAGAGAGAGAGAAAAAAGAAAACATCTATTGAGTTTTGTGGTTCCTTTTGTCACGGAGGAAGAGAATACTAAACCACTAAGGGCGATTAACCTGACTGAATGCATGGGAGCCTCAACCTTGCGCCTTACCTGTGTGTTACCTGTGAGGCGGCGGGCCAGGTAAGGCGAGGCGGACAGGTAGGAGTGATGCACGTGGTTTGGTGGAAAATTTATCTGAGCCGGTAAATTTTTTCAGCCTAAACAACTTGAGGTAATCCTGTAAAATGTGGAGGAGGAGAGGAGAGGAGGAGGAGGAGGAGGAGGAGGAGGAGGAGGAGGAGGAGGAGGAGGAGGAGGAGGAGGAGGAGGAGGAGGAGGAGGAGGAGGAGAGAGAGGAGAAGAGAAGAGAAGAGAAGAGAAGAGAAGAGAAGAGAGAGGAGAGAGAGGAGGAGAGGAGAGGAGGAGGAGGAGGAGGAGGAATAGTAGTAGTAGTAGTAGTAGTAGTAGTAGTAGTAGTAGTAGTAGTAGTAGTAGTAGTAGAAAGAAGAATGATAATAACACTCGTAATAATGATGATGATAAGAGGAAGATAATGATAATAATAATAATAATAATAATAATAATAAAATAATAATAATAATAATAAGAAGAAGGTAAACAAAGGAGGAGGAGGAGGAGGAGGAGGAGGATGAGGAGGATATGGAAGGAAAAGATTGATGGAGGAAAGGATAAAGATAATTTTTTTTATTTATTTTTATGTTTGATTTAGAAGTTCATATTTTTCTATTTCCTTTTATTTTCCTTCATTTCCCGATTTATTTCTTGTGTTTTCTTCGTCTTTTTCATTTATTTTTTTATTTCTAAACTTTTTTACTTCATTTTTTCTGAATAAAGTAATTTTTGTCACTATTTATTTATATATTATTTATTTATTTGTTTGTTTGTTTATTCAAGTTTAAATTTATGTTAAGTGTTGTGTGGATGTGGTCTCGTCCTGTCCATTCTCTACTTTCCCCATTTCCTCCTCATTTCCCCTCTCCTCTCCCCCTCTCCCTCTCTCCCCTCTCCCTCACTCCCGTCACTCATTCCCCTGGTCAACCAATCAATCATTATATTTAGAGGTTTGGGGATGTATTTAGGCACGGCCGAGTGAGGATGTATCTCTCTCTCTCTCTCTCTCTCTCTCTCTCTCTCTCTCTGATTTATCGTTTTTTCCCCACTGTATTTACTTATTCTTTCTTGTATTGTTAGTTTTTGCTTCCTGCTAAGTCACCACACACACACACACACACACACACACACACACACACACACACACACACACACACACACACACACACACACACACACACACACACACGCACGAGGGCGTATCGAGATAGGCAGTGTGACGGTAATGGCAGTAACATGTGACCAATTTAGTGGCGGTTGTGACGCTGCGTTATGTGGGTCACCGTGTGTGTGTGTGTGTGTGTGTGTGTGTTTTTTTTTTTTTTTTTGCGCTTTATTGATCTTTGTGAAATTTATAACTTTCTTTTTTTCTTTTATTTATTTATTTTTTTTTTGTTTTAGGTTCGAGTTTATTGGTTTCTCTCTCTCTCTCTCTCTCTCTCTCTCTCTCTCTCTCTCTCTCTCTCTCTCTCTCTCTCTCTCTCTCTCTCTCTCTCTCTCTCTCTCTCTCTCTCTCTCTCTCTCTCTCTCTTCTCTCTGTGTGTGTGTGTGTGTATGTGTGTGTTTCGCAAGTGTTAAGTGCTAGTGGAGCTGGGCAGAGAAGGATGAGGAAGAGGAAGAAGAAAGAGAAGAAATAGAAGAGGAGGATATGGAGGAGGAAGGGAGTTATGGAGGGAAGAAAGGGAAGGAGGAGTAAGAAGAAGAGGAGGAAGAGTAAGCAGAAGAAAAGTAGAATAGAAGGAAGGGCGTTATTTGGGGAAGGAATAGGAGGAGAAGTAGAAGGAAGCAGAAATAAAATAGAAGAAGAAGAAGAGGAGAACGAAGAGAAAGAAGAAAAGGAGGAGGAGGAGGAAGAAGGAAAAGAAGAGACTTATGGAAGGTAGAAGAAGAGGAGGAGAAGGAGGAGAATAGAAATTAAAGAAAAGAAGAATAGGAGGAGGACGAGTAGAGGAGGAAGAAGAGGAGGAGGAAGAAAATGAAGGGACTTATGGAAAGTAGAAGAGAAGGAGGAGGAGGAGAAGAAGAAGAACACAGACTCCTTTTTATGAGGGGAAAAACAGATTTCTCTCCCCTTCATCCCTCCCTTCCCTTCACTCTTCTCCCCTCCCTTCCCCTCCCCCTATCGTCCTCTTCCCTCCCCTCCTCTCTCCCCTCCCGCTCCTCCTATTCCCTCCCCCCTTCCCTCTTCTCCCCCTCCTCTCCCCGTCCCTCCCATCCCGTCCTTTCCACCCATCCCTTCCCTTCCCTTCCCACCTCTCCTCCTCTCTTTTCCCTTCCTCCCTCCCTCCCTTCCTCCCTTTCCCTCCCTTCCCTTCTACCCCTTTCCCTCCCTCCCTGCTAATGTTGGCAGGTGAGTCACGGCTATGGTGGATGGTAAGGACTGTGGATGATGATAGAGGTATGGATATGGTGTGGATATGTGGCACGGATGGCGGGATGTGGTGACAGGGATAACAGTGACATCATTGTGGTGGTGGTGGTGGTGGTGGTGGTGGTGTGGTTGTATTTAGGGCTCGCCAGTGTGGTGGTGGTGATGTGTTGACTTTTATTGGTTTATTTATTGATAGGAAACCACCTTTTTTTTTTTTTTTCTATGTATATCAAGTTTATTTTGGTTTTATTTATTCATTTATTTTGCTTTTTATTTTCTTTCTTTTTTTTCTTTCTTTTCTTTCTTTATTTATAGGAATCATCATTTTCATTTTTTTTTCCGGTTATTTTTTTTTTCTATATATATCAAGTTTATTTTCTCTTATTCACTCATTTATTCACTTTCAATTCCTTACATTTCAAGTTATTTACCTTTCTTTCTTCTTCTTATTTACAGGAAATTTCACCTTTTTTTCTTTTCTTTCCTTTATATCTCAAATTCACATGTGCTCATTTTTTTTTCCCACTCATTCATTTTTTCCTGCCTTGATATTTGACCTGATTTTGTGAATGTGGCGGAAACTACCCTTCGTTTTTACCACCAAAATTATGAAGTATTTTTACACGTTTTCTTTTTCCCATGAGTGACAAAAAAGTGACGTAATTTCCCTTATTTGTGAGAAGCTGACTGATATATGCTCAATTAATAGTTTTCATGTACTCTCTCTCTCTCTCTCTCTCTCTCTCTCTCTCTCTCTCTCTCTCTCTCTCTCTCTCTCTCTCTCTCTCTCTCTCTCTCTCTCATTTCAGTTGAAGTCGTGTCATTGCGCCCTCTATAATTAGTGTTTAATCTTCCTTCCTTCCCATTTTCTCTTTTAGTACCTTCTATCTCCCCTTCGTAATGGCTTCTAATAACTTTTTGCCTTCTGTTCTTTCATTTCCTTCCTTCCTTCCTTCCTTCCTTCCTTCCTTCCTGATTTGTTGCTTTCCTTTCTTTCCGTTCTGCCTTTGGTAATTATTTGTGGTTGGTGTGTTTTGCGGTCTCTCTCTCTCTCTCTCTCTCTCTCTCTCTCTCTCTCTCTCTCTCTCTCTCTCTCTCTCTCTCTCTCTCTCTCTCTCTCTCTCTCTCTCTCTCTCTCTCTCTCTCTCTCTCTCTCTCTCTCTCTCATCAACACCCTCTAAGTACAGTACATAGGAAACTCACGTGTTCCTCCCCTCATAATCACTGCGACAGGTACAGGTAACACCACAGCGCACCTGGTTTGGCCTCTCACGCTCCTGGTGTCACGAAAAAAGAGAAAAATATATAGAAAAAAAATGTCACGATTATTATCAAAGCCACAATCTCACGTCTCGTTTTCTGTTCCAATATATTTACAACACCTGAGTTACTTCACCACACCACACCTGACCTGACCTGACCTGACCTGCCTCTACCTGTGTCTTTACCTTTGCGACCTGACCCCTCATGCCTGACCGCCCTACGTGCACCTGTCATAACCTAGAGGGAGGGAAAAATAGGGTCAGGTGGTGGAGAGAAGGAGGGAGAGGGAGAGGGAGAGGGAAAAAAGAAGGAAAAGTAGGAGAAGGAGGAGAAGGAAGAGGAAGAAGAGGAGGAGAAGAAGGAAAAGGAGGAGAAGGACAAGGAGGAGGAGGACAAGGACAAGGAGGAGGAGGAGGAGGAGGAGGAGGAGGAGGAGGAGGAGGAGGAGGAGGAGAAGGAGAAGGAGAAGGAGAAGGAGGAGGAGAAGACGGAGGAGAAGGAGGAGAAGGATTGGGATAGAGATACTGAGAGAGAGAGAGAGAGAGAGAGAGAGAGAGAGAGAGAGAGAGAGAGAGAGAGAGAGAGAGAGAGAGAGAAACATAAGAAGAAACAAATACACATTCATTATAAAGAAAAAAAACCCAAATATTGGAGACACTAAAAAGAAAATGAAGTGAAAGAAGAGGAAAATATAAAGTTTATTTGTAACGCTAGTAGAAAAACAACAAAGGAGGAAATAAGTAAAGAAAAAAAAAATGTAAGAACGAGAAGAAACACAGAGAACATAAAAATTTAAGAACATCATTTACGATAAAGAGGCGGATAAGGGAAGGAGAGGAGAGAGAGAGAAGAGAAGGGAAGGGAAGGGAATGGAAGGGAGGAGAGGAAGATGAATAGTGAGAGAGGGAGAAGGAACAATAAGAAGGGATAACCACGACTATTAGACAAGGGAAAGGGGAGGAAAGAGGGGAGAAAGGGGAAGGTTAATACTTTGATAACTGTTTTAGGTGTATTACTGTTTATATTTGAGGTTGAATTAGGTTAGGTTAGAACTGAATAGGTTAGCTTAGACCGAGTTAGATTGAATTAAGTTAGGTTTGTTTATATTAGGTAAAGGGAGAAGTTTACATTGAGAAAGGCGAAGGTTAATACTTAGATAACTGTTTTAGGTGTATTACTCTTAATATTTGAGGTTAAATTAGGTTAGCTTAGACCGAGTAAGATTAAATTAAGTTAGGTTTGTTTACATTGGGTTAGGTTCAGTTACTTTAGGTTAAGGCAAGTTAGGTTAGGTTAGGTTTCCTGGTTCATTTATTATTAGGTTAGATTTGCATAGATTCAATTATTTTCAGCGAAGTTAATTGATATCAGAGTAGAGATTGCCCTTAACATATTCCCTCACCTCTCTATCCAGCTATCTACCTTTACGAATCTCTCAGGTAAACTCTTAACCCCTTCAGTACCATGACGCGTTTCCATATTCATTCTGCTTACTATTTGGTGACTTGATACAGCCTCAGAAACTTATTTGGATGATTGAAATAGTGAAGCCATTAATCTTCACCTCCATAGACCCTTCCTCATGCAAATAAAATGGTCTAATCACAACCAAAACTCGCAGTACAAATGTGTCCCAGTAAGATTAAGGTGTATCATAGGTCATTTGTGGGTCTCTTTCGTCCAACTTACTGTATTCGGGTTTGCATTTTTTACCTTCAGTTTACGAATACAAAGAGAGAGAAAGTAGCTAGAAGATTGAAAGTCATTAGAATACATATACCAAGAGAGAGAGAGAGAGAGAGAGAGAGAGAGAGAGAGAGAGAGAGAGAGAGAAGGTAAGGTTAAGGGTACGAGTAATCTTGCTACATTTTCTTTCACCTGTCTAATCGTTGTTGTTTTTGTCTTGTTTCAGGTAAGGCGTGTCACCTGCCGGGGAGGAAGTTACCTGCTAATTACCCGGCTGTACCTCCTGGTTCAGCTAAGTGCCTTATTATTGTTGTTGTTGTTGTTGTTGTTGTTGGTTTGTACAGTGTGTTAAAAGCAAAGGAGAGGGTTTCATGATGTGTTATATAAGGAAGAATGGGTTACCGAGCTTTATGAGTCCTCCTCCTCCTCCTCCTCCTCCTCCTCCTCCTCCTCCTCCTCCTCCTCCTCCTCCTCCTCCTCCTCCTATTTCTGTGCTACGTGGTTAAACTTTTTTTCTCTTTTCCCGTCGTCCACCATTTTCCACCTCCGTTACACAATTTTTACTACTACTACTACTACTACTACTACTACTACTACTACTACTACTACTACTACTACTACTACTACTACTACTACTACTACTACAGTATGTATATTTTTATAATTTTTTAAGAAAGTGCCGTTGTGTGTGTGTGTGTGTGTGTGTGTGTGTGTGTGTGTGTGTGTGTGTGTTAGTGTGTGTGTAACGAAAAATGTGTCATTGTACGGTTAGCCCCTTTTTGTTGTGTGTGTGTGTGTGTGTGTGTGTGTGTGTGTGTGTGTGTGTGTGTGTGGGTTGGGAAGGTCGCTGGTGGAAGGAAGAATTAAGGTAACTGTTCCAACAA
>NC_059278.1:2204643-2207143 GCF_017591435.1 Portunus trituberculatus | reverse complement strand
ACCTCTAGATTTAGTATGAAAAATAATTATAAAATCGCTGATGAAGAGGGTTTGAGAGGACAGTAATTTTTAGCAGTAGTAGTAGTAGTAGTAGTAGTAGTAGTAGTAGTAGTAGTAGTAGTTATGTTAGTGTAGTGACAAGAGAGATACTGAGGAGAGAGTGTCCGTGAGAGCGAGTGCATCCTTGGTATCTCTCTCTCTCTCTCTCTCTCTCTCTCTCTCTCTCTCTCTCTCTCTCTCTCTCTCTCTCTCTCTCTCTCTCTCTCTCTCTCTCTCTCTCCTCTCCTCTCTCCCTCTCTCTTCCTCCCACTTCCTCAGTTCATGTGTCCGTTCCGTCACTTTGTTTCTCTCTCTCTCTCTCTCTCTCTCTCTCTCTCTCTCTCTCTCTCTCTCTCTCTCTCTCTCTCTCTCTCTCTCTCTCTCTCTCTCATTCTTTTCATATTTTTCCCTCGTACTCATTTCCATTTTATTAGATTATCAGTTTTCCTTCTTTTTCTTTCTTTTTTCTTTTTTTTTATTTAGTTCAGCGTTTATATTATCACCGTTTTATTAAGTTTTCTTCATATCCATATTTCTCCTCCTCCTCCTCCTCCTCCTCCTCCTCCTCCTCTTCGCAGAGACATAAAAGTGAAGGGGAGGTCAGAGGAGGTAGAAGTGAAGGGAAAAGTAAGTGAGGGGATGTGAAGAGGAGGAGAAGGAGAAGGAGGAGGAGGAGGAGGAGGAGGAGGAGGAGGAGGAGGAGGAGGAGGAGGAAAGAAGAGGCAATGAAGAGGAGAGGAGAGGAGAAAAAACGGTTGTGTGAAGAGAAGAGGGGAGGTTTAGATGAAGGAAAGGGGAGATGAAGATAGAGATGAGGGGAAGTATTATTTGAGAGAAGGGGAGATGGAGAAGGAGGATAAGGGGAAGAGGTGATGGAGGGGAAGAGTGAGGGGAGGGTGAAGTAAGGAGACAGATGAGGGGAAGAGATGATCCTGTACATAATTTGAAGTGAGGGGAAGGTTAGTGATAGGAAGAAGAGGAGGAGAAGGAAGAGAAAAGGAAATATGAGGGGAGATAAAATAAGCAGATAATTGAGGGGAAGAGATAATATTGTATAGAATTTGGAGATGAGGGGAAGGATAGTGAGAAGAGAATGAGGAGGAGGAGGAGGAGGAGGAGGAGGAGGAGGAGGAGGAGGAGGGCACTGAAGGATGTGAGGTGGAGATATGGGCTTAGGAGAACCTTAAGTACTCGCTCACACATCCCTAAGGGCACCACTTATGTGTTGGGGGGATGAGAGGGGGGGCGGGAGAAGCACTGGTCTGGGGTAAATGACTTGGATTTGGCAGGGCACGGCAGGGCATAGCAGGGTAAGGCAGGACACAGTAGGGTAAGGCAGGGGGCAGCAGGTTAAGGCAGGGTAAGGCAAGGCAGGGTAGGGTACGGCAGGTTAAGGCAGGGTAAGGCAGGGCACAGCAGGGTAAGGCAAGGCAAGGCAGCGTAAGGTAAGGCAGGACAAGGCAGGGTAAGGCAACGCAAGGCAGGGAAAGGTAAGGCAGGGCAAGGCAGGCTAAAGTAAGGCAGGGCACAGCAGGGTAAGGCAGGGTAAGACAGGGTAAGGCAAGGCAGGGTAAGGCAAGGCAAGGCAGGTTAAGGTAAGGCAGGGTAAGGTAAGACAAGGTAAGGCAGAGTAAGGCAGGGTAAGGCAGGCTAAGTTAAGGCAGGGTAAGGCAGGGCAAGGCAAGGCAGGGTAAGGCAAGGCAGGGTAAGGCAGGGTAAGGCACATCAAGTCAAGGTGGTTTATAGTACAGAGTATTTGTTTGTTTATTAATTATTTGTTTATTTGTTTTATTCAATTATTTATATATATTTATTTCTATCTATTCATTTTCTATTTATTTATTTATTTTCTGTGTGTGTGTGTGTGTGTGTGTGTGTGTGTGTGTGTGTGTGTGTGTGTGTGTGTGTGTGTGTGTGTTTCATTAGTGTGAGCTTATTTGGGGTAGATAACATAGCGGCCTCTCTCTCTCTCTCTCTCTCTCTCTCTCTCTCTCTCTCTCTCTCTCTCTCTCTCTCTCTCTCTCTCTCTCTCTCTCTCTCTCTCTCTCTCTCTCTCTCTCTCTCTCTCTCTCTGTGTGTGTGTGTGTGTGTGTGTGTGTGTGTGTGTGTGTGTGTGTGTGTGTGTGTGTGTGTGTGTGTGTATCCTGCCACGCCACGCCCCTTGAGGTTAGTTAAAGCAGGACTCATGTACTTTATCAGTGGAATCTGTGATCGCTTAGGGCGCGCGTGGTGGTGGTGGTGGTGGTGGTGGAGGTGGGGGTGGGGATGATGGTAGTAGTAGTAGTAGTAGTAGTAGTAGTAGTAGTAGTAGTAGTAGTAGTAGTAGTAGTAGTAGTAGTAGTGAAGTTTATACACTAATGACCTGACACACACACACACACACACACACACACACACACACACACACACACACACACACACACACACACACACACACACACACACACACACAGGCACATCT
>NC_059278.1:2197143-2199643 GCF_017591435.1 Portunus trituberculatus | reverse complement strand
CACTACAAACTTTTTCTCAGCATTTGATTAACATGCACTAAACAAATATGTGCCTAGTTTTTTTCATTTAGACCTGATAAGATTATTTAGTGAATTTTTTGAAGAGGTGACAGTTATTAAGAAAAGAAATCTGTGCCTGTCTAATTCTTTCATGGTTTTCACTACAATTTCTTCCTCAACATTTGATTGAGATACACTAAATAAATATGTGGCCAGTTTCCTCATTAATGCCTGATAAGATTTTTTGACTTTGAAGTTTTCACGGTTTTTAGGTAAGAAAAACTGTGCGTATCTACTTTTTTCATTTTTTATTACAATTTTTTCCTCTTAACGTTTCATTGTGTGAGATACACTAAGAAATCTTGGGTCGCTTTTTTCACTTAGGCCGTATATATAAAATTTTTAGTGAATTTTTGAAGTCGTCACAGTTTTTAGGTAAAGAAAAAATTGTACTTACTTTTTAATGCTTTTCACCACAAACTTTTCCTCTTGACATTTGAGTCTCTGAGATACACTAAACAAATCTGTGGTCACATTTTTTTTTTTTTTTTACAATTAAGCCTTATAAATTTTGGTGGGCGAAATTCCGATGTCACAATTTTTTCATGATTTTCACCACAAATTCCTCCTTTTTTGACATTTAATTCTCTGAGATATACTAAACAGATCTGCAGTTACTTTTTTTTTTCATTTAGTCTTTATAAATTTCTTGAGCAATTTTTCTAAACTCACAACTTTCAGATAAGAAAAACTGCATCTACTTTTCCATGCTCTCCACTGCAAACATTTCCTCTTAAAATTTGATTCCCTGAGATGTATTTCAAGTGGTAGCATAGTCCACAGACACACAGACACACAGACAGACAGACAGACAGACATACAGACAGCCTCGCCAAGTCCAGTAGGGATAGGGTGTTGCTGTCTGTTCTTTCTTTTCTCTCCTTTGCATTTCTCCTCCTGTCTTTTCCTTCCCTGTCTTTATTTCCTGAACTTTCTCTACGATTTCTAATATTTTTTTCCTTTTCCTTTGCTTTCACATTCTTCTTGGTGTGTCTTATTATTCCTCTTCCTCTTCATTTACTCCTTTGGTTGTGTGTAGAGAGAGAGAGAGAGAGAGAGAGAGAGAGAGAGAGAGAGAGAGAGAGAGAGAGAGAGAGAGATTCATAGGCATTATATTTATTACACCCAAAACCACCTGCATGAAATAAACAAACAAAACGAGGCATTCTCAAGAAGCAATAAATGAATCAGAACACGAAAGAGAAGAGGAAAAATAGAGAAAAAAAACACAAAAAAGATACAAAACAAACAAAACACCAAAACAAAACAGTGACAGATAAACACACGAAAGAAAGAAAGAAAGAAAGAAAATAATAAATGAATGAATGAAGAAGAAGAAGAAGAAGAGAGAGAGAGAGAGAGAGAGAGAGAGAGAGAAATAATAATAATAATAATAACTAATAACAACAACAACAACAACAACAACAACAAGAATAACTCCCAACACTGTCTTACATACACACTTCCCTCACAAAACAGGTGCTTGTAATAGACACATTCACTAACTAACCTCGCTATAGGAAACGTATTGAACGAGGAAGAGTAAGGAGGAGAGGAAGGAAGGGAGGAAAGAAAGAAGAGAGAAAGACATGGAGCACGAGGTTGTGAATAGATCGGGGGAGGGAAGGGAAGGGAGAGAGGGGAGGAAGTGAAAAACAAGTAAAAGAGGGAGGTAGAGATTGGAGGAGGAGGAGGAGGAGGAGGAGGAGGAGGAGGAGGAGGAGGAGGAGGAGGAGGAGGAGGATAGAATCAAAGCAAGGTGTGTGAAAACAAGCAAACATACGTGGAAGAGAAGAGAGGGAGGAGAAAACAGGGAATGGAGGAAGAGAGGAAGAGATGAGAGGAAAGGAAGAAAGAGTGAAAGAAGAAGAAGGAAGAGGAGGAATTGATGATGATAAGCATAAAGGAGGAAGAAAGGAAATGAGAGAAACAGAGATATAAGAGAAGAAATAAGGAAGGAGAAAGCAGAGGTGAAAAATAAACAAAGAAGAATGAAGAAGGGAAGAAAAGAAAACGCAGAAAAACAAGAACGTTAATAAGGAAGACAAAAATAAGGAAGGAGAATGAAAAAAAATAGGAAAGGAAAAGAAAATGAAAGAAAAGGAGGAGAAAGATAAGAGAAAATAATTATATGGAGAAGGAAGAAATAAATGAAAGGAGAGGAATAAGGAAGAGTTTGAGAAGGAGGAAGAGGAAGAGGAGGAGAAGGGAGGCAGATGGAGACAAGCACGTGAGGAAGGGACTGAGGGAAGGAGGAGGAGGAGGAGGAGGAGGAGGAGGAGGAGGAGGAGGAGGAGGAGGAGGAGGAAAAACTTAAGAGGGAAAGAGGAAAGACGCAGAAAGAGAAAGAGAGGTTTCTAAATCTGATAGTGACTTCAGTACATTATTATTATAGACCATGGATGATGATGATGATGATGATGATGATGATGATGATGAT
>NC_059278.1:2189643-2194643 GCF_017591435.1 Portunus trituberculatus | reverse complement strand
TTTCGTCTCCCCTCTTCCCCTTTCTCCCCTCTCCCCTCTCCCTTTCTCTCCTCACTCAACACCCCAGAGACTCACCTTAAAAATTATACTCGTCTCTTTAACACTTCTCTCGTCCTTTTCCCCTCCCTTTCCCCTCTTTTCTTCCCCTGTCTCCCCTCACTTCCCCTGTCTCCCCTCACTTCTCCCCACATTCCCTCACCTCCCTCTTCCTTTACCCAAGCACCTTAAAAGCATGATTACTACCCCTTACTGACACCTCTTACTCTCTCCCTCCCTCTCCCCTCTCCCCTTTCCCCTTTCCCCTCACTCCAACAAGATTTGAGGGGAGTGTCTTTCTCCCAGACGTGTGTATATTTGTTTGTTTGTTTGTATTGCGCTTTTGTTTACCTGTGTTGGTGTCAGTAATTAAATCAAACCCTCATGTTATGTGTTTACCTGTCACAACACTCTCTCTCTCTCTCTCTCTCTCTCTCTCTCTCTCTCTCTCTCTCTCATCCGGTTTCCTTGTCTTTTTTCTCTTATTTTGCTTTTCTTCTTTCTTCCTTTCTTTATTGCTAACCATTCTTGTCTTTTTTTCCCCTCCTTCCCTCCCCTCCTTCCCCTCTGCTGTGATGTAACGCAGTTGGTGTGAGGGGAAGGGGAAGGAAGGGGGAGGAGAGGTGAAAGGGGAAGAAGAGAGAGAGAGAGAATGAGGGGAGGGGGGTGTCCTTGCAAAACCATCTGGCTTTCCCCTCTTTCTCCCCTCAACTGCAGTCTCCCATTCCCTTCTCCCCCACTTCCCAGCATTCTTCCTCCTTTCCTCCCCTCTCCTCCTCCCCTCTCCTCCCCTCCTCCCCTAGTCTCGCCTCCTCTCCCCTCTTCTCCCCTCTCCTCCCCTCTCCTCCCCCATCTGTTTATCACATTTTGCTTCTATCATTCTCCCACTTATTTTATTTTCTCTATTTATTTCTGGTTATTTTTATTGCCTCTGATCTCTCTCTCTCTCTCTCTCTCTCTCTCTCTCTCTCTCTCTCTCTCTCTCTCTCTCTCTCTCTCTCTGTTTTCTTTATTTTTTTACATTGCATCTTTTATTTCCTCCTCCTCCTCCTCCTCCTCCTCCTCCTCTCGTCGGTCTCTTCTCGTTATTTACTTCCGTATTTGCTTTGTCGCGAGGGAGGAGGAAGAGGAGGAGGAGAAGGAGGAGGAGGAGGAGGAGGAGATAGTTTTGTTCCTGAGAATAGCCAGTGACGTGAAGTGACTGACCCCCCACTCCTGTCTCTCCTTACCTCTCCCCTCATCTCCCCTCCTCTCCCCTCCTCTCCCCTCTTTCTCTTCCTTCTCTTCCTCCCTTCTTCCTTCCTCTTCCTCCGCCAGCTAGCCAGGAATAGTCTCTAGGGAGGAGGAGGAGGAGGAGGAGGAGGAGGAGGAGGAGGAGGAGGAGGAGATAACTTAGAATAAATTGAATAAACATGAAATTAAAGAAGAACGAATGATAAATCTCTCTCTCTCTCTCTCTCTCTCTCTCTCTCTCTCTCTCTCTCTCTCTCTCTCTCTCTCTCTCTCTCTCTCTCTCTCGTACTCATAGCTTAGTAACCTCCCTTCACTCACCCACACTCTCCCCTCTCCCTCTCTCTCCCCTCACTCCCTTTAGCCTCTTGCGGTGCCTGCTGTCACTCCCCTCAGACGGGACAGTGTAGCAAACTCCCCTCGGAGGAAGAAGATCTCGAAACACTTACGTAAACTCCCCTCACAAGTAGACTAATCTCCAGAGTGAGGGGAGAGGGAAGGAGGAAGATGTGAGGGGAGACGGGAGTGTGCTGGATAGGGAAGGTAAGGAAGGGAGGAAGAAAGGTGAGGGGAAGAGGAGGAAACGTAGGAATGAGGGGAGAAGGGAAGGAAAGAGTGTTATGGTGAGGGAGTTAAGGAGAGGTTAGGAAGAGGGGAAGGGAGTGAGGAGTAAGTGAGGGGACACACATAGAGGGGAGAAAGAGAGGGAGGCGAAGAGAAACTGAGAAGAAAGTGGCAATTGGAGGTGTCAGAGAGAGAGAGAGAGAGAGAGAGAGAGAGAGAGAGAGAGAGAGAGAGAGAGAGAATAAATAGCAGACGTGCCTGCCAAGAAGCTATGCAAAACAAACCCTCACACAGTACTCACCCCTCACCGCAATTATTATCTCCCTCACACCACCACCACCACCACCACCACCACCACCACCACCACCTCCTCCTCCTCCTCCTCCTCCTCCTCCTCGTCCTCGTCCTCCTCCTCCACCATACCATCCATACCAGTACATGCATCAATATAACCACCATTATCAGATATTACCACCGCCATCACCACCAGCACCTCCTCCTCCTCCTCCTCCTCCTCCTCCTCCTCCTCCTCCTCCTCCTCCTCCTCCTCCTCCTCCTCACCACCACCACTTTTACTATCACTATCATTATTTCACCACCACCACCACCACCACCACCACCATCACCACCACTACTACTATTGTTACTTCACCAGTACTACCACCACCACCACCACCACTCTCAAAGCATCGTAAGGGCCAAAAAAAAATCTGCTGCTGTTGTTATTTTTATTATTTCTTAATTTTGAACTTCCTTTGTGTTCCTTTGTGATATTTTTGTCCCTCACCGTCTTCCCCTCACTGCCTTCCCCTTCCTCTTCCCCTGGCCTAACCTAACCTAACCTAACCTAACCTAACTTAACCTAACCTAACCTAACCTAACCTAACCTAACCTAACCTAACCTAACTTGATGATCAGATAACCCAAAGTTGACCTCACAAACCTTTCCTGCCCTTTTTCCCTTCTTTTCCCCTCAGATTTCTCAAGTCTCACCTCCCCTCACTTCCCCTCCCTCCTGTAAGGTCGTCAAATTTGTCGTGTTGAACTTACGACCCCTCTCTCTCTCTCTCTCTCTCTCTCTCTCTCTCTCTCTCTCTCTCTCTCTCTCTCTCTCTCTCTCTCTCTCTCTCTCTCTCTCTCTCTCTCTCTCTCTCTCTCTCTCTCTCTCTCTCTCTCGAAAGAAGGAAAGGGAAACTTGAAGGAGGAAGAGGAGGAAACAGTGAAGGTCCCTTGGCGTGTCTGATAGAAGGAAAAAGAGGAGGAGGAGGAGGAGGAGGAGGAGGAGGAGGAGGAGGAGGAGGAGGAGGAGGAGGAGAGAGGAGAATAACACAGGTGGAGACAGGACAGGAGGAAATATAAAGGGAAATGAAAGGGCTGGAGGAAACATGGAGGAAGAGGAGGAGAAGGAGGAGGAAGAGGAAGAGGAAGAGGAAGAGGAAAGGAGAGGAGGAGATGGAGGGACATAAAGAGAGGAAGATAGAGAGAGAAGACAAAAGGAAAAAAAAATGGAAATGGGAAGAGGCTGAGACGAGAGAGAGAGAGAGAGAGAGAGAGAGAGAGAGAGAGAGAGAGAGAGAGAGAGATAGGAGGTGAGGTGAGTGGAAAGGAATTGACGAGAAAAAGGGTAACGAGGGAAAGGAAGAGGGAGGGAAGAGAGGAAGGGGAAGAAAGAGGGAGGAAGAGGGGAAGTGAGGGGAGAAACTGCCCCTTTTGTCAAGCCTTTGGAAAAAAATAAGGAAGACAGATGGGAAGGAAAGGAATTACATAAAGTGTTTGCTCATTGAGAGAGAGAGAGAGAGAGAGAGAGAGAGAGAGAGAGAGAGAGAGAGAGAGAGAGAGAGAGAGAGAGAGAGAGAGAGAGAGTAATTTTTCCTTAATATCCCATTTTTTTAAATTTTCATTCTTCAGTTTTTCTCTCCATATATTATTAAAAAATTCCTTCACTTTATTAACTATCTTTCTATTTCATTATCATTTTTAAACCATCATCCTTTTTTTGCCTCACTTTCATTTCCTCCCATCATTTTCTCCCTTACCATTAATTATCTCCACCTTCTCCCCCCACCCCCTTTTTTTTTTCCCTTCCCCCCTCTGTCTTTTACCCCAAAATTCCCATCAACATCTTCCATTTTTTTTTTTTCATCTACACTAATCCTTCTTCATCTAATATTCTATCCATTTACATTCTTTCATTTGTAATCTTCCACCACCATCATCACATTTTGCTCTGTATCCTGTCCTTTATCACACACTTCCTTCATCTCTCACCGTCATCATCACATTCTGCATTATCCATCTTTTATTATCATTTTCTTCACCTCCCATCATCATCATCATCACACTTTGCATTATCTCCCTTTCATCATTTTCTTCATCTGCCACCACCATCATCACATTCTGCATCATCTATCTTTTATCATCACTTTCTTCATCTCTCACCTTTATCATCACACTTTCCATTATCTCCTATCTTTTATCACCACTTCTCTCATCTCCCTCGTTAGCTTCTCTTTCTGTGATTGCTTTTACCTTCCTCAGGTGTGGAAATGGGAAAGATGGATGCCAATTACCTTATTTATGCGTTCACTGTTTGGTGGGGAGGAAATCTTGTACCTTTTTATCTTTTTCCTGCACTTTGCACCTCGTATGTGTGTGTGTGTGTGTGTGTGTGTGTGTGTGTGTGTGTGTGTGTGTGTGTGTGTGTTCTGGCAGTGGTGATGATGACTTTCGTGGACGAGGAGGAGGAGGAGGAGGAGGAGGAGGAGGTTAGGACGGAGGAAAAGATAGGATGAAGTGAGGTATGAGGAGAGGAACGGAGAGGGGAGAGGGAGAGGGAGAGGGAAGAGGGGAGATAGGAGAGAGGGGAGAAGGAGAGGGAGGGAAAAGTGAGACGTTGCAGACTGGGTGGGCGGATTGAGTGTCCGTTGTGGGGAGGAGGAGGAGGAGGAGGAGGAAGAGGAAGAGGAGGAGGAGGAAAGAAAGAAGAGTAGGAGAAGGGAGGAAAGGGGATGAGGAAGGTGAATGTATAAGTAAAAGAGGTATGTAGGTTGTTACATGGAAGAAGAAGAAGAAGAAGAAGAAGAAGAAGAAGAAGAAGAAGAAGAAGAAGAAGAAGATGATGATGATGATGATGATGATGAAAAAGAAAAGGAGGAGGAGGAGGAGGAGGA
>NC_059278.1:2167143-2184643 GCF_017591435.1 Portunus trituberculatus | reverse complement strand
AATATTTTCTTAAGTATATTGTGTTGTTTTCTTTTCTTTTTGTTTTTTGGTGTGTTTTCCTTGTTTTTATCTCGTTGATGTGAAAGGTTTTGGAGATTTTTCGTGTTTGGCTAAAGTTTTCTGGTTGAGTTGAATAGAAATACGTGTTGGGATTTTGTGTACACTTGTTTTTTTTTCTTGTTTTTGTTGTGGTTTTCTTGTTTTGTATCTCGTTGATGTGAAAGATTCTGGAGATTTTTGAGATTCTTGCGTAAAGTCTTCTGGTTGAGTTGAAAAGAATAATGTGTTGGTATTTTGTGTAGACAGTGTTGTTATTTTTCTGGTTTTTGTTGTGGTTTTCATGTTTTTATTTCGTCGATGTGAAAAATTGTAAAGGTTTTTGAGATTTTTGCTTAAAGATTTTGGTGAAGTTAATTAGAATATCGTGTTGGTATGTTGTGTTCACGGTGTTGTTGTTCTTATTTTTTTTTGTGGTTTCCTTGTCTTTATCTCGTTGATGCGAAAAATTTGGAAGTTTTGAGATTTTTGCGTGAAAGTCTTCGGCTTGTATTAAGTTGATGTTGAGTTGAATATACGAAATTAGATGTAATTCACCACCACCACAATAAAGATGTTGGCGTGGCGGTAGTTATACACTATTGAAGTGTACTTATCTACACAGGCACCAGGACAAACCTTCCTCCCCAAGGGTCCGCCCCAGCAATCCTGTGTGTGAGAGCAGTGACGATGCAACCTTGCCGCTCCTCACACGGCTCGCCATGAGTAATGAATGACTCGCCACACACCACGCCCCAGCCACCGTCATGAAGTGAGTCCTCTCACCCCAAAAGGACCCCCCTCGTATTGCCAGTGTCTGGTGCATGGCGCACAGCGTGCCCTCGTTCATGGCGAGTTGTTCAGCCCGGTGCCATCACAGTCAAGGGACCCGTACACACCCTCCACCAGACCCTGTGGAAGGAGCCCTTATCTCCCCATCGGGACTCCCCCTTGCCCCCATCTGGTGAATGGCAGACATTGATCCCTTGCTCATGGCGACCCCTTGCCTAGTGTGAGGCGCTGTAAGTGGATGACTATAGTGAAGCTTGAGACCACCAAGGAAAAGAAGGACGTGCTGCCAGTTCCCTGCCTTGGGCCCCAGGCCGGACCCAACAGCCACCTTCTTCCCCCGTGCGGCGCCCAAGGCCGTCACGGCCCTACACAAATTTTGACCGAAACTTTTCAAACTTCACTTAAATTTTGATCTGAATATAAAGTCATCGATGGTAAATGAAAAAATGGTTTATTTTTAAAGTTTGCAAGAGTTGGATGATCAGTGAAGCAAGGCGAGGCAGCTGAGGTCTAGAGTGTTGAGAGTACCTTGCATGGTTCCTGCCGTGAGTATGGCCCTCTGACTGGACGGAATCAGTAATCCAGTGGTCGTGTCTACTTAATGGGAACTTAAGAAAATATGATACATTTCTGAATAGCGTGCCGCTGCCACATGCACCCTACTGCTCCTGCCTTGTTGGAGCCGGAGCTGTGACACTTCAGCAGACATTTCACTTACGATTCAGACTTTCTTTGTTTCACATTCTCTTGAAACCAACACAGTTATTTTTTTCCCCTCCAGATAGTGAAAGTATAATTATATATATATATATATATATATATATATATATATATATATATATATATATATATATATATATATATATATATATATATATATATATATATATATATATATATATATATATATATATATATATATACTTTAATTGTAGATCGCAATACAAAGTGTCGATCGCATACTAAGCAGATTCATGACAAGTAGATCGTATACCGAACAGCATCCAATTACCTATGTCTATCTGTCTGTCTGTCTTTCTATTTATCTATCTATCAATCAATCAATCAATCAATCAATCAATCTATCTATCTATCTATCTATCTATCTATCTATCTGTCTGTCTGTCTGTCTGTCTGTCTGTCTGTCTGTGTACCTGCCTCTCTATCTATCTATCTATCTATCTATCTATCTATCTATCTATCTATCTATCTATCTATCTATCTATCTATATATATATATATATATATATATATATATATATATATATATATATATATATATATATATATATATATATATATCAGTCTACGGGGCAGGGTGGACTCATCACCTCAAGACTACTATTGAGATATATATGTTTGTATGTAGAGAGACACCTCGTGAAGCCTCCACCAGCCGTATATTTATTAGCATTAGTAACCCCTCGACAGCCCGCGTGCTCTTTGATCCTGCGGCGGCTTCGTTTTCTTTGAGTCATGATGCCGCCCAGTGTTTTGACATCATTGGCATTGGCACCGACGGAATGTCTCTCTCTCTCTCTCTCTCTCTCTCTCTCTCTCTCTCTCTCTCTCTGCAGTAATTTCTTTAGGAGTGGTCTTACTCGTGAGTTAATTAAGGAAGGAGTGAATAAGGCAAGGAGTGTTTGGGAGAGAGAGAGAGAGAGAGAGAGAGAGAGAGAGAGAGAGAGAGAGAGAGAGAGAGAGAGGAACGACGGGGTAGGGAGAGGGGAGTGAGAGTTAAGAGGTGGAGTTAGAGGGAGAGAAAGACGGGAATTGGAAGAGAAAGAGAGAGGAAGAGTAAGACGCAGAAAAGGGAAAGGAAGAGAGAGAGAGAGAGAGAGAGAGAGAGAGAGAGAGAGAGAGAGAGAGAGAGAGAGAGAGAGAGAGGAAATCTATATATTGTGATGGCATATTTTACTGAAGGTTTTATTTATGTTATCCTTTGTTGAAAATACTGTAATCTGAGTATTCTATTTCGCTTTAATCCATTGTGTTTATATATTGATAGCGAATATTGACTGACTTTCCTCTAATGTAATAATAAATGTGTTTTTATTCTACTATATAATCATTGTCATGTCTCTATTTATCCTTTTCTCTTTTACTTGCATCATTCGAAGTATTCTCTAGGCTTTTTTTTTTTTTTATATATGTTATCTGTTAAATTACTGACCAGATCCCATGAAAAAATACTTGCGGTATCTATTTTATACTCATAGTGAATGCTAAGGTTTATAACAACTAAGTAATTGTCCATTTAACTCATTCAGTACTGAGATGCATATTTACGATGAGTTTTGGGTGTGATTAGACGATTTTATTGACATTAGGAAGGGTCTATGGAGGTCAGAATATTAATGGCCAAATTATTCACCATTTTAATCCCCCACATAAGTTTCTAAAGCTGTATAAGATCACTAGATAGTAAGCAGAATGAATTTGAAAACATGTCATGGTACTGGAGGGAGTTAGGAGCATAATTAGACAATTTTATTTACATTAGGAAGGTTCTATGGAGGTCAGAAGATTAATGGCCAGAGTCTTCACTATATATTTTAATCCCCACAAATTTCTGAAGCTGTATAAAACCACCAAATAGTAAGCAGAATGAATTTGAGAACGTGTCATGGTACTGAAGGGTTAAGTAGAAAGCAGCCTTCGTTACCCCGTCTTACCTGTCCTCTGCTAATGACAACCTTTTTCCGTTCCCTGCAGGTGAGTGAGAGCAGCGAGGTCGTGTGCCGCTTGAGGGGACAAGAGTAAGTGCGTATGTTTGTTTCCTCTTGTGTGTAATGGTTTGCTCTTCACGCTAAACACTTGAGGGTTGAATGTGATGCAAAATGTATTGAATCGTGAGTGAGATGTCCTTATTTAGAAACGCTCTGCTTTCTCACCACGACTATTTTCCAAGGCCACAGAGTTTCTCAAAGCTTTCCTCATGGAGAATAATGCACTAATATACATACACGAGTATAATAGGACTGGGTCACTAGGACAGTTTTCGCACTACATGCAACTAGGATTTCTGTAACACTTTTAATGATTCTAGATATGTATAGTTTTATGTTAATCTTTTATAACACGTAACAGAAAAAGCTAGTCACTTCTCAATAACAACATTCAAACTGCATGTAACTAGGGCTGGTGGACTTCTTTTAATTTTATGATTTACAGTGTTTTATGTCATGATTTTATTACATGTAACCAATTCCACTATTAGGCTTCTTTTGATATTTTTAGATTTACATTGTTTTACGTCACTATTTTATATGTAATCAATTGGTGCACCTCTTTAAATACTTCTAGATTTACATTGTTTTAGGCCATTATTATTATTATTATTATTATTATTATTATTATTATTATTATTATTATTATTATTATTATTATTATTATTATTATTATTATTATTATTATTATTATTATTTTATTTATATTTATATTTTTTTCACCACTATATTATTTTATATTTTTCCTCTTATTAATGTGGTACCTACCAAATGTATACTTAATATGTACAGAATAGCCATTTTAATGGAAATAAATTTTTTTTATTCTAATTTGTGATTCTGATGATAAGCGGGGTTTTCAAGAGTGTTTCTTTAATCAATAATGTAGAATTCTTGTTACTTTGCCTCTAGAACCGTAGAAATACCCTTAAAAATCGTTTTTTTTCTCTCACCACGACTATTTTCCAAGGTCACAGAGATGGTTAGCAGGGTTTTCAAGAGTTTCTTTAGTTAATAATATAGAAATCTTGCCACTCTGCCTCTAGAACCGTAGAAATACTCTTAAAAATCGCTTTTCTTTCTCACCACGACTATTTTCCAAGGCCACAGAGATGATTAGCCAGGATTTCAAGAGTGTTACTTCAGCTGGTAATGTAGAGAAATCTTGTCATTCTGCCTCTAAAACCGTAGAGATGATTAGCAAGGTTTTCAAGAGTGTCTTTCCTGCTAATGATGTAGAAATCTTATCACTCTACCTGCTGAACTGTAAAAACACTTGATAAAACTCGTGTAAATTTAAAATGTATTGAACCATGAGAGTGAAGTGTCTAGAAGAAAGAAACAAAATACAAAAAAAAAAAAAAAAAAAACAAGAACAAGAAAACTAAAACCACTACAACAAAAACGAATAAACGACCAAGAAAGGAACAAAACAGGAAGGGAAGGCAAGGGAAGAGAAGGGAAGAGTGAGGAGACTGCAAACACGTGACACACAGGGAGGAAGAGAGGCACCAGGAAGCCAAGAGTGACCCAGTGGCTGCCTTAATGAGCCCTGACGCCCCTCGTGATCAGGAATAGGGCTTGGAATGAGGCTGCTGGGGCGACCGTGCATGATTGTGAGGGAGAAGGATAAGGGGGAGAATAACAATGGAAAAATAGGGAGGAGAAGAGGAGATGGAAGAGAAAGGATGGGAGGAATAGAAAGGAAATAAGTAAGAGAGAAGGAATACGAGTGAAAAGAAGAGATGAAAGAGAGAGAATAACAAGAATAGGAAGAAGAAAAAAAATGTATGAGAGAAAGGGTGGGAAGAATAGGAAGGAAAAATGGAAGAGAGAGAATAACAAAAATAAGAATAGGAGATGGAGGAGAGAAGATGGTGATAATAGGAAGAGAAAGAAGATGGAAGAGAGAATAACAAGAACAGGAAGAGAGAGAAGAAAGAGAAGAGAGAGAGAGAGAGAGAGAGAGAGAGAGAGAGAGAGGAGAGAGAGAGAAGAGAAAATGAAAAGAGATGGAAGAGAGAGAGAGAGAGAGAATAATAGGAAAGAGAACAAGAGAGAGAGAGAGAGAGAGAGAGAGAGAGAGAGAGAGAGAGAGAGAGAGAGAGAGAGAGAGAGAGAGAGAGAGAGAGAGAGAGAGAGTAGCCAGTGAATCCAAACTTGACTGTTCGTTTACAAATTTATGATGGAGAGAGAGAGAGAGAGAGAGAGAGAGAGAGAGAGAGAGAGAGAGAGAGAGAGAGTTGAGGGAAGAAGCCTGTGGAGGATATGAGAAGGAAATTAAAGAAGGTAGGAGAGGAAGGAGGAAAAATGGTGCCTCCAGTACGATAGGGAATGAAAAAAAAGAAAAAAAGAAGATACAAAATAAAAATGAAAAAAATCTTACATGAAAACTAAAATATGAAGAAAACGTGAGAATAAAATAGACTGATAAGAGAGAGAGAGAGAGAGAGAGAGAGAGAGAGAGAGAGAGAGAGAGAGAGAGAGAGAGAGAATATATATCAGACAATTATCATGACAAAAAATAACGATAAGAATGTTAGAAATCTTAAAGAGAAAACGAAGAAAATTGAAATAAAAATGAATAAAGGAGTGAAAAAAACAACAGAAAACGGAAAACAAAGATAAGAAGGTGTAAGAAAGAATAACCACAAGAAGTAAACAAATAGGCAACCAAGCAAACAGAGATAAAGAGGATCAGATAAATAAACAGGGATGGAAAAATGATAAATAAACAAACCGTGATAAAAGGCAGGAAATTGCTCATGAAAGGCGATAAAATAGAGAAACAGACAAGACGTAAATGAAGACTAAAAATATGCATACAAGTTTATATATACACATTAATAAAAACACCTTAAAAATATATGCAGATCAATTAAAACCTGCTCTGATAAAAGGTAATTTCTTTCTTTTGTAATTAACCTTTTCATTACTGGAACGCATGTTTACCTTGAGTTTTGGGTGTGATTAGACGATTTTATTGACATTAGGAAGGCTTTATGAAGGTCAGAGAATTTATAGCCAGGGTCGGCACTATTTTAATCCCCCACATAAGTTTCTGAAGCTGTACAAAATCACCAAATAGTAAGCAGAATGAATATGGAAACACGTCATGGTACTGGACGGGGTTGAGTATGATTAGACGAATTTATTGACATTAGAAAGGATCTGTGGAGGTGAGAAGATTAATGGCCAGAGTCTTCACTATTTTAATCACTTACATGAGTTTCTGAAGGTGTAGAAAACCACCAAATAGTAAGCAGAATGAATATGGAAACGTGTGATTGTACTGAAGGATTAAGAATAACTATACAAGTCAACTATTTCCTTCTTTTACAATCAAGTGAGTGATTGTGTGTATGTATGTTTATGTGCACTTGAAATGTAAATAAATAAAGAAAAAAAAAGAAATAGAGAATAAAAAAGGGAAAAAAGGAAACTAAAGGAGATAAAATAAACTAACAAGGTGAAAGAGTTAATAAAGGAGGAGGTAAGAAGGATGGGATTTACGAGTCCTCTATAAATGGAGGGAAAAAAGGAGGGATGGAGAGAAGGGTGAAGGAGGGAGAAGCCACTTGAGAAAGATAAACAGCCTCGACGCCTCGTCCGTAAACAACATTTGAATTCACAGCCTGTAAGAGAGAGAGAGAGAGAGAGAGAGAGAGAGAGAGAGAGAGAGAGAGAGAGAGAGAGAGAGAGAGACCTAACTTAATATATCTGTTGAACTACAGAGACAAACAATAAATAAAGTTTGAATGTTGTTCATAGATATATATATATATATATATATATATATATATATATATATATATATATATATATATATATATATATAGAGAGAGAGAGAGAGAGAGAGAGAGAGAGAGAGAGAGAGAGAGGAATTCAGAAACGGATGAAGAAGGAAGGTAAGAAAAAAAACAAAGTGAGAGAAGAGTGAAGTGGCATCTCTCTCTCTCTCTCTCTCTCTCTCTCTCTCTCTCTCTCTCTCTCTCTCTCTCTCTAACCTCGAACTTCCCTTTTCTTGACTGTTTCTCTTTTTCGTATGGTGAGGGCCACTGGGGGTTGTTTTGGTGATGGTGGCGATAATAAGTGACGGAGGAAGGCCAGAGAGAGAGAGAGAGAGAGAGAGAGAGAGAGAGAGAGAGAGAGAGAGAGAATGCCTTTTCACTCTTTCTCATCTCAAATAGTTCAACAAAGGTGCAAAAAAATGAATTCTTAGCCAGTAGTATGTTTTTTTTTTCTCTTAACCCTTTCAGCACTTGGACGCATTTTTTTTACCACGAGTTTTGGTTACGATTGGACGATTTTACTTAGATTAGGAAAGGTCTATGGAGGTCAGAAGAATAATGGCCAGAGTCTTCACTATTTTAATCCCCCACATAAGTTTCTGAGGCTGTGTGAAGTCACCAAATAGTAGGCGTTGTGGTGGTGAAGGGGTTAAATCTTGGTGCTGAAGGGGTTAAATATTGGTGCTGAAGGGTTAAATCTTGGTGCTGAAGGGGTTAAATCTTGGTGCTGAAGGGGTTAAGTGACGGAAGGGTGACAGGAAGTTGATAGTTAGTGAAGAAAGTGACAAGATTATTATAGTGAAGACGCTGATGATGGTGGTGGTGGTGGTGGTGGTGGTGGTGATGGTGGTGATGGTGGTGGTGGTGGTGGTGGTGGTGGTGGTGGTGGTGGTGGCGGCGGCGGTGGTGATGATGCAGTGAGAGTTATTATTTGAACTTTCATTATTACTACTACTATTGTGCATTGGAGAAAGTCATTATATTCTCTCTCTCTCTCTCTCTCTCTCTCTCTCTCTCTCTCTCTCTCTCTCTCTCTCTCTCTCTCTCTCTCTCTCTCTCTCTCTCTCTCTCCTCCCTCCTCCCTCCCTCTCCCTTCGTACTCTCACTTTTTTTTCTTTACTTCGTTGCATCTTTCAAAATATATAACTACATTTTCATCTTGTTTTCCTTCGGCCTCTCCTTCCCTCCTCCCTCCCCCACACCCACTCCTAACCCACTTCCTCCACACCCCACCTCCCACTCCTCCTCCCCCGTCTCCCAGGTACTAAAACACTATCACCACTTCCTAACTTAATTGCACAAGGTGAAGACACGTGCAAGGTCTTCAACATTGCACTAAACTAGAATCCTTGGCTGTTTGCGGGATGGACTTGTGGGGGAGGGAGGGGGAGAGAGGGAGAGGGGAGGAAGGAGTAGTAGAGAGAGAGGAGGAGGGAGGAGGAGGAAAGGGGTAGAGAGAGATGGAGAGGGGAGGAATGGGTAGAGAGAGAGAGAGAGAGAGAGAGAGAGAGAGAGAGAGAGAGAGAGGGAGTGGGAGGTAAAGAGGGAAGATAGTGAGAGAGGTAAAGGGGAGGACAAGGTAGAGAGAGTGGGAGAGATAGGAGGAAGGGGTAGAGAGAGGGAGAGAGAAGAGGAAGGGGTAGAGAGAAAAGAGTGGGAGAGAGGGAGAGGGAGGAAAGGAGGGAAGGGGTAAATAGAGAGAGAGAGGGAAGAGTGGGATGGAAAGGTTAGAGAGAGAGAGAGAGGAGAGAAAGGGAAAAAGGTTAGAGAGAGATAGAGAGAATGGGAGGTGAGAGGGGAAGGCGTAGAGAGAGAGAGAGAGAGAGAGTGGGGAGGAAGGGGTAAAGAGAGAGGGAGTGGGAGGTAAGAGGGGAAGGGGTATAGTTTCACCTAGACTCCAGGTAAATATTTGGGCTCCCAGTGGCCTTCCTTTCCTAATTACTCGTTGTTCAAGGTGCGTACTAAGACTGGCTGTGGTGAGAGAGAGAAAGAGAGAAGAAGAAGAAAGAGAAGGAGAAGGAGAAAGAGAAGGTGAAGAAATTGAAGGAGAAGAAGGAGGAGAAAAAGGAGAGGGAGAGGGAGAGGAGAGGATAGGGATAAGGATAAAACAATGAGTTATTTTTTCCGACAATTTTGAGTCTTTCTTTGTAAATTAAAATAGTTGAATCAATAAATCATAAACAGAGAAAAGGTAAAATAACTCTCTCTCTCTCTCTCTCTCTCTCTCTCTCTCTCTCTCTCTCTCTCTCTCTCTCTCTCTCTCTCTCTCTCTCGTGAAGGTCTTTTCTCGCGTACCACAAACCTCAAGAGTACAGAGAGCTTAAAAGGGGGGGGGGGTGGAGTTCGTGTTGTGGCGGTGGTTGAAGGTCTACCCGTCTTCCTCCTCCTCCTCCTCCTCCTCCTCCTCCTCCTCCTCCTCCTCCTCCTCCTCCTCCTCCTCCTCCTCCTCCTCCTTTTCCCGTCATTCATTGCTCGGAATTTAATTAACCATATATTTTTTTTCCCACTACTAATATTTCACTCAAAAATCGCTGATATTTAAATCCAACTCACACACACTGATGAAAAAAATACCCTTATAATCCTTACTAATTATTTTCCCCTTCATTAATTATACATAAAAAAAGGCGCTAGATATAGACAGACTCATTGTAATGGTACCCTAGTAATGGTTATGGGTAATGGGTGGCCGAGCGGACTGTTATGGGCAAGGCTGGGGTGAAGTACGGCATAGGAGGGGCGTCAGGGTGCGTGGGCGGCGTGATAATGGTCTAGGTGGGTGTGATAAGCTTAGATGCAGCCCAGAGGAGTCCTAATTGGTCTTGGCGAGGTGTAATGCTTGGCACGGGCGTCTGGTGCAGGGGAATGTGCTTGCCTGGGGAGGATGGGGACAGAGGGTGTGTGATGGGGTGAGGTGGGAGGCTAATGTTGGCAGGGAAGGGTGTTTTGGCCGCCCCCAAGTAACTGAATGATTTAACTGACTGTTATGTAAAGTGCTCAAGTAAGACATTTCTCTTTTCCTTCACAGAAAAAAACATCACATACTTCCTTCATGCAAAATTTTGAACTGACAAAAAAAAAAAAATAAAAGAAAGAAAGACTCCTGTACTTACTATCTTCGGAGTCCCCTTCTGATTATACTTCTGTTTAATTTCTTTAGAGACTGGCACCTCAATGGACACTTTTTTATTTTTTATTTATTTTGTGCTCCTTGGTCGGTGTTCCCTCTTACATAGAAAAAAAATGTATGTTTATAAAAACTAGCCAAATGTGTGTGTTTTATTTTTCTCTTCTGAGCTGCAGGCCTTTGGTGATGACTGCTGTACAAAAATGAGTGCCAAAGAAGTGCCGGGTAATTATGGGAAAGATTACGTGGCAGTGAGACGGTTAATGAAGTGGTGTGCTGAGTCTGAGTGTGAAGCAGCCAGCGGTGGGGATGCTGAGTGCTGGAGAGTGAAGCACCTGTGTTGGAGCAGCACGTGTAGTAAACAACAGTGGCGATATTGTGTGTGTGTGTGTGTGTGTGTGTGTGTGTGTGTGTGTGTGTGTGTGTCTATGTGTAAGTGTGTGTGTACGCTCACGAGCGCTACAGGTGACACGCCCACCACCACTAGTGCCCTGGAGCGTGTAATGTGGCGGACGGTTCCCGCTGGAGGCTGTGTCCAGCGGTGAATGTTTCCCTGAGACGAGAAGGACGGATGTTGGAGGGAGGGAGGGGGGGCAGGGAGGCAGGGAGGGAGGATGGGGCTCCTGTCAAGGCCGAGCGTGTGACCCAGAGAAGGAGTGCGGGGGGCAGAGGCAGCAGCCGGCCGCGCACTTCACTCAGTCGGCTGCTCGCCCTGGCGCGGGAAGGTAGTACTGGCGGGAGGCTGCTGTCCACCCGCTCGCTGCCCTCACACCCTGCACACCCCACGCCTCTTGCTTCACGAGCGTGGGCGGCGAGGTGGTGGGTGGCAGTCGTGGCGTGGGATAGCAGGTGTTACGTGCATTACGAGTATATAAAGCATTGAAGCGTGACCCTCTGGTAATGGTGCCTGTGAGATAAACAATGGCACTGGACTGGCACTGCTCTGGTGACCAACATACCTGGCACTCCATGACGCTTGAGTGACACCTGGAGAGAAAACCACGTGTGTGTGTTGATGTGTTAGTGTGTGTTGCCCAAGAGCTTCCTGAAGAGGGTGTGGAGTGAGAGGCAGGAAGGCGTTCGGAGCCCTTCAGATGCTTGGTGCCCCACGTGACTCCCTGTGCAGTGTTTCCGGGAAGTGGGTCGCGGGGGTGGGGGGGGCAATGCAGGACAGAACAGACCCCCCACACCCACCAGACATCCCGGGCACCCCAGCTGATCTCCTTGCCCCGTGTGGCCCCAGGACGTGCCCCGGAAGTTTACTGTGTGCGAAAGTGTTTGTCGTGCGTTGAGTGAGATCAGTTGGGCGGGGAGGGGTGGGTGATCGGGCGTGGTGGGCGTGGGAGAGAGAGAGAGAGAGAGAGAAGAAGGATTAGAGAAGAGAGAAGAGGGAGGGGAAAAACAAAGGATCTCCCAATAATAGACATGCATTATTAAGATTCCTTTACTAAAGAGATCCTACACACACACACACACACACACACACACACACACACACACACACACACACACACACACACACACACACACACACACACACACACACACACACTCACTTTTCTTTCACTGTCCTTCATCTCCCCGGCTCCTATTTTTCTTGCTGATGGTATTCACGTTAATTATCAAAGGTAAAGTTGCACAACACAGATACGATTCCCTGTGTCTCCGCGTGGAAGCTGGACCAGTTTGAGATTATGGCAAGCTAGACGGGTTACCTGCGCGCACCTGTCACGTAGTTAATTAGTTCTCACTACCTGTATTGTTGCCTAAGACCACCTGGATGCGAGAGAGAGAGAGAGAGAGAGAGAGAGAGAGATTGTTGATATTACATCCGTTAAAGTATTGTCATCTGAATAAGCTCTCTCTCTCTCTCTCTCTCTCTCTCTCTCTCTCTCTCTCTCTCTCTCTCTCTCTCTCTCCTCTCTCTCTCCTCCTCCCTCCCTCTCCTATCTATTTATTTATCTATCTGTCGACACACACACACACACACACACACACACACACACACACACACACACACACACACACACACACACACACACACACACACACACACATGGTTCCTTGACTTTTGTGGGGGACTTGTCATCGTCAGGAATAGTTCTTTTAGATTAGTACAAAATGCCACGGCGAGAGGGAACGTGTCGAGGTATTTTGTGTGTCAGAGAACGTTGGCCTGGCAGTGTTTTTCTCATTTACTGTGGAGATAAATGTATGAATAGATGGATAACACTATAGATAAGAGACGTAGTGTTGTTATGAGTAGATGGATGGTTAATTGGATAGTTGGATATGAAAACAAGGTGGATAAGGTTGTGACAAAGTGGGTACCAGTGTGGATGGGTGGATAGAGGTTTGAATAAGTGGTCAAATGTATGAATAATTAATGTTGGATATGTTTATTGATAAATAGGTGTGAACTTGTGTAAAATGGTCCTATAAGTGGATGTATATAGGAAAGTAGATAAAAATGTGTATATCTGAATATGTATAGGAAAATAAATAGGCATGTATTAGATAAAGTATGGGTGAGTGTGGGCAGGTATGGTTATGTATGGGTAGGTATGGGTTGGTATAGGTAGGTATGGGTGGGTATTTGTAGGTATGGGGTATTAGATAAAGTATGGGTAGGTATGGGTGTGGTATGGGTAGGTGTGGGTAAGGAAGGCGTCAGTGTGTCGGTGGTCATCCCTCTCCACTCACCACCCCCACGCCACTTTAGAAGCTGACAAATTGTTCCCCCTCACGCCTCCCCCTTCCTCCCGTCCCTCTCCCCTCCCCTTCCCTCCCCTCCCCTCACACTGAGTTAATTTTTTCCCGTGTTGAAGGGTCACGTGACGCTCAAAAAGAAGGAGGAGGAGGAGGAGGAGGAGGAGGAGGAGGAGGAGGAGGAGGAGGAGGAGGAGGAGGAGAAGAGTTATTTGACCAGTTTGCATAGTTGATAAAGTGTTGGAAATTGTGGTAAATCTTCTTGTGTCCTTCCTGTTATTGTGTGTGTGTGTGTGTGTGTGTGTGTGTGTGTGTGTGTGTGGGGTAAAAACTCAGCCTTCGTACAGTAACCCCTTAGAGAACCTTCACCTTAGCAGCGCCCTCTAACGTTAATCAGTGAAGGTAGCCAGCGAGTGAGCGGGTGAGGAAGTGGTGCCAGAGAGAGAGAGAGAGAGAGAGAGAGAGAGAGAGAGAGAGCAGAGCGTTAAAGCCATCTCGTTAAAGCTCTCTCTCTCTCTCTCTCTCTCTCTCTCTCTCTCTCTCTCTCTCTCTCTCTCTCTCTCTCTCTCTCTCTCTCTCTCACACATCAGACACACGACAACTACGGACGCTTCGCTCCTTTGTGTGAGAGCCAAAGTGATTTTTTTACTCTGCCTGCACGCCTCTTCCCTCTCACTAACCAACATGACAGACTCACACAGCCACGCACCCAAAAACACACACACATCTCCCTTTCCCTCTCCCTCACTGTCTCTTCCACCCTCTCTCACTGTCTTGTACCCTCAGACCATTTACTATGAGGCTATATTTGCACCTGGCCACGACCACTTCACGCTAGTCTGATGCTACAGCGCGAGTCGTCATGCACGCAGGCTGTATTGATCACTGAGGGCAGCTAGCGAGGGCAGTGGATGGCTGTGGAAGGGTTGCTGGTCGTTACTGGGGGTTACTGGTGGTGCTATGTGATTCTAGGGTGGATTAGGTGGATGGTGGTGGTAGTGGTGGTGGTTGTGGTGGATAGGGAGATGAATGTTTAGTGTTTATAGAGTAGTGGTAGTGGTGGTTGTGGTTGTGGTAGTAAGGTAGTGTTTACTTTGGTGGTACAGTACATTGCGCTCATAGGCTAGTGTTAGTAGTAATAGTAGTAGTCGTAGTGGTAGTGGTGGTGGTGGTGGTGGTGATGGTGGTGGTGGTGGTGGTAATAATAGAGGTAGTCATGGTAATAATATGTGTGATGGTAATGCAAGTGACAGTCAGTTAAGGTAACCAGGTGCAGGTGTGTGCAGGTAAGTTACTACGACCCTAATCAGGTTACGTGGCGCGGTAGCTTATATGCCAGGTGAATGTAGAGAGAGAGAGAGAGAGAGGGAGAGGGAGAGGTGCCACATTTACATTCCTCATCTCTCTCTTATTGCCATCATGGTATCTACACTTACCTCACTCCTCCATCTTGTCACTCTCCTGTCACCTTCTACCTGCCGCTTCCTCCTCCCGCGCCCCTCACACCTTCCCGCTACCTGTTGCCTCTCCCTCTCACACCTCTCCTCTCCTCCCCTCTCCTCTCCTCTCCTCTCCTCTCTCTCTCCTGTCCTGTCCTCTCCTCTCCTCTCTTCTCTTCTCTTCTCTTCTCCTCTCCTCTCTAAAAAATCATCTATTTTTTCACATTTTTCTATAATTTGCTTTTTTTTTCTTTCCCTTCCAGTTAGTTTCGGGTTTACATGTCCTTCTCTCTCTCTCTCTCTCTCTCTCTCTCTCTCTCTCTCTCTCTCTCTCTCTCTCTCTCTCTCTCTCTCTCTCTCTCTCTCTCTCTCTCTCTCTCTCTCTCTCTCTCTCTCTCTCTCTCTCTCTCTCTTCTCTCTCTTCCGTCTCGTTTTTTTCTTTCTTACACCTCGCCTCTCTTTCCTCCACCTCTCCTCTCTCTACCTTTCCTCCCCTATTGCTCACATGTTCGGATTTCCTTTTCACTCTCTCCTGTTCCACCTCTTTATCTTTCTTACATCTCCTACTCTTCTTCTCCTCCCTGTTTGTGTTATTTCGTTTCTTTTATCATTTTCCATTCTCTTCTCTTTTCTCTCTTCCTAATTCTCTCCTTCTCTCTCTCTCTCTGTCTCTCTCTCTCTTCTACCTGTAATTTCTTAATCACACCTTTGTTTTCAAGTTCCTAATTACTCCTTTATGGTTTTGTTTGTCCTTTTAAATGGTCCCCTTTAAACTGTCCTGGAAGTGAGGGTTGTGTCACGTTTTCTTTCCTGTTGTCTCTTTGTGTGCTATTGTTTCGTGAGTTATTGTTTTGTAATTACGTTTATTAATTGACTTTTTTTATCGTTTTGTTTTTGTCTTTCATTCTTTATCTCTCTCCATCTCACATTCCGTTACGCAAGACAATTTCGCGTCTTGAATTCATCGTTATTGTTTGTTTCATTGTTACGTGTTAGTGTTGTTATTGTTTGGTGTTGTCATTTTTTTGTTGTTGTTAAGCTGTTTATTTATTTTTTTTGTTACATTTGTAGTTGAACCCATTTTTCAATACGACGTGCAAAAGTTCTCGGCACTAAAAGGCAATGCTTGTGATTTTTGATGAGCATTGGTAAGAAATAGGTGGAGGGAGAAGAATAGATAAAAAAGTGTTATACATATATATTTTTTTTCTTTTGCATTTTTGGAACAGAATAGATAAAAAAAGTGTTATACATATGTTTTTTTATTTGCATTTCTGGACATAACAGATAAGACGTATTATTATTTTTACTATTATTATTATTATTTCTTTTTGAACAGAATAAAGAAAAGGTATTATTGATATTATTTTTTTTATTTCTTTTTTTTTGGCATTTTGAATATAATAAAGAAAAAAGTATTATATTTTTTTTGTGTTTTTTAATAGATCAAGAAAGTAGTTAACCAAAACCGCTCTCTCTCTCTCTCTCTCTCTCTCTCTCTCTCTCTCTCTCTCTCTCTCTCTTGGAATGGCTAGCAATTAAGAAAAGATGTGCTGAAGAGCTTAGAGTGTTGAATCTTATCAGTTTTCAATGAGATTTGTGTTTTTATTTACCTATGGACCGTGCTGCTCTTCCTCTTCCTTTTCTGCTTCTCTTTCTGTAAGTCCTTATATGTATCTTCTTTTCTTTACTTTCCCTATTATTATTTTCCCCTTTTTTAAGTCCCCTTTTTCCTTTCCTTGTCTTTTCCTAGTAATTTTTGTTTATATATTTCTTTTCTTCAATTTCTCTTTTCCTTTGCCTTCTTTTTTCCCATTTTCTGAGTTCCCTGCTTCTCCTCCCTCCATTTTCTATTCCGTCTTCTTTCCCATCCTCCCGTCACGTCACGTCCTCTTGCCGTCTCACCGTCTGTCTCTTCACCTGTTGGGGACTACCTGTCTTAATCCCCTCCAGCCACTGCCTCCCCTGTGCCAACTCTCCCACGCTAATCCACGACGCTTTCCTCCCACACACTAGCTCTCCCATGCTCTCCCACCCTCTCCCCACTCTCCCATCCTCTCCTCAACGTCTCTTTCCTCTCGTTCTGTTTGCGTGATTTTTTTTTTTTGATTGTTTTTTTTATCTCCTCTTTTTTTTTTATCTTCTTCTTCTTCTTCATCTTCATTTTCATCATCATCATCATCTTCTTCTTCTTCTTCTTCTTCTTCTTCTTCTTCTTCTTCTTCTTCTTCTTCTTCTTCTTCTTTTTTTGTCTGATTTTCTTTTGTACCATTCGTGATTGAATTTTTCCTTGTTATTCTTATTCCTTTTTATTGTTCCTTTTTTATATATATATTTTCTTGTCCTTTTCTCTTTTCCTCCTCCTCCTCCTCCTCCTCCTCCTCCTCCTCCTCCTCCTCCTCCTCCTCCTCCTCCTCCTCCTCCTCCAGGCCTGTGATTGCAAACATACCTCACGTCCTCAATTTTTCCTCTGCCCTAAACTCACTCCATTTAAGACGCATTAATTTAATTACTGGACGGAAATTGTCTTCAGATTTTTCAATACTTCCCCTTCCCCCATTGAAGTTTCTATAAATGCTGCAATCTCTCTCTCTCTCTCTCTCTCTCTCTCTCTCTCTCTCTCTCTCTCTCTCTCTCTCTCTCTCTCTCTCTCTCTCTCTCTCTCTCTCTCTCTCTCTCTCTCTCTCTCTCTCTCTCTCTCTCTCTCTCTCTCTCTGTCTCGTCATGCAAATGGGAGAGGAAGAGGTGAAGGAAGAGTCAAAGGAAGGAAGGAAGGAAGGAGTGAAGGAAGGAAGGTTGGACTTTTAAATGGAGTTAGGAGAGAGGGAAGGAGAATGGAAATGAGGCGTTGATGGAGGGAGAGAAATGGGTGAGAGT
>NC_059278.1:2159643-2164643 GCF_017591435.1 Portunus trituberculatus | reverse complement strand
GTCTGGGTGTGGCTGAGCACCTGAGTGAGCTCCTGAGTAAGCACCTGGGCACATCTAGCGGCTCGTTACTCCTGCAGGGGATTCAAGGCATGTTGCACTGCACTACCCTGGTGAGTCTGTCTCTTGTGCTGGTGCGTTTGTGTTGGTGATTTTTATTGGTACTTTTTATAATTGGTGTTCTTATGCAAGTGTTTTTTTGTTTTATTATTTTTATGTTGGTGTTTTTGTATCAACATTTTTGGGATCCTGAAGGTTAGAAGAAGGTCTGAATAGGGAAATTAAAAAGTTATCATGAATTTTTTGGTTTTTCCGTCTCTTCGCTGCTTATATGGTAGAAAAAGGAAAGAAAACGACCTACGTGCCTTTTTCACTGCACTACCCTGGTGAGTCTGCCTCTTGGTGTGTTGTTGTGTTGTGTTGGTGATTTTTATATTGGTGATTTTTATTGTTACTTTTTATAATTGGCATTCTTATATTGGTGTTTTCATGTTATTATTTCTTTGTTGGTATTTTTACATCGGCATTTTGGGGTTCCTGACGGTTAGAAGAAGGATTGAATAAGTTAATTAAAGCTATCTTGATTTTCGTCTCTTCGCTTGTTAGATGGTAGAAAAAGAAATGAAAAAGACCTCCGTGTATTTTACGTTTGGAGAAAAGAACACTCCGTAATTGTTTGATTTGGTATGTTCCTCCCCCCTCCGTAAGAATCTGGCTGGTGAGTGCAGGAACTGAGAAAAAACACACCCTTAATTGTTCAGTCAGCCCTGAGTTGTGCCTGACCTTTTTTTTTTATCTCGACCTCTGTGTTAGGAAAGGTTAATTTTTTTTGCCTCATTCGTGGTATTGAATCATTTGTCTCACCTGTCCTTGATTCTGATACGCACTGTTGCTATTACATCACCGTACAGTCCACAGGTAATCAATAGCAGTTAATAGTCTCACCTATTCTGGTATTAGGTAACGTGTGGGTTCTGTCCCTCATCTAAAGCGTAGCCAGATATGAATAAAACACATAACCACTTCCTCAAAGACTTCACCAAGGTAATACTCTCACCTTTCCTGGTATTAGATAACGTTTACCTTCTACCCCTACACTTAATTATTTACCTATTCACCTCCTCATGTAATTAACCCCTTCAATACTGGGACACCATACCTTGAGATCTGTGGAAGATTAGACCATTTTGTTTACATTAGGAAGGCTCTATGGAGGTCAGAAGATTAATGGCCGCAGTCTTCACTATTTTAATCCCCCACATAAGTTTCTGAAGCTGCACAAAATCACGAAATAGCAAGCAGAGTGAATATAGAAATGCGTCATGGTACTCAATGGGTTTCACTTCTATTCTCAATCTACCTAGCAGTACCCTAGTATTATATAACGCGTGCCTTCTGTACCCTCACGTAAATGCTAGTCAGGTATGAATCAAACAGGAGAAACGCCAGGTGTGAAGTCATCCGCGTTTGTGATAAGCATAGTTAAGACACGTGTAAAGTTAGCAGGTAAATGAGGCTAATTGGTAAACAAGGCAGGTGTACTTACGTGCTCATGAGGGACAGGTGTGTTGGGGTGGGTGTTGGCTTCCACCTGTGTGATGTTACTGGAGAGAGAGGGAGAGGGAGAAGGAGAAGGAGAAGGAGAAGAAGGAGAGGGAAAGGGAGGAGGAGGAGGAGGAGGAGGAGGAGGAGGAGGAGGAGGAGGAGGAGGAGGAGGAGGAGGAGGAGGAGGAGAGAGAGAGAGAAGAAGAAGGAGGAGGAGGAGAGAGGAGAGAGAGAGGAGAAGGAGAAGGAGAAGGAGAAGGAGGAGGAGAAGGAGAGGAGAAGGAGAGAGAGAGAGAGAGAGAGAGAGAGAGAGAGAGAGAGAGAGAGAGAGAGAGAGAGAGAGAGATATCTCTCTCTCTCTCTCTCTCTCTCTCTCTCTCTCTCTCTCTCTCTCTCTCTCTCTCTCTCTCTCTCTCATTACTATTTACCTCTATCTTCTACAACGCATCTCTCTCTCTTTTATCTCTCTCTCCCTCGCTTTAATAGTGCTCATCTTCTTTCTTTTGTTTCTCCCCTTCTTCGCTTTGCATCTCTTTCTTCTCTCCCATCCCTTCCTCTCCCGCGCTGGCCTTCCCTGGTGGCCGGCGGGGCATGGTGATAGTAATGGCAGTGGTTGTGGTGTGTCGGCCTCCCAACTTTTGCCTGAGGGTGAGAGGTGCCTTAGGGAGGTAGAAAGGACCGTCTCTGTTTGTTTCTGTTTAAGATCTAGTTTGTTATTAGTACGGCTACTACTGCTATTACTACTATTACTACTGCTACTGCTACTGCTACTGCTACTGTTACTATTACTATTACTATTATCATCCTTTCTTTCACGTTTTCTCTTTTTTTTTTAAGTTTCATCTTCCTTTTCTTTTCTTGTTTCCTCCAGTTCTCTTTGCCATCCTTTCCCTTCTTCTTCTTCTTCTTCTTCTTCTTCTTCTCCTTCTCCTTCTCCTTCTCCTTCTCCTTCTCCTCCTCCTCCTCCTCCTCCTCCTCCTCCTCCTCCTCTTCCTCTTCCTCTTCCTCTTCCTCTTCCTCTTCCTCTTCCTACTACTACTACTACTACTACTACTACAACAGGCCCTCGTATGCCATAACAGGTGAAGGAGTTGTCTCGTTACAGGTGTTGTCGTGTGTGTTTGCTTTGCTTTGTCGCTTTTGTTTACCTGAGAGTGGGCACGCGGAGTTTGTCAAAGGAGCTGTTTGCTGAGGAGAGGCGGCGTGAAGGGCTGACAACTTTCACTGTTTTGTTTTGGGAGAGTGAGGGAGGGAGAGAGGGCGAGGGAGATGGAGAGGCAGAAACAGGGAGATGGAGAGACAGAGACAGGGAGAGGGAGAGAGACAGGGAGAGGGAGAGAGACAGGGAGATAGAGAGGCATTGACAGGAAGATGGAGAAACAGAGACAAGGAGAGAGAGAGAGAGAGAGAGAGAGAGAGAGAGAGAGAGAGAGAGAGAGAGAGAGAGAGAGAGAGAGAGAGAGAGCACCAAATATAACTATCTAGCTACATATATTTGAGAACTTTAAAAAATCAGCTATAAATATTTAACCATAATAAAACAAAACACTAAAAAAAAAAAAAATAATAGATAAAAAAAAACATTGAAATTACCGAGTTTTTATGTCAAGAACGCCAGACGAGGAAGGCGAGAGAGAGAGAGAGAGAGAGAGAGAGAGAGAGAGAGAGAGAGAGAGAGAGAGAGAGAGAGAGGAGACACAAGTAGAAAGTAGCAAGGAGAGATATCGAGGTTGGAGATGGAACGTGCACCTGCCGATTAATAAGCTACACGTGCACACACACACACACACACACACACACACACACACACACACACACACACACACACACACACACACACACACACACACACACACACACACACACACACACACACACACACCTGTTATGGAAGAGAGAGCGAGTGTGATTTCTTTACCATTCCTCGTCCTTCCTCTCTTCACCTTCTCTCTTATTTATTTATTTATTTAGTTTTTTTTCCTCTTTTGTTTCTATTTATCTTCCTGTCTTGATCCGTGAGGTCAGGGTTTGGCTCGGTGTGGCCTTGGAGTGACCAAAAGGATCGAGGCTTTTCTCTTCTTCCTCTTTATGCCTCTTCCCATTTTTTTCTCTCTTTCTTTCTCCTCATCTTCCTTCTCTTCCTCCTCTTCCTCCTCGTCTTCCTCTTCCTCCTCGTCTTCCTCTCAAGCGTCATGTCTTCCCTCTCTCCTCTTCCTTGGCCTATATACTTGCTTTTTCCTCCTTTTCCTCCTCCTCCTCCTTTTCGTCTTCTTTTCTTTTTCTTTTGCTTTTTTTCTTTTTCTCCTTGTCCTCCTCCTCTTCCTCTTCTTCTTCCTCTTCCTCTTCCTCTTCCTCTTCCTCTTCCTCTTCCTCTTCCTCTTCCTCCTCCTCCTCCTCCTCCTCCTCCTCCTCCTCCTCCTCCTCCTCCTCCTCCTCCTCCTACCTCTTCTTCTTCTTATGTTTCTAAGACAATTTTCTGGCGGTATTCCTCTCCTCCTCCTCCTCCTCCTCCTCCTCCTCCTCCTCCTCCTCCTCCTCTTTCTTCTGATGTTTCTATGACGATTTTCTGGCGGCATTCTTCTCTTCCTCCTCTTTCATCTCCCCTTCTTTCTTCCCTTCACTGGCTTCTTCCATCTCTCTTGTCTCATTTTTCCTTCCTCTCTCTTTCACCTTTTGTTTATTCATGTGTTGTTCTATTCTTTTTATTTCCTTCCTTTGCTGTTTATTTATTTTTTTCTTCCCATTCTTTCATTCTCATATTTTATTCTCCCTGTTTTTCTTTTCCTGTTTTTTTTTTATCTCCTTTCGTTCCTGTCCTATTCACCTTTCCTCCTCCCCTTTCTCTGTCTTTTCTCTCCTCTCCCTTTTCCCGTTTTCTCCTTTTTTTTCTCTCCCTTTCTCTCCCTTCTTCTCTCTCCCTCTTTTCTCCTTCTCTCTTTCCTTTCCCCTCCTTTTTCTGTCTCTTTTCTTTCCGTCTGTCTTTTTTTTTCTCCTCCTCCTCCTCTTCTCTCCCCCTTTCTCTCCCGCCCTCTCCCCATCCTTCCCCCCCCCTTAAAGAAAAGGTCCTCACCAACGCGTGCTTTGACTGGCTTCATGGCTGTTTGCTTTGCGTTGAATAGTGTGTGTGTGTGTGTGTGTGTGTGTGTGTGTGTGTGTGTGTGTGTGTGTGTGTGTGTGTGTGTGAAGGAACGTGGTGGTCGAGTTAGAAGTATGTTAGTAAAGTGATAGGTGATAGAGAAATAACACACACACACACACACACACACACACACACACACACACACACACACACACACACACACACACACATCTCAGTCTGACATCTATGGACTCTGAAACCAATCATGCCTCGTTTTACCGTCCATTACTCCTCCTCCTCCTCCTCCTCCTCCTCCTCCTCCTCCTCCTCCTCCTCCTCCTCCTCCTCCTCCTCCTCCTCCTTCTTCTCCATGGATCGC
>NC_059278.1:2147143-2157143 GCF_017591435.1 Portunus trituberculatus | reverse complement strand
CACACACACACACACACACACACACACACACACACACACACACACACACACACACACACACGTAAGGATAAAGTGAAAAAAATGTATAAGAAGGTGAAAGTTGAGTTATAAAAGTGAATATAAATCCCATAGTAAAGTTTTGAGTCCAAATGGTCACGTGGGCGGCGCGGGCGTGTGTTGCGTGGGGGGATGGAGGTGGGGGTGTGGGGAGTGGGTGGGCGCCGCCTTATAAGAGGAGGGCGGTGTGGTGGTGGGTGGTGACGGGCGGGACTATGAATCTTGGCCCCGTCACCACCCCGTCACCACACAAGTCACCACCTAGACGCGCCCATCCCACCCGTCTCACTCTTCTATCAAGGGCGACCATCTGTCTTCCCTCGGGGCGCTGCACACCTGTAGGGGAAAGGGGGAATGTATCACATGTCACACGATGGCAAAAGATCTGCAGAAGGCATGGGATAATAAATCTAATCTAGGCATGGAATAATAAATCTAATAATGATGATAATAACCCAACCCAACCCAACCTAACCTAACCTAACCTAACCTAACCAAACCTAACCTAACCTAACCTAACCCAACCCAACCCAACCCGATATAACCTAACTTAACCTAACCTAACCTAACCTTACCTTACCTTACCTTACCTTACCTTACCCTAACCTAACCTAAACATCAAAATAACAAAAAAAAAAAATCATTCCGCAGAACCCGCATCTCATTACCTTGGTTATAAATAAATTCAAGAAGTGTAAAATTTTCAGGAAGCATTGAATCATATTAAAAAAAAATATATATATATATATATATATTCATTTAACTCACATCACCCCAAAAAAGAAAAAAAAGTCAGGTATGCGGAATCTCAACTCACCTTTCATTAACCTTGCGAGGAGTCAGGTGTATGTATATGAGTCCACAGGAAATGCCTACCTTCCTGCTACATCACTCAGGTGGAGAAAGTAAGTGCAGGTAGATGAGGGTCGTGAGAAGCCTTGTACGACCCACCCGGTAGTACCTGGGGCTCACCTGGCGTAGGGCAAGGTGGTAATGGTGATGGTGGTGGTGGTGGTGGTGGTGATGGTGGTACTGGGGAGGTACAGAAGAATAGCGGTTTAGAGGTGGAATATTAAGAGAGTTTTGGATAGGTAAAGGGTAGATATAAGGGAATAGGGAGGGAAATAGTGTGTAATGCAGATGTAGAGATGAAATAGTAGTAGTTAATGAACGTTGGGTAAATGAAATGATAAAATATAAGGTATAGGAAGATAAAGTAACGTGTTTTGATAAGATGGTATAGAGTGTTGGATAGGTAAAATGTAGATATGAGAGAATAGGGAGGAAATAATGTATGTAAGGCAGATCTAGATGTGAAATAGTAGTAAGAAATGAACGTTTGGTAAATGAAATGATAAAATATGAGGTATAGGAAGATAAAGTAAGATGCTTTATTAAGGTATTTGTGTGTAAGGAAGATTATAGAGGAGATATATAAGAGAATGAAGAGAGTTGAAGAAATATAGATTAGGGTCTGAAGGAAGAAGAAAGATAAAGGAGGAAAAAGAAGAGAGTGATAAGGTATAAGGGAGAAAGAGAGACTGAATGGTATAGAGGTGAAACATTAGAAGATAAAAAGAAAACTGAAGAAAAAAATAGTGTGAGGGAATAAGGAAAGTACAAAAAGAAAGAAAAGATATATGAGAGTCGGAAAAGAGTCGGGGATGTAAAATAGAAAGAAATAGAGGAGGATAAAAGAGGATAAAATGTGAAAGGATAGAGAAAATAAGTAAAGGTGTAAAATAAGATATGTACAATGAAACATAGAAATACGAGACAGGTATAAGTTATAAGAATATAAGAAAAAGAAACGAAAATTCATCCCCACCAGAAAATGATGCTTAAAACGAATATAGACGAAACAGGAGTGATAAATTAAGATATGATACTCCTTCTAATATCAAACCTCACCTCACCAGTAGAAATATATTAAAAAAAAATATCCTCCACAAAAATTATGCTTAAAATGAATATAGACGAGAAAAAAGTGATAAATTAAGATATGATACGACTTCCAGTATCAAACTTCACCTCACTTCAGTAGAAATATATATAAAAGAAAAATAAATAACCCCTTCTCTCCTTCCCCTCACGACCCCAAAGAAAATGATGCTGAAAACGAATATAGACGAGAAAGAAGCGATACATTAAGATACAATACGATTTCCAATATCAAACCTTAATTTACTTCAGTTAACCGTAGACACCAAGGGCGGGAGTGCACCTGCTTGCTAATTAATACTTTTCACCTGAGTTTCATGCAGGAGGGCAGGTGTGGAGATGACAGGTGTGCGGGGGAATGTGAAGGAATTATGCCAAGGTTGAAATGAGGAAGAGAGGATGAGGGAAGGAGGTAGGGTGAGTGGTTGAGTGGGGTGAGGGGGACTGGCTGGCGCAGGTGTGTGACCCTCACCCTCAGACATACTTAGACCTCGGCCCTCACTTCCCTCATCGCGTCCCTCGTAGAAGAAGACAGAAAAAGAAAGAAAAAGAAAAAAGAAAAAAGTTCCGGAAATATACTTTTTTTGTTTTTGCATGTGTCTACGTTTGAATGAAGGAAAATGTACACACACACACACACACACACACACACACACACACACACACACACACACACACACACAGAGAGAGAGAGAGAGAGAGAGAGAGAGAGAGAGAGAGAGAGAGAGAGAGAGAGAGTTGCAAATTACGCGTGCTTCAAATAAACGGAATGAATGATTTTTATTTATATGTGTGTCTGGAAGCAAATATGACCTCAATCTGCGTTCACTCTTGAGGGAGAGAGAGAGAGAGAGAGAGAGAGAGAGAGATGAAAAGGGGTCTGGTAAAAGATATGTAACCTAAGAAAGAGAGAAAACGTTAATACCAGAGAGAGAGAGAGAGAGAGAGAGAGAGAGAGAGAGAGAGAGAGAGAGAGCCAGACGGAAGGAAAATAAGCGAGACCGTCAATGTTTAGCGGAGGAAAAGGTTGTGAAATATAATGTTACACCAGCGCCAGGAACCATAAGAGCTGTTTGGCCCCACTTTGATACGCCACAGCGATCCTACTGCCTTAGACGAGAGAGAGAGAGAGAGAGAGAGAGAGAGAGAGAGAGAGAGAGAGAGAGAGATGAAAACGCAAGACATCTTTTTATCTTTTCTTAATATTTGGCTTTCCTTTGTTACTTCTTTTCCTCCTCCTCCTCCTCCTCCTCCTCCTCCTCCTCCTCCTCCTCCTCCTCCCCTAGTGACGATATCTACACACGATACCGCTGTTCTCTTTTCCAATATTGACCGGGACCCGCCCCCAATCCAGCCCCGTCCCGCCATACCCCACCTCACCCCGCCCCACCCCGCCCAGGCCCGCCCAGCCCCGCTATGTCCTCGTGACCCAGTTTCCCCTCGCTGCTACAGACAGAGAGAGAGAGAGAGAGAGAGAGAGAGAGAGAGAGAGGGGGGATATCAACATTTTATCTCGATATGCCTTGCCTGCGGACGTTTACCGACCGACACACACACACACACACACACACACACACACACACACACACACACACACACACACACACACACACACACACACACACACACACACTTCCGGGCTTACTTTCAATGCAGTCATATAAGAAAATTTTTAATACATTTTTGCCTCAATATAATTCCTATCGCATTTTATTCACTTCGTTTGAAAAAGTAGGTTGAGACTGGCGGAGGAGAGGAAGGAGTAAAGGAAGGAGTAGTGAGGTAGGCACGAAGGAGGCCCTGGTATAGAAGGAAGGAGGAAAGGGAGGGAGGGAGGTAAAAGAGAGCTGGAGGGGAAGAGAGAGGGACAGAGAAGACGAAGAGAGGGAAAGAGAAGTGGGGCAAGGAAGAGAGGAATGACGGAGGTCTATACTTGGGGACGAGAGAGAGAGAGAGAGAGAGAGAGAGAGAGAGAGAGAGAGAGAGAGATGCAAGGGGCGGTGCAGAGAAGATAGATGCCGAGCCAGACAGTCAAGGCCGCTGGTACCTATATTAATTTTGAGCTGTTTATCAAGAACCCAACCTGAGGGGAGAGAGAGAGAGAGAGAGAGAGAGAGAGAGAGAGAGAGAGAGAGAGAGAGAGAGAGAGAGAGAGAGAATCGGTGTGGAGGCAAACAAAGCACATAAAGAGATGATAATTTATTTTGTTTGAATACCTGAATGAGTGACATTTTTACCACATTTTCAAACATTTATCTCTTTATTCATTCACTCTGATGTTTTATTACTCATTCAAACGCTCATGTGTACACCTGCATTCATCTCTATACATATTTCATTAGTTTCATTCATTTTGCATCACTAGTAGTCCTTCCATTGACCATTTACCTGCTCATTCATTTATCCACCGTTTATTTACCTGAATTTTATAACCCTTTCAGTCCCGCCTCCTTTATTAATCCTTTTTTTTTTATCTCTGGTTTATTCATCTATTTTTTATTACCTGTATTTTTTTTTAACCCTTTCAGTACCACCTCCTTTATTAACTGTTTCATCTTGTTGATTTTTTTTTTTCATCTCCTTTTCCTTTCTTTAATTCCATTTTTTTTTCTTCGTTGTATATTAAGTGCACATAAACATACAGACAGACACACACACACTCACTCACTCAATTATAAAAGAAATTACCTTTATCAAATACTTAAATGACTTGTATATTTATTCGTAACGCCTTCAGTACCACGACGCGTTCCCATATTCATTCTGCTTACTATTTGGTGATTTTATACAACCAGAAACTCATGTGGGGAGATAAATATAGTGAAGACTGTCGCCCATTAATCTTCTGACCTCCGTAGACCCTTCCTAATAATAAAATGGTCTAATGGTAAACAAATCTCAAGATGAAAAATGTGCCCCAGTATTGAAGGGGTTACAGGGTTAAGTTTTCCGGGGATTTCAAGATGCACGTTTCCAAGGAATTCCTGAAGGAGGGGAGAGGAGAAAGTGAGGATTAAAGAGAGAGACGGAAAGAGGGAAGAGGTGGAAAAGAAAAAATAGCGCGGTGAGGGGAAATGTGAAGGAATTTGAGGATAAAGAGGAAAGGACATGTTTGAGGCGGAAAAATGAGAGGAAAAATGTTGATGGGCGGTCATAAAATTGTGCAGACAAAGGGGAAAAGTGAAGGAGAGGGAATTTTTGTGAAGGAGGAAAGTAAAGAATGAGTATAATGAGAGAGAGAGAGAGAGAGAGAGAGAGAGAGAGAGAGAGAGAGAGAGAGAGAGAGAGACAAATGATGAGTGGGAGAAAGGAAAGGAGAACAAGTGAAAGATGAAGAGAGGGAGGTAAGGAGAGAACGAGGAGAGGAGGAGGAGGAGGAGGAGGAGGAGGAGGAGGAGGAGGAGGAGGAGGAGGAGGAGGAGGAGGAGGAGGAGGAGGAGGAGGAGGAGGAGGAGGAAGAAGAAGAAGAAGAAGAAGAAGAAGAAGAAGAAGAGAAAGAAGAAGAATCATCAAAGTGTATTTTGGCGCTGTTTTCCTCCTCCTCCTCCTCCTCCCTCCTCCTCCTCCTCCTCCTCCTCCTCCTCCTCCTCCTCCTCCTCCTCCTCCTCCTCCTCCTCCTCCTCCTCCTCCTCCTCCTCCTCCTTTTTCATCACATCATCTTACCCTCTTTTTCTCCTCATTCTCATATCCTCCTCACTCATCTATCTCTATTAATCATCACATTTATCTCCATCTCTCCCTCCCCTCCCTCCTTTCCCATCCTTTCCTCCCCCCTCCCTTTTCTCTCACCCTTTCCCTCCCTCTCTTTATTGTAGGTTACCTCCTCGTCACCTCTTCTTCATTTTATCATGGTTACTCTATCCTCCTCCTCCTCCTCCTCCTCCTCCTCCTCCTCCTCCTCCTCCTCCTCCTCCTCCTCCTCCTCCTCCTCCTCCTCCTCCTCCTCCTCCTCCTGCAACAACAAAAAATCGTTGTGATAATTTAACAAAGACAAAGAAAAGAAATAAAATGAATGAAAATAATGACAAACTCGAGACAAGAATATTTCAGAGAGAGAGAGAGAGAGAGAGAGAGAGAGAGAGAGAGAGAGAGAGAACAGGGTGTGATAAATGACCTGTAATCATCGTGCTTTTAGGCCTACGAGGAAAGGTGACCATCAGGTAAATGGAAGAGACAGGTGAGAGGTGAGAGATGAACACAGGTGCTGATAAATGAGAAGGAATGGAGCACAGGTGATGAATATGGAGCCAGGAAGAAATTTGGTGAAGGAAGATTGTTAGAAGAATGTAAAGAAAGAGGAATAGGAGAAAGGAAAGGATAGGAGAGAAAGTAGAGGAGAATAAATAGGAAAAAAATAAGAAAAATGGTGATAGATAAAAAAATAAGAAATTAGATAAAAGAAAATTATTAGAAAAATATGTAAGAAAAGAGGAATAGGGAGAAAGGAAAGGATAGGAGAGAAAGTAGAGGAGAATAAATACGAAAAAAATAAGAAAAATGGTGATAAATATAGAGAAAGTAAGAAATTGAATAAGAGAAAATTGTTTGAAAAATATGTAAGAAAGGAGGAATAGGAGAAAGGAAAGGATAGGAGAGAAAGTAGAGGAGAATAAATAGGAAAAATAAAAAAAGGGTGATGAATATAGGAAAAGGAAAGAAATTTGATAAAGGAAGATTGTCAGAAAAGAATGTTAAGAAAGGAGGAATAGGAGAAGGAAAAGATAGACATATAAAAGAAGAAGGAATGAAAGAAAGGAGATAAAGAGAAAAGGAATAAGAAAATAGATGAGAGGAAGAGATAGACAAAAAAAAAATATAAGGAAAATAGAAATAGGGGAAGGGAAAGATAAGAGAGGAATGGAGAAGAAAGAGAAGCAGTGAAGATAAGAAAGGGGAAATGGTGAGAGAAATGTAAAAAAAAAAAAAGAGGGGAATAAGGGAGAAGTGAAAGAGAAAATAGGGAGAAGGGAATGTATAAAAAAGAAAAATAATTAATGAGAAAGGGAAGAATAAGGGAAAGAAAGGGGAAAAAAGCTCTTGAGGATAGGAAAAATGGGAACAAAGTCGAAAATAGTGAGGGGAAATAAGATTAAGACTATAAAGGAAAGAGGAAGAGGGGAAAAGAGGAAGAGGAAAGGCTACGAAAGAAGTTGAGGCGAGAGAAGAAGGAAATAAAACAAAGAGCAGAGAGGGGAAAAAGTGGGTGAGGAAGGGGAAATGAGGGGAGAGAGGTGGCATTGTAAACGTTAAATTGAATAAGAGGGGAAAGGGAACGGATGAAGGAATTAATTTTTACGGCAGTTTTCTTCTTGTTGGCATTTCTTTCTCATTTTCTCTTGCTCTCACTCTTTTATTCCCTTATTTGTATTGAATCACCTTTTAGTGGTATTGATTGTGACTTCCTTTGTTTCAGGTATGTTCTGCGGCTGGCGCGGCAGGTGTGGTGACTACGAGACAGGTGTGTGTGTTCACTGTTTGATTTGCTGCAGTCTCTGACGAGACAGCCAGACGTTACCCTACGGAACGAGCTTAGAGCCCATTATTTCCGATCTTTGGATAGGTCTGAGACCAGGCACACACCACACACCGGGACAACAAGGTCACAACTCCTCGATTTACATCCCGTACCTACTCACTGCTAGGTGAACAGGGGCTACACGTGAAAGGAGACACACCCAATTATCTCCACCCGGCCGGGGAATCGAACCCCGGTCCTCTGGTATGTGAAGCCAGCGCTCCAACCACTGAGCTACCGGGTGTGTGTGTGTGTGTGTGTGTGTGTGTGGCTGTTATTGTCATGTATTGTCATGTAGAAAAGAGCAGCGCACGTAGAAGAGAGAGAGAGAGAGAGAGAGAGAGAGAGAGAGAGAGAGAGAGAGAGAGAGAGAGAGAGAGTGAGGTATTCATCTCAGCAACGTCACATGTTAGAGAAAGGTTTAGGGCAAAGGGAGAGGGAGCTGGTGGTGGTGGTGGTGGTGATGGTAGTAAGAAAGGGGAGGAGTTGGAGAGGGAAGAGGAAGGGAGTACTCTGGGGGGAACACTTTCTCTGGATGCCGACATGGAGAGGACACACACACACACACACACACACACACACACACACACACACACACACACACACACACACACACACACACACACACACACACAGATCAGTAGCGTACATATGAACTAGTTTGACGTACATAGGGAGCTAGAAATGTGTGTGTGTGTGTGTGTGTGTGTGTGTGTGTGTGTGTGTGTGTGTGTGTGTCATGCGTTCACTAACCGTTTGACGTAACAAGGTACTGGTGAAAGTGACCATAAAGGGTGTGTGTGTGTGTGTGTGTGTGTGTGTGTGTGTGTGTGTGTGTGTGTGTGTGTGTGTGTATGTGTGTAGGGGGGGTCGTTCTGACGTGACAAGAGTGATAGGAGAGAGAGAGAGAGAGAGAGAGAGAGAGAGAGAGAGAGAGAGAGAGAGAGAGAGAGAGAGAGAGAGAGAGAGAGAGAGAGAGAGAGAGAGCCGAGAAATTAGGAAGTGAAAGGAAGAGAACAGAATGACAGTGGAGGAGAATAGAAAGGAAGGGAGAGAGAAGAGATAGTGCGGAGAGAGAGGGAGAGGAAGAAAGAGAAAGAGAGAAAGGAGAAAACGTAAAGGATGTGAGGTCAGAGAAAGAAGAGAAAGGGAAGCAGAGGGGAAGACCAGAAAACAGAACGAGGGGAGGATATACAAAAGAGAGGCAGGAGAGAAAGAAGAGAAGATAAAATGATAAAAAAAGAGAAGGAAAGGAACGAAAGAACCAGAGAGAAGAGTGAGGGGAGATGAAGTCATAGGAGGGAAGGATCTGAGGGAGGGAGAGTGAGGGGAAAAGGGAGAGAGAGATAGGAATGTGGACCTGTACTCAGAAACGCTTTGCTCTTTCATCTCGGCTATTTTTCAAGGCCACAGAGATTGCTAGCCCCCATTTCAATTGTGTTTCTGCAGTTAGTAATGTAGAAATCTTGGCCCTCTGCCTCTAGAACCGTAAAAAAAACACCTTTAAAATCTCGTGTCAATTTAGATAAGGCCTTTTTAAATAGTGGAGGTAAAGCGCAGATGTGTTTGAGGATACGAGCCCTGGCTTTGGTTTGTCTACCCTTCCTGCTTCCCATCACTGCAGCTTGAAACACAACGCCAGTTACTGTTTATGCTCCCGGTTTACGTCTTCGTGTCTGCTAACCGCACTGCGCTCTCCCCCCCGTCACAGGACACGCCTCAAGCACCACATGACACGCCACTACACTACAGGCCGCACGTTGCCGCCTCGCCACGGTCAGACACACTAGTAACCTACCACACTCACCTTGATCTCATTGTCCTGTTACCTGTGGCGGCCTCTCTGAACCTGGTGATTCATGGGACAGGACTTACCGGGGGAGGATTCTGAGATTGGTGATGGTGATGATGGTGATGGTGATGGTGATGGTGGTGATGATGATGTGATGATGGTGATGGTAATTAATTCTTCGTTTGTTGACATATTTACATAATTTTGGTTAAGATACGACATTCTTAAAAAGTTAAAAGCGAAAGATGGATAAAAATAGGTAGAGAGAGAGAGAGAGAGAGAGAGAGAGAGAGAGAGAGAGAGAGAGAGAGAGAGAGAGAGAGAGAGAGAGAGAGGGTACTTTTGTTGACTTGTGGCCATGCATACACCCAGTAATACAAGGCACTCTCTTTCCACTCATTATATTCATACATGTGCAATTCATGGCTTATTAGCGACGTGTAATGTACAGGTATACAGCACACACACACACACACACACACACACACACACACACACACACACACACACACACACACACACACACACACACACACACACACACACACACACACACACACACACACACACACACACACACAAACTTTTAGAACTTTTTTTTTTTGTTACTGTCATTGGGTCAGTTTATGGTTTTGTGCTCTCTCTCTCTCTCTCTCTCTCTCTCTCTCTCTCTCTCTCTCTCTCTCTCTCTCTCT
>NC_059278.1:2132143-2134643 GCF_017591435.1 Portunus trituberculatus | reverse complement strand
CGACAACTCCCAACCTCGCAAGCAGGGTGGTGGAGGCGCCTCGGTGCAGGGCGGCTCGTCTGTCCTCACTGCCTCTTCCTCGGCGATGAAGAGTCTGTCCTCGCTGTCCGCCTCAAGGCTCTCGTCATGGAGGCACACACACACGTCACAGCGGTACTTCCCGTCACCACTCCGCCAGAAGTGATTCGCGGTATCCTTCTCCACCAGCAGGAGGCACAGCTGTTGGCTCCCCAGGTAGTGAGTGGTGCCTGCCACCCGCTGGGCCGCAGCGCGACTTGCAAAGAACACCAAACCACACCTGCCGCAGCTGCCGACGACCACCCTGAGCACGGTGGCGAGCTGCGTGAAGTGGTACTGCAGGACCTCGTGGGACAAGCACAGGTGGTGGCTCTGCAGGAACACGCCGGACCACTTGGCCGGGCGCCCATACGCCCACCACGAAGCTGCCACCCCGCCTTCACAGAGAAGACGAGGACCACGCCGTCTCTTCTTCCTTTTCCTTTTTTTCCTCAGTTCCTCCATGAGCACAGAGTGAGGTGGTGTCCTCCGTGTTGCTCAGGCTGGAGTGGAGTCCGCGTGGCAGCACAATATGCCTTCAACTGCGCTAACCACACAGCTGTCTTGCCTGTCTCTCTTAGTTCCAACCTCACCAGCCATCTACTCTTTTCCCGTGCATCCTCACTACCAGAGCAGCAATGGCAGTGTCCTAAGAACGGTGTCGCTGAATTACAACTAATTACTATTCGTAGTCGTTATCATTGCCACTTGACACCTGAGGGAAGTGAAGGGAAGGTAGAGAAGATACGAGACAGTTTGGGGGAAAGAAAATAATGTGTTTGGATTATACTCGTGGAATTAAGCTTGTTACATTTCGAGACGAGTTACTGCCCGTTGTAATAGTAGTAGTAGTAGTAGTAGTAGTAGTAGTAGTGGTAGTTGTTGTTGTTGTTCTTGTTGTTTTGAGGTAGTGGCCAAGAGGGTGCAAATCTAATGTTGTTTTTCTCCGGTTGTCTTCTCGAATCTACAACAGTTTTCCTTTACGCCTTCTCATCAAGTGTAGCGCCACAGGTAGACATTTACGGATCATCACCTCCTTTACGATCCTCTCCAGTGATTGAGGGGTGCGCATGGCTGGGTGAGAGGGGGACGTGGAGGGTGGGAGAGGCATGCTGGGTAGTGAGAGGGGAGATAAGGATACGTAACCGGGAAAGAGCGAGAGAAATAGAGCCACACCTTACTTGGAAATGAAGATACGAGGCTGGGAGGATAGAAGGGAAGTAAGAGTGATTGGAGGAGGAGGAGAAGGAGGATTAGGAAGAGAGAGAATGACATCATAAAGAGGAGGATTAGAGGAGCATAGGACGCTTTCGAGAGTCAGAGTTAAGTGGAGTAGAGATTGGGGAGGGAGAGTGAGAAGGAGGAGGTGTTGGAGGGAAGAGCCTGGGAGGAGGGGAGGTAAGGGGAGAACAGAGGGGAGGGACTCAAAAGGGTGACGTAAGACGCTGCATGAATGTTTATCAACAAGGTGGTGCCACAGTGAGGGGAGCGGGGATAGGGGATAGGGGAGAGGGGATAAGAGGCCATTAGAGTAGAGAGAGAGAGAGAGAGAGAGAGAGAGAGAGAGAGAGAGAGAGAGAGAATATAACTTGCCTTTAACGTGGTATTTAGAGAAGATAGTGGCCAGGTTTTGATGATGGAGAACAAAGAGTATTTTCACGAGCATGGTAAAAAGGTCATGGGTTGCTTCATCAGCGTGACAGGCGAGGAGAATACCAGTGCAGTCTTGGCGGTTACGTAACTGAGTGGTCCGTGAGTTGGTGTGAATAATGATACATGTTGCGAAGAAAGTTGGCATTTGTAGCGAAATTAACTGTAGACAAAATAGGAATGCGAAAACTTGAGAAATATGAGAAATTTGATAGAGAAGAAAGTAGTGATTGAGAAAATGGAGATCGCATACATGAAAATAAATGGATGAAGTGAAGACAATGAGTGACTGAGATGTTTGAAGTGAGAAGAAATTGATGAGTGATAGAGGAATGAATGACTGAATGAATTGAATAGATATCGATAAATAACAGAGAAATTAATACCTGATGAAGTGGAATTAGTGAGAAATGCTTATTGGTAATTAAAGCAGTGTTAATGTCATCCTTTGTTCCTGCCTTCGTTCATCACATCAACTCCAATCTCAGCGTGTAATGACTTCCCAATACGTGCCAATAATTTGTGTTGTACTGATTTTACCTTTCGCTACCTTTCCTTGCCTTTAATCATACCTTTCCTTACCTTTCTCTTTGTTCTTGTCTTCTTTACCTTATGCTAACTTTAATCTGAGCGAGTAATGATCCCCCAATACATAGCAGTTGTTTATGTATTCCTGATGTTACATTTCCTTACCTTTCCTTGCCTTTCTTTACCTTTAATCTTGCCTTTCCTTACCTTTCTCTTTGTTCTTCTCCTCTTACCTCACACTAACTCGAATTTTTGCGTTTTAATG
>NC_059278.1:2124643-2129643 GCF_017591435.1 Portunus trituberculatus | reverse complement strand
CCATTACTATGCTGCGCCTCTTGCTCGAAGGAGGAGTCAAGGGCAACACACTCATCACACTCAGCTCAACACACTTCACCTCCTCACCGCCGCCTTGCAACACTCGCCCGTCCTGTCCCCGCGTGGCGTCATCTGATGGACATAGGCACAGGATAAGTGAAGGATGGGTTAGTCTCTATTCTAAATTGGCGCCTGGGTCTCAGTCTTAACCCCTTCAATACTGGGACACATTTTTGCCTTGAGAATGTTTATGATTAGACCATCTTATTGACATTAGGAAGGGTCTATGGAGGTCAGATGATTAATACCCAGAGTCTTTACTATTATAATCCCCGACATGAGTTTCTGAAACTGTAAATCGTCAAATAGTAAGCAGAATGAATATGTAAAAACGTCATCGCACTTAAGGGGTTAATGATGTCCCAGGGAATGCTTGTTTGTCAGATGAGGAAAACTGTGAGCTGTCCTTGTCATAAGTGCGTTGATCAATAGAAAACAAGTATTATTCACATCAAATCAATGACGTTATCTAGAAGCTACGGTATGTTTGAAATTCAGGAGCTATTTTAGAGTAGGCAGACTCTAGTTAGGGTTAAACTATAGGTGGGTTTAAAATATCAGTCTTTTTATGTGAATGGGGAAAATTCCTTCAAAGGTAACAGAAAAATGCACAGGATAGATAGGTAAAGAATAGGTTAGGTTTAGTTAGGATTAAATTATAGATAAGTTTATAATATCAATTTCTTTTATGTTAGAGGTGAAAATTCGTTTAATTAAAGGCAACAGAAAAAAAAAATATGTACAGAATAGGTGAAGGATAGGTTAGGTTTTAGTTAGGATAGGTTGGGTTTGGTTACGGTTAAACTATAAGTAGGTTTAGAATATCACACTTTTTTTTTTTATGTAAGAGGTGAAAAGTCGCGCAAAGGCAAGAAGAAAAATGATTAAACTAAAAGAGTCCCTGAGATTATATGTGTTATGGTTTCTAGGTTGACGTTGAAATATAAAAGCAAGAGGAAGAAAAAGAGAAACAACTATTATATAACATTGGATCAGATCACATTAGGTTAGGTTACATTAGCTTTACTTGGGATTGGATTAAGTTACCTTGAGTTAAATTAGATTAGGTCAGGTTAAGGCAGGGGAGGTCAGGTCAGCTAAGGTCAGGGCAGGGCAGGGCAGGGCAGGGCAGGGCAGAGGCAGTTTCCTGTAGAGTATCAAGCTTGGTAAAAGAAATAAATAAAATCTGGAATGCACAAATAAATAAAAAGTAGAATCGTGACAGAAACTAGAATGAAAATAAAGGTTTAGAGAGAGAGAGAGAGAGAGAGAGAGAGAGAGAGAGAGAGAGAGAGAGAGAGAGAGAGAGAGAGAGAGAGAGAGAGAGAGAGAGAGAGAGTGCGCAGCATTTAAACTAGGAAGAAAAAAGAACCGAGGAGGAAATAGCAGGAAGAATGGAAGAGGAGAGGGAGGCAACGAATAATAATAAACACAGGAAGAGGAGGAGGAGGAGGAGGAGGAGGAGGAGGAGGAGGAGGAGGAGGAGGAGGAGGAGGAGGGATGAAAAGAAAAAAAAGTGAAAGAGGAACCAGAGACCAAAGGATAAGGGGGGGAGGGAGAGGATAAAGGGTAAATAGAAAAGGTGCAGGGGAGGGAGAATGGATGAAGGGAGGGAATGGAGAAGGGAAGGGAAGGGAAGGGAAGGGAAAGGAAAGGAGAGGGAGAGGGAAGGTGATGGGAGAAGGAGGAGGAGGAGGAGGAGAGGGAAGGAAAGGGTCTGTGTTATGCTGCATCTCACCTCCTCCTCCTCCTCCTCCTCCTCCTCCTCCTCCTCCTCCTCCTCCTTGCACAACTTCTCTTTCTCACTTTTCTCCTTTAAAATTTTCTTCCACTCTTTTTAACTTTCATTCTCAAGTTTTTTTTTCATTTATTTTTTTATAGTGTTTATTGCATTTTGGTTATTTTTCTTGCACTTTATTGTATCCTCCTCCTCCTCCTCCTCCTCCTCCTCCTCCTCCTCCTCCTCCTCCTCCTCCTCCTCCTCCTCCTCCTCCTCCTCCTCCTCCTCCTCACCTTTCTTTGTGTCATCCATCTTTTGACACCATTAAATTTTCTCCTCGTATCATTTTCCACCTCCTCCTCTCTCTCTTCTTCCCTCCCTCCTCCCTCTCCTTCTCTCCATCCTTCTCTCCTTCCTCCTCTCCCTCCTTTCTTCCTTCCTTTCCTCCCTACATCGCTTCCTTATCTTGCTAAATTGGGGGTGATATGATGATAGGCAATATTGGGCATATGTGTGTGTGTGTGTGTGTGTGTGTGTGTGTGTGTGTGTGTGTGTGTGTGTCATGTGTGTGACACACACTCACAAAAACACACACACACACACACACACACACACACACACACACACACACACACACACACACACACACACACACACACACACACACACAGAGAGAGAGAGAGAGAGAGAGAGAGAGAGAGAGAGAGAGAGAGAGAGAGAGAGAGAGAGAGAATACGCAATAAGAATTTTTTACATCAATCTTACTGCTCCTTGAGAGAGAGAGAGAGAGAGAGAGAGAGAGAGAGAGAGAGAGAGAGAGAGAGAGAGAGAATACGCAATAAGACTTTTACATCACTCCTACTGCTCCTTGAGAGAGAGAGAGAGAGAGAGAGAGAGAGAGAGAGAGAGAGAGAGAGCGCTATGCAGACATACTAGCGTGAATAAAGACACATAGCCATTCACTATGTATGTCTATATAAAGGTTCCTGAACTTACCTCTTCCTACCTCCTGCCTCCTACCACTACGCCAGCGACAACCCGGCCTTCACTTTCTCCCTATCTTCTCCCCTCACCCCCCCTTATCTTCTCCCCTCACCCTCTCTATCTTCTCCCCTCCCCCTCCCCCTCCTTTAATGGCGCTAACACCCATTTTCTCTCATAACCTTCACACGTTTTCTGTCTGGCCCATTAAGACCACCACCTACCCCCTCTCCCCCTCCCTCCATTACTCCCCATTCATTCGTCACCTTATTCTCGGCCTTACTTGTCTACCCTCCTTTCTTTTTTTCTTGCTTTTTGTTATTTTTATTGTATTTTTCCTTCCTTTTTTTCTTCTTATGTGAATTATCAATATTGCTTTGTGTGGTTGTGTTGTTTATTTGTTTATTTATTTACTTTTTTTTCACTCATTTCTCCTTTATAAGTTCGTTCTGTTTTGCTCCACTTACTCATAACTCCCTCACGCTTTCCTTCCGCCACTTCCTCCGCCAGGTAAGGCATGAACTCAGGGTTCTCCTCCACTCTTTCTAGCAATTCCACATTCATTCCACATTCATTCTTTCATCTGTACTCATATATAACACGCTATCTCATTCCTCAAAGTAACACACAACACTATATATTTTGCTCTTCCACCCCCAAACCGTTCCACATTCATCCCCTTCCACCTTCATTCCACATTCATTCTCTTATTCGTCTATTCTCACATATAACATTCTTTCATTCCACTCGATATATCCACACTAACACTTTTTTTGTTTTTGTTTTTTCGCCTCCAAACATTTACACATTCATCCCTTTACCTTCATTCCACATTCATTCTCTTCTTTCATCTACACTCAAATTACACACTCCATTCCAATATAATTTTCCTTTTTCCTTTTCAGTCTCCTCCTTCTCCTTCTCCTTCTACTCTGTCCTCCTCCTCCTCCTCCTCCTCCTCCTCCTCCTCCTCCTCCTCCTCCTCCTCCTCCTCCTCCTCCTCCTCCTCCTCCTCCTCCTGCAGAATTAAACTTTTTCACTTTCCTGCTTTAAAATTTTTCCTTCTTTTCTTTCAAACTTTGTTCTTAAAAAAGTTGTCTGAGATATATAATTTTCTGTTGTGTTTATTGTATTTTTGGCTGTTTTGCTTGCACTTCGTTGTACCTCCCTTCTCTCCTCCTCCTCCTCCTCCTCCTCCTCCTCTTGTGACTTTAAGAGCCGTGGGAACGCTGATGCCTCTCCAGTGTGGCTTCAGCTTCAATAATGCGAATTAGTCCCTGCAGAGAGTCAAAGAGGACTTGAGTAGAGGAGTGTATCTTGCATTGCCGCTCAGCCCCGCCTTAATGGACTCCCCGTGTTGCTGGAGGCGGCGTTTCCCTGCTTGTAACTTCGGCTCGCTGTCTTTAACGCTTCTTTATTTCACCAGGACTGTTTTTCACTATCTTCAGTGCTTTGGAGAATGTTTTTAGGCATTTTTCTCTCTCATTTATGTTATTTCTGATGGGTAAGTGAAGTAAGGGCGAAGACTAGTTCTCTCTCTCTCTCTCTCTCTCTCTCTCTCTCTCTCTCTCTCTCTCTCTCTCTCTCTCTCTCTCTCTCTCTCTCTCTCTCTCTCTCTCTCTCTCTCTCTCTCTCTCTCTCTCTCCTGTGTCTTCATGGAAACAGTTTTCTATAGTGCTTTGGGAGTTGGTGAAAGTCATTCCTGGTAGTGAATAAGTCAAAAGGTACCAAGAAATGATTAGGCCGGTTTCCATACGTGCTTTTACTACTGGTGATGTAGAATCCTCGTTGATTTACCTCCATCTTAATGAAAACTCCTTGAAAACCCCATCGCCAAGCATTGTTAACCCTTTCACTGCTATTTTCCTCATCTTTCCATAATTGCTAAGTACACTGTGACATTTCTTTGACCTTTTCTTCTTGTTTGACAGCCACTTCCGAAGAGTTTGCCGTCTAGAAATTGTGACATCATCTCCTTTAATCCTTTTCTTGTAGACGTTGATAAAGACTACATACTTAAGTGCCATAGGTGTTGGGAATTGTATACCGTAAGTAAATGGTTGAATATGAGATAGGAGAAAGTGTTTAATCCCTTCAGTACTGGGACACATTTTTTACTTTGAGATTTGTGTACGATTAGGCCATTTTATGCATTAGTAACGGTCTATGGAGGTCAGAAGATGAATGGCCACAGTCTTCACTATTTAAATCCCTCACATAAGTTTCTGAATCTTTATGA
>NC_059278.1:2067143-2119643 GCF_017591435.1 Portunus trituberculatus | reverse complement strand
ATTAGGAAGGGTCTATAGAGTTCATGAGATTAATGGCCAGAGTCTTCACTATTTCAATCCCTCACATAAGTTTCTGAAGGTGTATGAAATTACCAAATAGTAAGCAGAGTGAATATAGAAACGCGTCATGGTACTGAAAGGGTTAATTGTTCACCTGTTTTCGTTCATCGCTCGACGTGTGTGTGTGTGTGTGTGTGTGTGTGTGTGTGTGTGTGTGTGTGTGTGTGTGGTGAGAATACATAAAAAAAATTGTGCACTAGTAGAGAATGCTGAAAAAAAAGAACGTATCAGATAAATAATAAATAATCAGATAAATAAAAAAAATGAGGAAAGGAATGAAGAAGGACGAGGAAAAGAACATGTGAATAAAGATGATGATGATGAAGGTAATAACAATAACGATGAAGATAGAGGAAGAAGTAATGATAATAAGGGTCGAATTTAGAAAGCACTTTACTCCCTCACCACGACTATTTTCTAAGACCACAGAGATAACTAACTGGTCGGGTTCTTAGGAGAGTATATCCTTTTAATAACGCAGAAATCACGTTAATTTGCCACTACGACCATTAAAACACTGAAAAACGCGTGTACCTTCAACCAGAACCTTTTGAAATAGTGGAAGTGCGTTATGAAAGTGTTTTAGAATAGAAATCTAAGAAAAAGAACCTAACTTGACATCACTCCATAGAAAAAAGAAACTGTGAAGCTCTGAAAGAAAACGGAGTGTAGTCTTTCATGGGAGACTGAACTAAGAGGCTGGGAGTGGCCTAGACCAGCTTGTGCCCTCCCTTGACTCAGTGTGACGTGACATCTTGACCTCCCTGACCCGGTAACCTGTCCCTGACCCCTCACGTCCCCTCTGCCCTCTTGACCCTCGTGGAGACTTTAAGGAGTCCATTTGATACGTTGCTGTATTTTAAGTCATTATATTGCCTATGTTAAGGAGGATAGCCAGACTCACTCACCGCCAAGGATTATGAGAGGCTTGAGTGTTGTTTATTACTAGTATGTTAAATTTTGTTCTTGTTCTTTTTCTTTTGGTGTTTTTCTTTGCATTTTTCTTTTTTCTTTTTGTTTCTTTTTTTTTTTTTCTTTTTCTTTTATATTTCGTTTTTTCTTCTTGTTCTTGTTTTTTTTCTTTTTGTTCTGGTTGTTCTTGTTATTTTTGTTCTTGTTCTTTTCTTGTTTTTGTTCTTGTTCTTCTTGTTCTTGTTCTTGTTGTTCTTCTTCTTCTCCTCAGCTTGTGCACAGTATTTTTTCAAGAACTCGGAGTATCGCACAAACCTTCTCCGTGTGGTTAAATCATTCTGCATCATGTATTTTTCTCGGTCTAAAATCCTCCTTCACTCCGTCAGTCCACCTCCTCTCCCTTCTTTCTTCCTTTCTTCCATGTAACATTTCCACTTCCATTGCCTTGTCTTCAGCATCATCTTGTTAAAAACCCACACTGCAATAATTCTAAGGGCTCCATTTTCATTTCCTCAGCCATCCTATAATAATTCTAGAGTCTCCATTTTCTTCTCTTCAGCATCATCTTGTTGAATAGCCACATTGTAATAATTCTAGAGTCTCCATTTTCTTCTCCTCAGCCATCCTTTAATAATTCTAGAGTCTCCATTTTCTTCTCTTCAGCATCATCCTGTTTAAAACCCACACTGTAATAATTTTAGGGGCCGATTGTCTTCTCAGCATCGTCTTGCTAAAAAGCCAAACTGTGATAATTCTAGCGTCAAGTGAGTGTCATGAAGTAATAGGACTTAAGACACCATTAGGTTAGGTTAGGTTAGGTTAGGTTTATGACACCAGCCTGTAATGAACAGATGGATGAATTGAGAGAGAGAGAGAGAGAGAGAGAGAGAGAGAGAGAGAGAGAGAGAGAGAGAGAGAGACAAGCAAATAAACAGACAAACATCAAGACCACCAGATCAAGCAGCATCATAACAAAAGCATTTCTTTAAACTTGCCCTTTAGCATTAGGTTAAGTTAGGTTAGGTTAGGTCAAGTCAAGTCAGAATAGATTAGATAACAATAGATTAGGTTAAGTTAGGTTACATTGGGTTAGGTTAGGTTAGGTTTAAGAGACCAGCCTTCTCCACACTTGCCTGGCTGGTGGCGCGGGTCTGTCCTGAGGGTCGTGAGAGCTCTTATCGCCTAAACCGCGTTGCTATGACACCCGACATGAAACTTGGTGGCAGACAGGTCGGGTGAAAAGCCTCCATGTGTGTGTGTGTGTGTGTGTGTGTGTGTGTGTGTGTGTGTGTGTGTGTGTGTGTGTGTGTGTGTGTGTGTGTGTGTGTGTGTGTGTGTGTGTGTGTGTGTGTGTGTGTGTGTCGTTCCGGGTCAGTCCCACCGCTGCCACCATTTTTCGCTTGCGTTTGTTTCTCTCTCTCTCTCTCTCTCTCTCTCTCTCTCTCTCTCTCTCTCTCTCTCTCTCTCTTTTCAAGAGGGGTTATTAGGCTGAGAGTGATGGTGAAGGTGGTGGTGGTGGTGAGTTGCCATGACAATTGTGTCAGAGAGAGAGAGAGAGAGAGAGAGAGAGAGAGAGAGAGAGAGAGAGAGTTATGAGGGCATAGTCATAGAGCACACTCATCCAACGTGTGTGGCCTTCGCACACACACACACACACACACACACACACACACACACACACACACACACACACACACACACACACACACACACACACACACACACACACACACACACACACACACACACACACAGTTTCTACATGTTTTCCCCACCATCACAACCATCAGGAAAGAACTTGGTCTCCTTTCTTTTACCCTCTCCAATCCCTTTTTCCCTCCCTCTCCTCTCACCCCTCCCTTCCTTTCCCCTTGCCTCACTCGGTCGAAGGCTCATCTGCCAGAGGGAAGCTGCGGCAAGGAAGTTGTGTCCCCTCAACTCTGCCTTTGCTTTAAATTTCTCTCTCTCTCTCTCTCTCTCTCTCTCTCTCTCTCTCTCTCTCTCTCTCTCTCTCTCTCTCTCTCTCTCTCTCTCTCTCTCTCTCTCATTCATTCATTCATTCATTCATTCATTCATTTTCCTTATTCATATGTATTTTTTCTGTTCTATATTTGCATTTCACCAAAGTTCTCCATATTTCATTTGTATTCCGTCATGTATCCTTTTCATATTCATGTTCTCCCAGTCTCGTCTTTTTTCCTCTTTTCTTTCTCTGTTTCTTATCATTCCACAGTTTTCCTTTTTGTTTCTGTCCTTCCGTGTTTGTTATCATTTTGTCTCCACTGCTGTTAGCAATTATTTGTTTTTTGGCTTTACACACACACACACACACACACACACACACACACACACACACACACACACACACACACACACACACACTCACTCACTCACTCACTCACTCACACTCTCTCTCTCTCTCTCTCTCTCTCTCTCCCGTTCTGCTCTTCTCTGCGGCGATAAGAGGGACTGCGTCATGAAGGCCTTGGCACTAGCAGCGAGTGTTGGCACCGGCGTGTGGGGCGTGCTAATGGCGGCTGGTGGCACTGGCGGCACTCAGGGCTCGGCGTGGCAGGGGCGGCGTGCAGCAGGTGACGTTAGCAGGGCGGAAACCTTGAATTTCGCGGTGTCACTTTTTATAAGGATGTGCGTAAAGAAAACGTGTTGTAGGTTGTTCTGGGAGCGTTTGGTGTTGGGTACGGTGATGTGGATTTTTTGTTGGTGCTTTTGTTGGTGTTTTTTGTTTGTTTGTTTTTTTCTGTTGCGTGTTTTGTTTTTTCGGTGTGTTGGTCTCGCCACGGCTGTTCTTTTAATTATAAAGCGGAGGGTCTGGACAGTGTTGCAAAGGACGTGAGGGCAGTGCAGCGTTGCCAGGGAGTCACTCACTCGTGGTATTCTTTTTAGGGCTGCGATTTCATGCTAACATCCCGTCCCCTTCCCTCCCTTCCACCACATCCCCTCCTTTCCCCTCAGTGAGTCGTTCCTGCCTTTCTCTCACCGCCTCTCCATTACTGTCCCCTCAGTTTGCTAGCTCCATCCGCCTGCATCCACCCACCAGCAAGATGTAGCTTCGTGAACTTCATGTTGTTGCTTCGAATCGTTTTAGCCCACAGTGGAGCTTCAGATGAGGAACAGGTCTCAGCAGTCTCACAACGGTCTCGCCTCAACTTGTGTATTCATCTCGGCGCGTTTCGCTTCCCCGCCGCCTTTACGTCTAAACATAGCAGGGGCTGGGAGATGCGGGTTGGTTGCGGGCACTTCATGGCTATAAATACTCCGTGAGGGGCGTTATCAGGGCGGGGGAGGCGCAGGTCTGGGCTGGGGTGTCCTGGGGTTATGTGGGTGACAGTTCCAGGGGTATAAGTCGGTGGTGATGCCTGAAAGAGTGATTTGAGGACCTGCAGGCACGTCTGACCCGGAACACAGCGCAGGCCGGCAGGTTGGCAGGCTTGGTTGGTATGTAGGTGAAGGTTTCCGCCAGGTGTGTATGTGTGTAGCTCGGGTTTGAAGGAAGTTGTGTGGAAGGGCATGGCACTCCCCCAGCACAGTGCCCCGGTGCCACCACAACCCTGACCCGCCTCAGCATGGTACCCTTGAACCGGTTACCGCCTCACTCGCTCCACAGACACGGAAACATCATAATTCAGTCTCCACATTTGATTTCTTCCCTTTTCTCTTCACTCCATATGTCTTCCTATTTCTTTCTCCCTTCGTTGTTATTAAACCTCCTTGTTTTTCCTTCATGTTTCCTTCCCTCCGTGTATTTTTCCCCCCCTCCTTCCTCTCTGCACTTTTTTTTTTCATGTTTCGTATACCAGTGTTTCCTTTCATTCACACCCATATCCTTCTCACTTTCTATCCCTTCTCAGCTATTTCCTTCTGTTTCTTCTCACACCCTGTTTTTTCACCCTGTCTCTCTCTTTACCTCTATTTCCTTTACTGTTTTCCCTCCCTCCACACCTGTTTTCTTCCCATACACCACTTTCTTTCACTGTTGTCCCTCCCTCCACACCTGTTTTCCTCCCATACACCACTTTCTTTCACTGTTGTCCCTCCCTCCACACCTGTTTTCCTCCCATACACCACTTTCTTTCACTGTTGTCCCTTCCTCCACACCTGTTTTCCTCCCATACACCACTTATTCACTGTTTTCCCTCCCTACATACCCTATTTTTCACGCTGTTCCTCTCCCTTTACACCTATTTCCCTCCCTCCTCATCCTGTTTTTCACCCTGTTTCTCTCCCTTCACACCACTTCCTCTCACCTTTTTCCCTCCCTACACACGTGCTTCCTTCCCCTACAAATATGGAATCCCAACATATCCAATACCCACCACTGTTCAGTCTACCGCACGATCCCTTCCTGCCTGTGTCAGTTAGATTGCCACTTCCACCTCTGCAGTGCGGCCGGTGTCGTTACTGAGTCCCGGCACTAAGGCTTGTTCCGTGGGGAGTGGCCTTAGGGGTGCCTCGTGTTACTGGGCACCTTAGCACTACATTCAAAAGGCTATACTTTAAAATGAGTTTCCAAAGGTGGTTTTTTTATGATTTCAGTGATAGATTAATAGAGTACACAGTCTTAAGAACGAGGCTACTTCTCTCTCTGGCCTTTGAAAATACTCGTTGTGAAAGAATAATACGTGCTTGGATTATATAGAGAGTATCGCGTATTCTTATTGCTTCCTGGTGTTGCATGTTGTGCCTGACATTTGTAAGCTGAGGAACGCATGAAAGGTGACTTGAGAGAGGTCTGAGTGGGGATGGTAGAGAGAACAGAGGTGTGAGTGGAGTTGTAAAATTGAGCCGCTTCATTGGGAGCATGGGAGAAGTTGCAGAAGTTAATGAATGATTAGAGGAGGAAAAAAGGAGAGCAGAAAAGTATTATTAAATGATTGAAGTTGAAGTTAGACATAGAAGTGGGTAAAGAAGTAAAAGAAGCAGATTAAAAAGAAAATGAAGAGGAGAAAGATGATAATGAAGACAGAGAAGAAAAAAGAAAGTTGTGTTTTAAGAGACTTTACAAAACTTCCCTATGATTTTATAAGATGGAGGAAGAATTTTTTACGTCTTCCTGCCATCAATACTCATGAAAAAAACAAATTATGGATCAAGTCGCAACTGAGAACCATTTTTAACCATCAGTGTGTTGAGGTGCATCTCGGAAAGGCTTCCTCGACCTTCTTCATCACTCACCCAGCCCCTCCTCTCCCTCCCTTCCTTCTCTCCCTCCCTTCCTTCTCTCCCTCTGCAGTCTTTATTCCCAGCCTTCATCTTCCCTCTCTTCCTCTATCCCGCTTCTTCCTCTCTCTCTGCAATCTTTACTTCTTTTTCCTACTTTTCTATTTTATTTTTGTGTATGTATGTATGTATGTGTATGTTGTTGTTGTTGTTGTTGTTGTTGTTGTTGTTGATGTTGTTTTTCTTGTTTTTCATCGTCATCATCATCATCATCATCATCATCATCATCTTCTTCTTCTTCTTCTTCTTCTTCTTCTTCTTCTTCTTCTTCTTCTTCTTCTTCTTCTTCTTCTTCTTCTTCTTCTTCTTCTTCTTCTTCTTCTTCTTCTTCTTCTTCTTCTTCTTCTTCTTCTTCTTCTTCTTCTTCTTCTTCTTCTTCTTCTACACTACCCCAATCTTTCATCTCCCATTTCTTCTTCCTCCTCCCCATCCTTTCCCTCTTAATGCAGTCTCTTTCTTCTCTCATCTTCCCACACCTTACCCTCCCCCCCCACTCCCCTCCTACCGAGCACTCATTACTCCTTCCTTACCCCTGATTCACCTCTCTTATCCACCTCCTCCTCTTCCCTTCTCTCTCTCATCTCTCCCTCTTCCCCTAAGCTCTCCTTTCCCTCCCCTTGTGTGAGTGTGTTTGTGTGTTTACTGGTAGTGTGATGGTGGCGGGTGGAGCGGTAAGGCTGGTTCATCTGTTTAAAGTTACCTGAGGAGGAGGAGGAGGAGGAGGAGGAGGAGGAGGAGGAGGAGGTGGTGGAAGAAGAAAAGAAGAGGAAGAAGAAGAAGAGGTGGAAAAAAAGGAAGAAGAAAAAAAAAAGAATGGGGAAGAAGAAATAATAATAATAATAATAATAATAATAATAATAAGAAGAAGAAGAAGAAAAGAAGAAAAAAGTATTACAAGAGGAGGAAGAAGAAAAACAAAAAAGAAGAAGAACAACAACAAAACCAAGAACGAAAAGAAGAACAATAAGAACAAGAACGAGAAGAAGAAGAAGAAGAAGAAGAAGAAGAAGAAGAAGAAGAAGAAGAAGAAAAAGAAAGAGGAGGAGGAGGAGGAGGAGAGGAGGAGCAGCAGCAGCACCTCTTACGTATGTCTGAAGGAACCTTAGAAGCACTCGGCTAAAGGAACGCTAGACCAGACGGAGTGACTGTTGGCTGTCGATCGAAGGGAGAGAAGGAGGGGGAGAGGGAGAGAGGGAGAGGGAGAGTAACAATAGCATTTGAAAGGCATTCGATCTTATCTTCCTATGTCCTTCGATGCCATTTGGTGCAATTTAGATGGCAGGCTTTTTGTTGCTTCTTTCTTTCATTTCCTTTGCTGAGAGAGAGAGAGAGAGAGAGAGAGAGAGAGAGAGAGAGAGAGAGAGAGAGAGATTACCAGTGTTGTCTTTTAATATTATATGTAAATGGAGTGAGGAATTATGAACGTAAATTGTATGTATCTAAGAGAGAGAGAGAGAGAGAGAGAGAGAGAGAGAGAGAGAGAGAGAGAGAGAGTGACTCAGAGGACCTTATTATAGCAGAGCGGAATGGAGAGTGCGGTTCTGTAACAAGATCATCTGTCAGGACACTATAACGAGCCAGGGCGGGGAATGTCCTGAGGGGAACTGACGGGAAAGAGGGGAGGGTGAGGGGAAGGGAAGGGAAGGGTAGACATGCAGGTGTACTTGTGGAGGAGAAGGGGAGATAGCAGGGATAACGTGTAATGTGCTTGCTCCTGTCCCCTCCTCATCTCCTCATCTCCTCATCTTGTTTCCTCATCTCCTCGTCTCCTTCTCTCATCTCCTCGTCTGCTCGTCTCCTCGTCTCTTCGTTTCCTCATCTCCTCATCTTCTCCTCTCATCTCCTCGTCTCCTCATCTCCTCGTTTCCTTCCATTGAATTGCTGTGCTCGTCTCTCTCTAGCTCTATTCATTTGTTAGTTTTTGTGTCACTGTATATTGCCGCCCATCCCGCCCACTCCGCCCACCCCGCCCATACAGCCTTAGGTCACGTATAGGGTAACAAGATCCACACACACACACACACACACATTCTTATATGTGTGTGTGTGTGTGTGTGTGTGTGTGTGTGTGTGTGTGTGTGTGCAAGGTGTCGTGGCTGACGTGCAGAGGTGCGCGACTTGAGGAGGAGGAGGAAGAGGAGGAGGAGGAGGAGGAATGGAAGTGAGACAGAGGTCAGTAGAGGTGAGGGAGAGTTAGTTTTCCTCCTCCTCCTCCTCCTCCTCCTTCTCCTCCTCCTCCTCCTCCTCCTCCTCCTCCTCCTCCTCCTCCTCCTCCTCCTCCTCCTCACTCAGCGTCACAGGTCGTTCGCTCGTAACAAGGAAGCTTTGTTGGCACTCATTCCTCGTCCCTTCACCTTCCTCCCCTTTTTCTTTCCCCTCTTCTCTCCCCTTCCCCATTTTCTTTGCCCTTTAACCCCATTCATCCTGCCGTAAACTCCAGCTTCCCCTTCCCCTCTTCAGCCCCTCTCTTACATCACTCAGAATCCTTCTTCTCTCCCCTCTCCTTTCCTCCCCTTCTTCCTCTCTTCTCTCTCCATAACACTGTCTAAACCTGCCTTGTTACTGTCTCCTCCTCCTCCTCCTCCTCCTCCTCCTCCTCCTCCTCCTCCTCCTCCTCCTCCTCCTCCTCCTCCTTCTCCTCCTCTTCCTCCTCCTCCTCCTCCTCCTCCTCCTCCTCCTCCTCCTCCTTTCTTCTCTTTGCTTTCTTAATTCATTCATTCATTCTCTTCTCTTCTCTTCTCTTCTCTTCTCTTCTCTTCTCTTCTCTTCTCTTCTCTTCTCTTCTCTCTCTCTCTCTCTCTCTCTCTCTCTCTCTCTCTCTCTCTCTCTCTCTCTCTCTCTCTCTCTCTCTCTCTCTCTCTCTCTCTCTCTCGTTGTGTCACGTTAGCTTCTTTCCTTCCTGTTGTGGCACTGTTCCTCTCTCAATGGTTGGTTCTCTTACCTTCCTCGCCCTTCTTTTTCCTCCTCCTCCTCCTCCTCCTCCTCCTCCTCCTCCTCCTCCTCCTCCTCCTCCTCCTCCTCCTCCTCGGATTTACTTACGTTTTCTTTTTCTTTTTCTTTTCGTTGTGTCTCTGCTTTGATTTTAGTGGTGGTGGTAGCGATGGTGGTGGTGGTGGTGGTGGTTTGTAAATGTTTGTATGTTTACGTTGTATGTTCCTGCTTCATTAATGAGTTTTGTTAGATTCACGTGAGGTGGCTGTAGTGGGGATGGTGATGCAAGGTGATGGTGGGGAGAATGGTGATGATGGTGATGCTGGTACGTCCTGCATTTATTCCTGCATTTATTGAAGAGTGTGAAGAAGAGAATAGGGAGCTGCAAGAAGCCACCAGGTCAACACACACGTGACTTCACCTGTATAAAGACACACCTATGCATTTATATACCATTAATTTCTGCCCATAAATTGGCGTAATGCTCTTTTAAAGCTTCCTAATGACTCGTGTTGCTACTTCCGCATCATTAACAAGCAGCGAAACATTTGCTGCTTATTTACCATCAACGTATAAATAAAAAGCACAAATCTCATTAGCTGCGCACCTTGCCTTCACCTGCTTCCCTAACAGCGCATTTCTCACGTGTCAGATTAAACAGGTATTTTGCTCCTCAACGATATTAACTCCTTTTTTATCTTTTTCTCTCCTTTTTCCGCCTTTTGAACTTAAATAGGTTAATGTACGTTTATTTTACCTGTCGTGTCTTTGGCCTCACCTGTTCGTAATTAGCGCGTGCGTCAGAGAGAGGTGAATTAGGTACACGTGTATGAAGGGAGGTCATTAAGCTGGAGGTTGGTATGTATGTGTCACTGGCATGTATATTATTAGCATTGGTATGTGTTTTGCATCTAATTATTATTATTATTATTATTCATTAGCCATTACTCATTCTTTTTATTGATTGCCACTAATTTAATTCTTGTTTTTTTTTTAATTTTTTTTTTATACGTCATTGAGACAGACTTAGAAGGAATAAAAATGAAAATAGATTGGAAATGAAAAATGTTGTAGATGAAAAAGTAAAAAGGAATTAATAAAAGTAAAGAAAATAATGCAATGTCCTTTCACAATTTCGTTTCCAAAAAGAAAAGAAAAAAAATAGAAAACGATAGAAAGATTAGTTGTGAGAGTAGTGAGTGTGTGTCTCGAGGAGGGATGAGTGAGGGCTGGCAGGGTGAGGGGAGCGTGGGTGTCGAGGCCCTCACGCAGGTGCTGAGAAGGGGAAAGGGGAGGGAAGGGGGGGATGATTGCAACACCTGGTGGAGGACTACCATAGAGACCCTCCCGGATGTGACCTCACGTTTTCTTTAGCAAGTACTTGTCAGGCTCTATCGTTGCTCCCTCCCGTGTCTCTCTCTCTCTCTCTCTCTCTCTCTCTCTCTCTCTCTCTCTCTCTCTCTCTCTCTCTCTCTCTCTCTCTCTCTCTCTCTCTCTCTCTCTCTCTCTTCATGTTCATTGTCTCCATACATTCTCATTAGTGTTTCATTTCCCTTTGTGTAAGTCTCCACATCAACCTTTACTAACCCTCCCTCTCTCACATTTTCTTTCCTGTCCTGGCGAAGCTCAAAGGTTGGCGCCATGACGCTCCCCTCCTTCCCCTCTCCCTTACCCCCTTCCCTGTTTGTGCCACACGTGGTTGTCTGCACTACTAGCCTCCTCATCCCTCTCTCAGTTCATCTATTCTCCTCATCCATCCAGCCATCCGTCTATCCATCTCAGGGGCGCTATTCACCCACATGCCTCTCAAGGTTATCATGTAAATCAATGAGGCGCGATCACAGGCGTGTGCAAGAGTGTAAGGTTTGTTAATTATAGTATAGTGATGGGGAGGGTGTGCGGGGGGCGGGGCGGAGTGAGGCTGGTGGTGAGGGTGGCAGGCCGGCAGTCGGTCAAAGGGGAGTGTCAAGAGTGGGCGCCGCGCGGGGCAAGGAGCCTCAGTGTTTGCCGCAGGGAGGGTGGCGCGGCCCGAGGGTACGTAAGGGTCAGTGTGGCTTCAGCAAGTGGGCGTCGTGGCTGTGGAATTACAGACTGTCGCAAGAAATCGAATATATTGGCTTTGGCACGAGAGGAGTGGCGGGAGACGAGCAGTGATAGTGTGGTGGTGTGGTGTGTGTTTGTGTGTGCGGTGGTTCATGCCGTGAGCAGCGTCGCCTGGCCTGGCACGTGTTGGGGTGGGCTGGTCCTTGGGGCGTCTGTGTCCTGGTGCAGTGTGTGTGAGGATGCGAGGTGTGGACGCTGCTGTTGTGATGTGAGGGGCAAGTATTGTGGCTACTGGTGGTGTGCTTGACCAAGGCCTCTCCGCCCCGCCCCACCGCGCCGTCCGTCACTAGGAAGGTCACTCGCAGCCGTGAGTGGGGCGTCAAAGATCTGATCTTATGCTGCACATAATTTCTGATGTGATGACCGCTCACCATCTCGAATGTCTGCAAAAATGTCATCCTGAGTAGACACTTAACGCCGAGCAGATAGCCGTTGTCAGGAGGGTGTGAGGAGCAGCGCAGGGAGTGGCGGTCGGCGGGCGGGCAATGGTGTCCACCCTGCACATCACCCTCGTCAACAACCAGCCCTCGTCGCAGTGGCTGGGGCGGAGCGCGTCCTGTGAGGAAACTAACCTACTTGGGTTTTCATCTACATTAACTCCAACCTCCAAAACCACCTCTCTGTCCACCTCCAGTGTCCTGCGGCCCCAGGCTCCTGGCACTGGGGTCACCGGACTGTCCACCACACACGGCCTGGTAACGCCCACCCCTTACAGCCCCTCTGCAGGCCCCAGGGCTTCGTCATGGTCTCCTGTCAGGTTAAAAACCAAACCTTTACCAGACTTTTTGAAGAAACTCAACCCGGAGTCTGCACCAGTGGCCAGCCCTGGGACAAAGACTTCGTGGTGCAGGGCGGCGGCCTCCCAGGGGCCAGGGCGGCCTGGGGTGGCCACGAGCACGGGTGATGTTAAAGTGGGTCAAGTGTCGCCGACCCTCGCTGCCCGCTGGCCACATGCAGCCAAAAGTGATTCGTCAAAGCCTGAAGTTTCCCCAAGGGCGGATCGAAAAGTATTAGGGATTCCAGTATCCTCCGCCGCAGTGTCTTCTGTCACTGTCAGTCAGGTGGCTCCGCCCGGACGACCGCCCACTCCTCAGGGAGAGAGGCGGCGCCTTAGTGGAGGATCGCCCTCTATGACTAGGAAAGAGGTGTCTCCCGCACCCACCAATGACCCGTCTGTCAAATCTGCCGCCGAGCCATCGCGAGTCCTACACGAGGCGTCGAGCGTCGCTGATCAAAACACCACCAAGTCAGATCAGCTTGACGAGCCTCAGGGCAGCAGCCGCCGCTCTTCGCTGGACAGCGCCAAGAAGGAGTCGCCCACCGTGGCCAGAAAGCTTATGAGTGACACAGCTTGGCTCACGTCCTCTAACCGCTCGGCCACCCTGCCCGCCCTCAAGACGTCTTCCGCCCCGTGGCAGCAGCGACCCAATCGCCTGTCCTCCGCCTCACTGCAGCGCTTTGAGGATGTAAGCATCTCGTGTTTACTCTCACCAGAGCAACTTTGTTTTTGTTTTCGTGGTTACAGAGAGCCGAGTGTATTAAGACAGTAGTGTGTGGAGGGGAGGGGGATGCCTGCTAGGATGAGTAGCGTCTTGTGTGCTGCGTCGAACGTGGTGTTTGGACGAGATACTGAGTCAAGTGTGGTGGGGAGGGTGAGGGTGACGGGACGTGGTGGAGCGGCTTGTTGTTGGTCTTGGTTTTCATCATGTCTGTCCTAAGGAGGCTGATGATTTCTGGAGGCGTAAATGCTGTTATAAGGTTACTGACACACACACACACACACACACACACACACACACACACACACACACACACACACACACACACACACACACACACACACACACACACACACACGTCACTACTACGGACAGTATGCTTTCTCCTTGACTCCTCCCCTGACGAGGTAGTGTTAAGTTACACGAGCACCACAGTCTGTGCGCCGCTGTGCCGCACACTGGCAGGGGCATTATCAGCGTTACCGTGAAGCAGGCACCGGATGAGTCATTGTAGTCTGTTTCTTTTCTGGCGTCACTGAAGGAGACAGGAAAGACAGAAGGAAAGGATTGGAACTAAGGAAGAGATGAGAAAGCAGAAAAAAAAAATGAAGTGGAAAGTATTAAGATATAACAACACTTAGCAGGTAACACACGTTCACACCTGGCACGGAGCTGAGAGGAGTGAGAGAGAGGAAGGAAAGGAGGGAAGGGGGCGGCAAGTGACGGAGGGGACGTGTATGTGGGTTGGATCTTAATTCACTTGATATACCCAGCCACCTGTTTGAGCCGCGGGGAAGACCTTGAGAGCGCCGAGGCCTTGGTGAGGTGATGCTGAGGTGGGCGAGGATAGACATGGAGGTGGATAGACAGAGGCTTGTGGTGAGGGTAACTATGGTGAGGTGATGCTGACGTGGGCGAAGATAGACCTGGAGGTGGGTAGACAGAGGTTTGTGGTGAGGGTAACTGTGGTGAGGTGATGCTGAAGTGGGAGGGAAGTCTACGTGGTGAAGAGGGAGATAGGGTGAGGGCGAGGGCTGCAGTGGAGTTGGGAGACTTGACGGGCCCGGGGTAATGGAGGCAATGGTGTCACTGTTGTGTCTTTCATTTTCTCTAAGCACAAATTAAGAGTTTTTATTTATTTCTTCTTCATTTGATTTTCTTCCTCGCTTTCGCCCTTATCGTGATTTTCGTCCTCTTTGAGCTGACATTGATTATCGAAGTTAATTCCTCATCTCCTCCTCCTCCTCCTCCTCCTCCTCCTCCTCCTCCTCCTCCTCCTCCTCCTCCTCCTCCTCCTCCTCCTCCTCCTCCTCCTCCTCCTCCTCCTCCTCCTCCTCCTCCTCCTCCTCCTCCTCCTCCTCCTCCAAACCTTTTTAAATAAACATCTGATCCCATCAAAACGATATAACTGAGGCCTCTTCGACATTGCAAATCTTCATCCCTCACTTAGAATTAGTACAGCTTTCCACAAACACTCCCATGAAGACCAACGGGTGTGCTGCTGCCTGTAGATCCTTTGTCCTTCCTTTGTCTCCCTTCAGTATCCTCTTCCCTAACATGGAGATCCCGGCAGTAAGTGGAGTAGTGGCCATTGGTGGAGTTTGTGGCTTTACAGAGTGGAGATAGCGCTGGTGGAGGAATACTTGTGTGTGTGTGTGTGTGTGTGTGTGTGTGTGTGTGTGTGTGTGTGTGTGTGTGTGTGTGTGTGTGTGTGCTTGGGTGGGTAGGTGGAGGAGGGGTGAGGGGAGGTCCTGGTCTGGTGCCAAGGAGGAATGCCGCGTGCAGGAGAAGCCTTAACACACGCAGCACAAAAGGACTCTCTCTCTCTCTCTCTCTCTCTCTCTCTCTCTCTCTCTCTCTCTCTCTCTCTCTCTCTCTCTCTCTCTCTCTCTCTCTCTCTCTCTCTCTCTCTCTCTCTCTCTCTCTCTCTCTCTCTCTCTCTCTGCATATTTATTATTCGGTTATTAGTGTTTGTTAACGTATTATTTATTTGTATTTCTTTTATTGTATTAGTATTTTACGGCTATAATACCAGCGGTGATTCTCTCTCTCTCTCTCTCTCTCTCTCTCTCTCTCTCTCTCTCTCTCTCTCTCTCTCTCTCTCTCTCTCTCTCTCTCTCTCTCTCTCTCTCTCTCTCTCTCTCTCTCTCTCTCTCTCTCTCTCTCTCTCTTGTTATTGTTATTCACGTTTCCGTTTTCTTTATCTCATCATTCACATCAATCTCTCTCTTTACTTGCATCATTATCTTTGAAGTTTATAGACGCAGGGAGTTAATTTGAATCCGTGGCAGGTAATTCGTCTCTGTCATTATCACTATTATTACCATTATTATTATTGTCATTGGCTCCACAAGTCGCGCTGGCGTTAATAGTCAGTCCTGCCAGACATTATGATTTCCCTCCCTGTCTCTCTTTGAACTGAGGCTGTGGGAGTCGAGGCGAGGCAGCTGATTCATGGCGACGTGTGCTTTATGTGTCTCGCCGCTATTTGAAATTAATGAACGTTTCTTTCCCCAGTTTTATACACGTGGGCCTGAAATATATGATAGAAAAATACTGCAGGAAAATTATTCTTTCTCGTAATGGAAGAAAATTACGTATCTATTTTATTTTTCTCGATTATTTTTTTTCCTTTCCCGGGAAGTGCATAAAATTACCGAAAAATGTCACCCGGAAAGTTGCAGATATTATGGTTTTTATGCGGGAACAGATTTCGCTGGACATGAATATAGATGAATGGCGTTCGTTCTTTATTACATTGAGAAGATTACTATTTGCGTTTATTGTGTATTGGAAAGCACTATTATACTTTTAAATGGATTATTGACATTATATAATTTGTTATTTGGCTGCTTTAGATATGTAAATAAAAAAATGAGCTAATAAACATTATATTCCCATTAATTACGTCAACACTGCAATAATGGCAGGGACGCATTCAGAGCTTCAATGCATGCCAATTATCAACACTTCCTACTGATGTTGTTCTCTTTATTACGGAATTTTTACCTTCATGTGTTGCGCTAATGGTTTCTCCGGAGTAATCATCGCCGTTTTGTATATTTTGTTGGTAATGATTCGGAGCAGAAGGGTCTCTCTCATGTCCCAAGAATAGTGTGGAAAAACGCCTTTAAGAGTATTTACTAGTGCCTCCGGGAACATGCCTTGCTATTTCCATGCTCGACTGTCACCATCTGGCTAAATATACCTTTGCACTGGATCCTTTTTAGTCTTATTTTTCTTCATTAATTTTTGTATTTACTAGTGCCTCCGGGAACATGGCTTGCTATTTCCATGGTCGACCGTCACCACCTGGCTACATTTACCTTTGCACTGAATCCTTTTAGTCTTACTTTTCTTCATTAATTTTTATCCTTGGGTTCTGTGTCCTCTTTAGTGAATAGATAGTATTTAGATTACCTTTTTGGCTTCCGTGATTAGCGAGGTACAGTCGTATTTACCATGCGCATTCTCGTCTCACACGCCGGTAAGTTCCTGCTGTGCGTGCAATAACTCCTTTGTGTCTCAGATTAGTTTCACTGTCCGTGTCTCGTTACGTGCACAGTGCGTCTTGATATCCTCTCATGCATACATATCTCAGCCTCCCTGATAAACTGTAGCTTTATTTCGTACATTCTTAATCAACGTAGTTCATCACTGGAGTCCTTGAATCATGCTCATGAAAAACCTGTTATCCATATATGTTAATTTCACTGTCTCTATGATTCATCCGCCTGGCACACCCACACTCCTGTAGCCTCTGATTCATGCATTGCCTGATGTACACACGCTCGAGGCCTTCCTGACTTGAATACACTCTGGTAGAACTTGTCTTACTACCATTCCAGCTGCCCTGAGTCACCTTGTACAGCCTCGAGCACTATACAAACACACTGACTTGCGTTCTCCTTGACGTGCTGTGACTTCAATACATGCAGCTGCTGACTCTTGACTGACTCTGCTGACTTATACACTTCGGTCGTAGTTGAGGGGCTTGGCGTGCTGCATGTGTGTGTGTGTGTGTGTGTGTGTGTGTGTGTGTGTGTGTGTGTGTGTGTGTGTGTGTGCTGGGATCTGGCAAGCACATACCCTTCGCGCTGCTATATCTGAAGTGCGAGGGACGAAGAGAGGTGGAGGTGTTAAGTTATGAGGAATGAAGCCGGGCATGAGCGGGGCGAGGGTGGCACTCCCGTGTGGCACCCGATGGCATCCACCCTCCTTCCCTCACACACCTACACACTGTCATCCCTCACACCCCACAGCCTCTCACGCCCATATTTCCTCATTCCTCACACCCTCCCTCCTCCTCTGGCCTCACTTTCTCACCTCCTACTCCTCCTTACGGCCACTCTCACAATCACCACTATGCTATTTTCTCATTCGATGTCCGTGACCTCCTCGTTATCTCGCCCTGCACTACTTTGCGCCAATCAATCAATTCACCGCGCCAAGCAGGGACTCGCCGGCGGGTCTCTTCTCCCTTACCCTCCCTCGCCCTCCACCCTGAGAGCTCCGGGTTGACTGAAGAGGATCCAGCTTGATGCGGAGTATTTGCTTTTTACTGATTTATTTTATGTAATAACATTTTTATGGACGTGGAAGAGCAAACCTAAAAATAGTGGGATATGAAAATGCCACAGTTTCCGATCCACAGACAGAATAGAAAAATAGTTTGTGAATAGAGTTGTAATGCAGTTTGCGAGTTATTTATGTAACTGTGTGCGATGGAACGAAGAAGCGTCATACAACGAGAAAGATTATTTTGTAAAAGAACTGTAATTTTATTTCAATCTAGAAAAAAAAAAACTTACAAACCAGTCATGATTATCATAATCTTTGCCCTGCATACAATATGTCTTATCTTTGTTCTGGAGACTGAGATAAATTTTTATGTGCACTACTTTAACAGCTGGTCGCAGGAACAAAGGAACACTGCTGCTCTTGTCACTGCGAACATAGATACCATTAGGCTGTGAGGGGCAGGGAAGGGGGTGTGCTTCATGGAGGTTATTGTCCTACCTTAAGTGTGTGTGTGTGTGTGTGTGTGTGTGTGTGTGTGTGTGTGTGTGTGTGTGTGTGTTTGTGCGCGATTGGGCGTGTGTGTGTGATGTGCTCGAAATAGTAGTGTGTGAGGTGCACCACGTGTGTCACTGTGTTCACTTTGGCTGAATCGCATCTACAAATTAGGTGTCACTCGTGTCTCTGTGTTATGCCTCTTCAGGTTTGGGATGGTGGGATTGGAAACTTTTACGGCAATTAGCTAGTGCTTTTGTATCTGAACTTTTGTTATTGGTATGAATTTGTCATTGAAATTTAGTATTACTGCTATATTTAATTCTTGTTTAGGTCTGCACCAACTTGTTCATGTTATTAATGTCGCTTGTATTTTGTTGCAGAGCGTGCACAGCGGTGGCGGGCGTGAGGGCGTGGGCGGGGGTGTGATGGAGGATGGTGGACCCCACACCCGCGTCGCCCCAGCCTCCTCCACCCATCGCAAGGCCAACTCTCTCCCTGGCTACTATTCTCGGGGCAGCACCCTCCACCAGCCATCCTTCCGCGAGGCTTTCAACACTAGCAAGAGTCCTACACCTCCAGCTCGCAATGATAGCGCTCCAGCTGCGCCACCTCGGGGACCCACCAGCCCCAGAACTCCTAGAGTCGTCGCCGTTCCCTCTGTGCCTCCTCAGCAACAGCGACAACAGCAGCACCATCAACAACAACAAAATTCACGTCAACATCAAAATCACCACAAACAAAAACAACAACAGTCAACAAATCAGTTGCAGGAGTATCAAAAGCAGCATCAGCAACAACTGCAACAGCAACTACGTCAAAAGCAATTACAGCAGCAGCAACAACAACAGCTGTTATGGCAACAACATCAACAGCAACAAAGACTGCAGGAAAGTCACAGGCAAAATGCTCAACAGCAGATTAAATCACAAAGACAACCAAAGTTACCTCATCAGGGGACAGCACCACCAATATCGCAAGGTCGCCAGCCTCCTCGACAAGAACCTCCTCCGCCCAAGCCAGTTCCTTCCTCACCGGAGAAGAAGAACAAAAAATCTATTTTGAGTGGTATCTTCAGGCGTCGCAAGAAGGGTTCCAGCAGCACATCCAGCAGTAGTTCAGATAGCAGTAGTTCTGACAATGAGGAACCACCGCAACGCCGTAGCTTTTTGCGGCGCCGGAGCAAGAAGAAAGAGAAGAAAGATCCTATCCTGCCCGCCCCATCGATCCCACCAGCTGAGGAACGCCTGTCACGCTCCTATTGTGACTTCCCTGATGGTAGTGACTTACGAAGCTATCGGAGAGTGAGGGTCGTGCCTGTAGGGACAGGCAGCTTAGGAAAAGAAACACAGCCTCTCGGTATTCCCACATTAACAGCTCAGCCAGGCCAACTCAATAGACTCGGTGTGTCAGCGTCACATGATTCTCTGCCTCTCAGCCTAGGTTCATGGACTGGTGGTGGCTCCCATGCCTCCCTCGGCTATTACTCAGGAGGTGGTATGGGAACAAGGAGCTCGAGCACGGACACTATTAGCAAGAAAGAGCGACGTGAGGCCCTCAAGGCGCGAGTTGAGCGACTTAGAGAAAGGATTCGTGACACCAGCTCCGATGAAGAGAAGGCATCTGTTTCCTCCCACTCAATGTATGGGAGCGAGTCAAGCCTCAGCAAAACTGGGTCTCTTAGTCGACGTTCAAGAGCAGCGCGAACTGAACGCTTCTTGAGGCGAAAATCTTATGAACTGGAAACGTTGAGAAATGAAACCGAGAAAGACCGACGCAACAGGGAAGCAGTTCAGGCTCGGATTGAAGAGATTCAGCGAGTACGTGAATTTGAAGCAAAAAGAAACAAGCTGAATGAGGAGAGGAAGAGTCAGAGCGTTCCTAAGACCAAGCCACGTTGGTCGGCCAAGCTGGTGTATCAAGAATCAAGTGAGTATGAATCGTCTGTGCTTTTACGAACACCATCAGTGAGTCCTTCAGCAAGTCCTCACATGAAGGCCAAGTTTGATGGTCATGCAAAGGATGGTGTTGTACTGAGGAATAAACCACGTCACGTTACCCCATCAGTAGCAGTCTCATTGCCTGTGCCATCTGTCACGTCCTCGAGAAGAAGCTTCCAGGACTTTGACACTCCTACACAGAACACCTTGAGGGGTCATCGGAGTGCATCATATGACAGCAATATCAATAGAAATTCCTTTGTTACTCAACCCCCAAATGTGCCCATAACCAGTAGTGGACCAACAACAAACAGATCGGGCCTCACTCCTCCTGCACCTCCACCTCGTGACAGGAGCAGAATATTGTCACCTTGTGATGGGAGACCAATGTCATTCTCATTTGAAAGTTTGAACCAGGAAGCTCATCGACCCACCTCAAGCCAGTCCAGTATGAGCAATTTTACTAAAGGATCAAGTCCAAGCCCCAGTGTGCGGTCTGTGCCTGCATATCTAGGACCACGCTCTAACCCACAACCTCCAGGACCTCAACCAATGCTGATACCCACTCGTCGCTCTTACTCTGAGCTAGAACTTTCACAGCAACAACAGATGGAAGCTAAAAATAGCTATCCAATCCCACCATCAAGACCTGCACCTCCTGGATATCCAAACTCTCATTACTCTTACACTGATCAACCCCCAAGACCCCAGAACCATTATTATCGGCCGCAACAGCAACAACAGCCGAACCAGCAGGTGCAGTATTACACAGACCAGTCTCCCCAACATAACAAAACTGTGCCAATCAGCAGTGTTCCAGCCTCTCCTTCGTCTGACTATTCATCTTACATGAGTGACAACAGCATCAAGTTACAACAAGCCAACACAGCATGGAGGCAAAAGGAACAAGAAATTAAAAACAAGATCTCCGTGCTACCAAGCACAACACCAGCAGTGATAAGCGACTCCTCTCCTTCCAATAGTCCCAAACTAGAGAACGGGGTAGCCTGTTCTCCCGGGAGACAGCAACAGCAAGGTGAAGGTATTTATGGTAAAATTGAGGCCAAAAAGATCCGTCCAGAACCTATCACCCTCAAACAGGCAGAGTCTTTCAGCTCACTCTCTGGCCAGAGTGACGTGTCTAGCCCAGTGCCACGAGGCCCAGATTCTGATTCCAGTCAAGGTAGCCTCGCACGGGATAAAAAGAAGCAGGCTCAGAACAGACCTCTTTCCATGGTGCTTGAGAAAGCAGAGTCTGGGGAAAAGGAGACTCCACCAGGCACTCCAAAAGCCCGTCCACAACCTCCTTTGCGAAGCAACTGGCAGCCAGCAACCCCAGAGAGTGAGGCAATGAAGCGAAATAAGTTTAAGGAAATGATAAAGCACAAACTGGACTCGAAGACAGAAAAGAATATAACTCCGAAGGAGTTTGAAGACATGTTCCAAAAGGAGAAGGAGAAGTTGGAAAATAGTAAGTCTAGCAACTTCGAGGAGGCATTAAAAGAGTTAGAGGAAATTTATGCCAGCCTCAGATTGGACAGTGAGGACCTGCTAGATGGAGCTGAGCGGCGTGACCTGCCTGTGCATCATCAAACACTGAAGGACAACTTACTTAATGACAAAAAAGATCTCTTGAGTGACGGGGACTCCTCTTTCCATGATAGTGAACGGACACAATCATTGTCGGGAAGAAGATCAGGTGTTCCTGATGCTAAAGGTGACGATATGCACTTCCGTAGGTGTCAGCAGAGTACTCGAAATCAGCCTGACGTTCAGAAGGCACTACAGATGACTGGTAGCTACCTCCTTGTGTCGCCTGCCCATGTAACCCCCTCAGATCTTGACAAAGACATGCCAAAAGACCCAATGATGGTTGGAGAACCAGACGTGGTGTATGATGATGTGTCTTACAGGAACATCAAAAAGGCCAACTCCATAAAGATCATTGACCCACAGCCTCCATTTGGCATTCCTCTGGGACCCACCACTCAGGCTTCCCAAAATGATTATCTTCATGTGACACCAAAAGAGAACTACCGACCTAAGATGACCGCCAGGAAACAACCAGACACTGCCATGGATGACTTGGCCTTCAGGAATCTAAGGAAGGATAAGGGCACTAAAGAAGTCAATACCTCCGAGCTAGATGAGTTGTTATGTGAGGCCCGAGCAGGTTCTCCTCGGCGCAGGACAGTGCGCTCCTCCTCAGCTGATAGAGCACAGTCCTTGCGTGGTGACCCTGACCGTGGGCTGAAGCATTACACTCCCCGCCAAGTGAAACATCAGCAGGAGACAAGGCGTGTGGGCAGCCAAAAGGACAACATGACAGACACTGAGGTCACTGGTCACTCCGTCAGTTCACGCCATAATCCAAGTTGGCTAGAAAGAGCCCACCTGTTAGATCCTAAGTGGGATATGAGTACCAACAACCTCAGCACGAGTACTGAGACCCTAACAGAGCTCTCTTCTGCACGAGCAGTCTCTCAGCCAGACATTCGGCGAGCAATCATCCGCGAGGCCCGGGCACCACCAGGAGGCCCTGAGGAGCTGCTTGGTGGACAGCTGCATCACATTACCGCCTCCTCTTTGGCTACTCCAACTGCAGTCACTCTGGCCACCATCACTGTGCCTCGCCTGGTCAAAGTGCATACCGTCCACAGTGCCCCAGCATCCCCTGTCATCCTGGACAGCAAAACTTACAAGCCACTGGACTCCATCTTTAATAGCAAACCCAAGCCTTTCTACTTAACTAACAAAGAGACAGAGCAGAAAGATTCTACACATGAACAGGGACAACAACAGCAACAAGAGAAAAAGCAAAAGAAGCAACAGCAGCATCAAGAACAACAACAAAAGCCGCAGCAGCAAGATGAAGTGGACATTGCCAAGTTGGACGCCCTCATCTCTACTCTCTCCAAAATCGAAGGAAATGATGACCTGTCTGATTCGTCTGATACATCCTCCAAGAGTCTAGGTAACACTCCGCCCATTGACTTTGAAATGAAAGAACTAAAAATATCAGAACCTGCCCTTGAAAACGTGCCTGAGCCCCAAACTGTCGTGTCGGAATCCTCTCGAAAAAATAGTGTAGATTATGAATACAACAGTGCCAAAGCCAATATTGAGAAGGCCATCAGATTATCCATGGCGCTGGAGTCTTATAACAGTGAAGGTAAAGAGGTTTGTTCTCGTAGGCGTAGTGCTGTAGACTTGCCAGTGCGGGAGAGTCTCCCTTCCCATGGCAACTCTTCCATCTCTTCTACTAACGTTCTCTCCCTTCCGAGTCTTAACCCGGTGAGCAATGACGGCAGTGGCGGAGCAGCGGGCTCGAGAACTCTTTCTCAGTCCGCCACGCCTCAGGCCGTTCCCGCTAAGGCTTCCACGTGTACTGATAAAGTAGAGTCCATGGTAGTCGTGTCACAGCAGGTGCATGGTAGAGCCCGGCGCTCCCGTTCTGTACCCACCTCACCAAGAACAGTCGACACCATGCCTCTGCTTGGTAAGACCCTGACCAAACCACTTATCAATGAAGCAGAAGTGTCCACTGATGGTGAGGTGGAGTGCGGCTCGGAGTGTGAAGATAGCCTTCCAAGCGGTGTCTCTGCTTCCCTCGCCTTGTCTGTACAAGGTGGTGACGCCCTAGCTGAAATTCTGTCTCCTTCCTCTTGCTCCACTGTCACGCCAAACATGGGTCAGCCTCTCTCAAAGCAACAAACGAGCTCAAATCAAAATCTATCTATTGCATGTGAAACTCAGGCTGCCTCTCAGCCTCTTTCCTCTAAAGACGCTTGTGCTCTCGCTGATTATGAGATTGTTGAATGTGAGAGCTCGCCGGCGAGCGTGGCACACTCCCCTGCCACGAAGCTTTCGTCCACTGCCAAGGCTCCCGCACCGCCTGTGCGCCTTTCTTCCCTCCCACCTCCCCTACCTTACGGGGGACCTCCAGCACCTCACGCCTTTCTGAACAGCCTTCACTCTCGTGTGATGGCGAAGTGAGGCAAGGGGTTCAGGCTGTGCAAAGGTTGCGGGGAGCCAGTGTGCCCCTGCAGCAGCAGGACAACAGAGCAAACGATTCCGAGGGTGAGACATGTGATGGTGAGGTGAGGGCGGGATCCCTGCCGCCAGCCCTGCTTCCGCCTGCTGACTCCACAGGGCTTGCCCAGGGTAGCGGACCGGTGGGCGCCATAGGGCCGCGGTCCTGTGTTCCAGGTGAGGGGGGTGAGTTTGCTGCTAACGGGCAGGATAACACCTGCTTCCAATCCCTGGTGGCCGCGTGTTACCTGCTTGCATGTGTGACCCAACTGGCGGGCGTGGACGTGATAGCTGCCTTTGGCCTGTTACTGGCCATAGCCTCTGTTATCATCACCTTCGCTAGATGACGCCCAGCGTGACTCACCCGCCTGCCTGCCCTTCATTCAGCTTCTTCCTCGTGCGCTTCATAGTCCTCATCGGCAAACTCACGAGGCAGGCTTCGCCACTCCCCATAAACCTTACATGTGTATTCATTTCTCACCGCGTTCTTTTTCAGGGGGCGAGGCGAGGTCTGCCTTCAGAGCATGCCTTTAATGAATTTTTTACCACTGAAATTCATCGAAGCAGTTATTACCATTTTTGCCTGATTTTTTAAATCTATTTTATTTATTATTTTCTCTCAAGTGTTGAATTATGACAGCACACTTCGCTGCCCCTACCTTGTGGCTTAGACACAGCCGTCCTGCTGGCTAGTCAGTACGAGGCAAGTGTAGACCTGCCTACTGTGCAACAATACATTCACTGCCGTGTTTATTGAGACGCTGTGCCAGCTGCTGGTGGTGGCGAGCGAGGAAGGCATGTCGGGACTCACACGCCGCACCAGGTCACTCAGCCATTTAGGACACCTGCACCTGGGCGGCCACAGCTCGCAGTCATTTTTTCTTTTATTTTGGTCATGTTAATGCCGAGTGACTAAATATCATGTGTGATTAATTAAATGACTAAACTGGAGACAAATTTATAAATACAATATTATGTACATGAAATATTCCCTCCAAGATTGTATTTGTTCATGGGAAGTCAGAAAGAAGGGTGGGATGAGCTGATGAGAAAGAGTAACACTGTGTGAATGAGTTATTAAATTAGTTAAAATCATTCCCTCAGCTTCTAGTGATGGAGACGTCATGGTCAGTACATCAGTATTATGAACTTTTAAGATGTATATCCTTATGTTATGACTTTATAACATACAGTAACACATGAGTAGATTACCAAGTTGCTTAAATCATTGACGACACACACTTGCGTTCAGGATGTAGCGGTGTTGCCCGTGGCGCCTTTACACTCTGCCTTGGCACCATGTAATCACATCTTCTTCCACCGCACTCACTCTTATTTGTTCAGTTATCTATTCTTTCCTCCACGATTGCCTCCAATGTTCACCTTTTTTTCTCTTTCCACTAGTAAACTTTAGAAGCTAAATATATATTTTTTAAGTCCTCTTATCTTCTATCCTTCCCACCCTCCAGTGGTCCCACACCGATGTCCTCCACCTGCCTCCCTGCCCCTTCCACCACAGTGCTTCCACACCCACGCCCTCCACCCGCCGCCCTCCACCTGCCTTCCTCCACCTCTCTTCTCACCGCCCACCGAGATTCCGACATGTGATTCGCCGCCCATAAGACTCAGGTGACGGTGACCCTCACCTGTAATGGGCTCCCATGAGAGGCCGCGATGACCCATTTAAGCCGGGCAGGTGTGCCAGGTGTTCCGTGACCCGCTGCTATCCCTCATCCCTTCTGGTAGTTATATGCTGCGGTGCCTCAGTCCTCCCGTGGCTCCCCAATATCCTCTCATGAGTGCCAAGGTTCAGCTCAGTAGTGAGTTTGCTTGCCTTAGTCTCGTCCCCGTCTCGCGCGCTGCCAAACCCAGTGTTATTGGTCGAAACTTCACATATTGACACTCCATGGTGAATATTAATAACCTCATCATATACTTTCCATTATATGCTTCATGATATTTAACGCTCACTTTTATATACGTCTATGTTAGGTGATGGTGGTCAGAGTGGCCTCCCTTCCTCGTCCCTCCACCTCTGCGTCACCGTGCCGTCCTGAGCCTTGACACAATACTGCTTTCTCCGCCTTTATCGTTGACAGCGAGTCCTCCCACTACTCACCACGTTGTGCTGATGCGCGAATGAGTCTGCCAATGTTAGGTATGGCAGTATAAGTAGTCACAGCATATAATTTTGTGAGTGACTTAAAATTCTGATCATAGCGTATCTTTGACCTATCAGATAAACATGTTCAGCCAGATGTGTCACGAAATGCTGCGTGGAATACTCAGCGTGAGATTGTGGCGCTAGTAGTCAATAAATTTACGTTCGATTCCATTTGTCGCTGAAAATTATCGTTTAGAACAGTTATCACTACCACATTCATAAAAACGGTTGATAATCAGCTACACCTACATTTTATTTCCTTATCACTTCAAGGTCTGTGTGCGCATTACGCACTCACTCCCACACCTGTCTGTCCGGGTCACGATTCCCGAACCGTTCATAGCTAAGCTTTTTATCGAATCCTGTAGCGTTCCTGCTGCTGGAGGTGTGTTAAGAGAACCTGCGTTCTGCGGGAATGCCAAATGAGAGGCATCATCACAGACTCATTAATATTCCGTCAAGGTTGCCAAACTTTAGCTCGTAATGAAGATAGTTCGCTGCGATTGACTTTGCATCAGATATAGTACTAAGTTGTGATAGGCAGTATATAAAGTGCTTCGTTGTGTGTCATATCCTGCCATCTTCGCTCAGGCGCCGCTGTCAATGTGTAGCAGCCAAGGTTGTGGTAGCAGCTGTAGAGAATAGCTATAATGAACCAATTTTCCAGAATTTACTGAAGAATCCCCATCGCCGCCAAAGGTTTAGTTACGACCGGGTAGATCGCTCTCAGGATTACTTAAGTGGAGGTACTGTGCGTGTCACCGCCGCCCACTCGTGCCACCTCTGCAGCGGCGAGACTAAAGGTTGTATTGTGCGCTGTTCTTGCCGCGCCGAGTCACGAGATGAGTGAGTGATGGGTGTGAGGCCGAATAGTGGCATGAGGCGACACACACACACACACACACACACACACACACACACACACACACACACACACACACACACACACACACACACACACACACACACTCAGCTCTAATAATCTACCCTCTGAATAGCGTCATAAACACACATATCATCCGCTTAACATATCATGAAGTGTTTTATATTACGCACTCATAACACTTGCCCAAACGCATCACTTTCTGACTGAAATGCCAATAAATTTATCCTCTTGCTCTAAATGCGCTTAAATAATTACCGAGAAAAGTGGGTTATCCCCCCACCAATCCTGTAAATTAAGGGTGAAATATGCATCTATTTTTTGGTGTGGACTAAAATTAAATGTAACACGTGATTTAAAACTACTAATCTTTACAAAACTTCTCAGTTACTCTTATGCTTAAGTTACTCCAGGGTTTGTATGTTCGTTTTCTTCATTGCGAGTGCATAAGGGAGACTTGAAGAAGAGTCTAGTTATGTTTAGCATCTGAGAAAAGTCACTGTGCTGTCATGGGACGTCAAACTCAGGTCAAACACCCCTTCTAAACAAGTATGCCTAACCGTTACTTTACATTTACTTATTCACTTTGCTACTTAAGTCTGCATAAGTAACCTACCCTTCCTCTATCCTCCTTACTCCTGTTCACCTGTCGCTCACCGCACCTCATCACAGGTACGCACAGGAGACGTAATTAACACATCTCCCCACCTGTTTACTGACATTTCTTGCCACAGTGTCTGCAGACCATAGTATGACGCTGTTGTGTGTGTGTGCGTGTGTACTTGAGAGAGAGAGAGAGAGAGAGAGAGAGAGAGAGAGAGAGGTTTGATTGCCAGGACCCGCGGCTCAGATGACACAGATGGCTCACGTGACAGGTAGGACAGGTAACTCGCGTGATTGGCAGCACAGGTGACTGACTCACTGGGCAGGTGTCACTGGTAATGCCCATAAATTGTTTGACTTAGTGCCAAATATTGTCTGTATGCGTGTGTGTATGTATGTGTATATGTATATGTCCTTATATGTGATATGCCTGTACATTTACTGTATAATATTAATATAGAAATCACCAAATACACAGTTTAATAAAAGACAGGACTTGTTTACTTCCCTCGTCACAAAGGAACTGCTTGGTAAGTGTCTCGCAAGTGTGTAAAGTGTCCACACAAAGGCAAGTACAAGGTGTCGCTATGATACATAAGTAAGGTCTTTGTGCTGTGTGTGGGGCATTTGTGGGACATGAAAGGGTGTTGTCTGAGAATGGGAGTTGTCAGCCCTTTGTTAGCTGCCGCCCACCTACTGGTCAAGATGTGGTTGGTTTTTACTATGAATTGGTATTGCTGTTCTTAACCCCTTCAGTACTGGGACGCAGTTTTATCTTAAGTTTTGCGTGTGATTAGACTATTTTATTTACACTATGGAGGTCAGAAGGTTAATGGTCTAAAGCCTTCATTATTTCAATCGCTATATGAGTTTTTGAAGTTGTATAAAATTACCAAATAGTAACCAGAATAAATATGAACACGTGTGATGGTACTGAAAACCCAAAAGGAAGATCAGGCTTACTTGCACACTCGTGATGTTTGGAGTAATAAAAGAGTGTAACTTGAGTAGTCATATTAAGCTTATGTTGATTTTAATGATATTTTGTTTGGTTCGTGCCGAGTTCAGTCGTACATTATTACATTATTTATTTATTAATTTTGTTATGTTGGTCGTGTATAAATCACATCTTTGCCGGGATGGACAGATTGATGATTGAAACAAAGAGAAATGAAAAATGGAGATAAATAAAGGGATAGATAGATAGATAAATAGAGAGAGAGAGAGAGAGAGAGAGAGAGAGAGAGAGAGAGAGACCTTTTATAAGAAATACTAATAGCTTAAAAACAAACGTGTATAAGTGTGTGTGTGTGAGTTAGCGTAAATATAGCAAACTAAACCATTTTGAGACGCAGCAGCCACAACAGAGTGGGGTCGTTGGGTATTTAAAGCTAAGTTGTTAAGACTAGCAGGCTTTAAAGTGCTAGGGAGGAGAAGATAAAGAGGGAGGGCAGTGGGCCGGTACTCTGAGGCCTAGGAGAGGGGAAAGCGGGAGAGGGGAGACTAGAGATAGGGATGTGGGTTGAGGAAAGGTACTGCACGTGTGGGGAGTAGGAAAGGAAGATGAGGAAATGAGAAAAAGGGGAGAGAAAGAGTGGCGAGTAGGATGAAGGGGAGAAATTGTAAGATAGGGTGGTAGAAAGGAAGTTTAGTGGTGGAATCCTCAACAAAAAGCGATTTTCATATCTTATCTAATTATTTGCTTAATGCTTAGTTAATGCACTGAGATAATACTAGTGTGTGGTTAAATAAATCACTTAAGTCGTTAGCTATACTCCACTTATGTTTATTGTTTTTATATTTTTGAATACATAGACTAAAAGTGAAAAATGATAGTGTGTTTGGATGATTTATATAACTTTTAATTCAAGGCCGTGAGTTGTTTATGGAAGAGACTGCGGCTTAGTTTGGCTTGGAGAGAGAGAGAGAGAGAGAGAGAGAGAGATTTGTAGCGAACCTTTCATCAATGGTTTAAATGTAGGTATAGAATGATGGGAATGAGTGATGGGGCAGTGTTAGAGAAGGATAGGGGTGGGGTCTGTAAAGGTGACTGGTGAAAGACTCGCAAGAATAGATTAGTTATAGTTGCATTCGAAACACACACACACACACACACACACACACACACAGCTCATCGTTTGATATGAATATGAGACATTCATTTATGCATCTTTCCCTCCTGGTCAACTATTCAAACATGATGCATTATAAATTCTGGCAAGCATGCAGAAATGAACAGACAGACATAATTAATTCAGTCTACCATTGAGGAAAGTGACGTGCTCTGCGACCATCCCCTCCCCACGTTTTCTGTTTGTCTGGTTCAATTTAAGCGTAAACAATAATATATCAAGGTTGGTATATCCTTGAGAGAGAGAGAGAGAGAGAGAGAGAGAATGCTGTTAAAAATAATGATGTTATGTTGCGAAGTAAATATTAAATAACATTAAAGCTTCGGGTGAGTTTATCTCGTGTATTCCTTGAGAGAGAGAGAGAGAGAGAGAGAGATGAGAATGAGAATCCTGAGTGCACTTGGAAACAGGTTATTATAGACGCTTCGAAACATCCAGGCACTTTTTCTCCTCTCTCTCTCTCTCTCTCTCTCTCTCTCTCTCTCTCTCTCTCTCTCTCTCTCTCTCTCTCTCTCTCACCGGCCTTTATATTGTGTGCCATTTCATCATTGTGTCTTATTTAAGTAAAGCCAGATTAACTCGTAAAAATCTCCTTCCTTAGAGAAACTTTATTCTTTCACTATGACGTTTCAAAGTCACAAGTCTCCTTCAAATTAAGCGGCAGTCGTGAGTGAAACGAGGCAAAGAACACACTGATGAGGGTAAAGACGGAGTTTTAAATCACCTTCATCATCGTCTTCATTTTCGTCATCATCTCATTGGCCGAGCAAGGACAGCCTCAGGTGGTGGTGGTGGTGGTGGTTGTTAAGACACCCGTTTTTTTTTTTTTTTTTTTTTTTTTATTTAAGTTTAGCATAACAAATAAGACGGCGTTATGCGTTGCTGCGGAAACTTTTTGTCAGGTGTTAAGAAAGTGTGGCTCGGTGAAGTCTTAATTAGGTTGCGTGCAGACAGGTAACTCGGGAAAGTTGTCATGCAGGAGGAAAGCCTCGAGGTTTACGAAATGTTAGATATTCAGGAAACAAAAATATATGCTTAAAAAAGACGTGTTTGCTGAACTTTCTCGTGTCGAGCTCGTGGCCATAACGGGAACCAAAGTGGGTGAGAGGAGCGAGGAGAGGGATAGGTGATCACTGGTCCTCTCTCTCTGCCTCGCCCAAAGCACACTCAGTTGCCCATGAATATTCTGAGTCAGATGATGAATGACTCCATGAAAATCCTCGCTGGCCGGCACTGGTGGTGGTGACCGAGCCTCTATCTGTCAGCCTCGCTTGCTGGGTAAGGACAAGAGAGAGAGAGAGAGAGAGAGAGAGAGAGAGACTGACTTGGTAGAGCGAAGCCCGAGGCAGGTCCCAATAAGGTGTTACCTAAGGCCTCGCTCCTCAAACACGCCCGAGGTCTTGTTACTCGCCACTCCAGATGCCGCCTGCCGCCCTGCTGGCCATGACGTACGCACCTGCCGTCCTTTCACAGGTTGATCAGGCTGCCGCTGCTCCGTGGTCGCGGCGGGGCAAGTTTTGCTCTGGAATCCTTTTGAAGACAGGCCACCACGGTCGCCTCGCGTGGGGTCCAGCCGTGCCTGGCGGGATGGTGGCTTACCAAGGGGTGAAAGCGAAGCCATGATTGGGTAAACACAGCACGACCTCAGGCAGGCACACAAGTTTGCTGTCTGTTTCCGGTACTTTTCATTAAGGGAACAAAGTTGTGTGCAGGGTATCGAGGCCACCTGGAGAAGCGTGGGCGGCCATGAGGTGAGCGTCACCATCCTGGAGTGTGTCAGTAGTGCGCCGCACCCGCCACACGCCCCTGCACCTCCACAGCTGACCCGTGCCTGCCCGTCACCCCTGCGGCCTGGAGTGTTGCCTGCCGCGGCTGGTGGCACGCGTGTCTGGCATCCGCTGCGCCATGTCACCAAGCACGTGTTTGAGAAGCGTAATGGACGACCAAGGGAAAGCTTCGTGTTTACCTTAAGTGATGGAAAGGAGTGTCCATGGCATCACCCCCTCCCCGTTCCCCTCCCCCACACCCGCGGACTGCAGCGAGAGGGCGTGTAAATATTTGCCTGCCGGACCACACCTCCGCCCGTCCCTAGGTCCTTCCCCGCCAGGCCGCGCGGTACACCAGCTGGAGTTTGTTCATTCCAGGCTGCGTTGGTTCATCCTAAGTGAAATAGAATGACAACACAAGACCGAGGCGTTTCTTCATTACGTAAACAGTGATGCAGTGCTAATTTTCCCTTGCTGAAAGTCATATTTGAGAGTGACGAGTCGTGTTGAAGAGAACTTTGGTGTCCACAATTAATATTTGAGTGACTGGTGTTGTGAGGAGCCGGCAGCCTGAGTGAGCAAGGCAGCGGCGGCAGGGCGGCGAGATGGAGCGCTCGGGCACCCAGAGGAGGAGGATCAGCGTGACTGTGTACCGCATGAGTGGCTGCCTCTACGCCTACCTGCGCAGAAGTAGGGCAGGTGCGTCACGTAAGGTGCCAGTAAGGGGAATGTTCAGGTGACAGGTGTATACAGGGGATCAGGTGAAACTGTATGGAAAGTGAGAAAGTGTATAAACAAAATGATACCGAATAACACATGAGAGAATTTGGTGGTTATTTATCATTAATGTGCTGGAGTAAGAGGCGTAACTCTAAAGTTTTCCAGTAAGTTTGCATTACCTCTTGGCGACATGAATAATTAACGCAAGACTACATTTCTTCCATTTCTGCGCGTGTGGAGGGAGAGGAGGGGAGAAAGCGCACCTGCATTACCTGCCTTGCCTGTCTTACCTGCCTAATACCACAGCAAGTATTATTGTCTGTATAAGGAAGGTAGTGGATTGCCTCTACGATTTACGAGACCTTAGGAATGTACCGCATAAGAACAGGAATAGCGGCAATGTGCACCTCGACTCAATACTGCTGTTCCTGATCACCGCCTCCCTCTCTCTCCTCAATTTATATATTTATCTAACCTCTTGGCTTTTAGTGAGGCGCGGATCTTGTCAGTAAGAAATTCACAGTCAAGTTATTTAGCATTTTTTTCCCCTTTCTCTCTCCTTCTCTCGCTCAACCAGTTCTTATCTTTTACATTCATTAATCTTTATTAGCATTTCCCTCTTCGGTATTAAAAGTTTGCATAAGAGTCTTGATTCACCACGGCATCCTTGGCTTCTTGTGTCTGTTTTATGCGACTCGTCCTCGTTTTGCTGAGTTTGTTAATAGGTGTTTGTGAAGTTTGTTAAGTTTGCGTTTTTATTTGTGTGTGTGTTTTCTGTGTGGCTTTTAAGGGGGTACCAGTGAGTGTGTGTGTGTGTGTGTGCGTGTGTGTTGGGGGCGGGATGGTGCCAGTGAAAGGAGTCCCTAGTAAATACTGTCGTGTTGGGAAGCCTCTTTTGTTTGTGTTGTGTGGCTTTTAAATGTATGTGTCGCTTCTTTTGTATGCATGTGTTTGTTTTGTGTGCACGTGTGTGTATGTATGTGTGTGCGTGTGGTGGCTAACAAAACAGAACCTTATGTAACTTACGAGTGTGTTTTATTACTACTTTAAATTTTATCTTTTTTTTTCATTTGGGTACGAAGCAATTAAGTATAATTTGTTAGAGATGACCACAAGCCACAGGGAAGATATAACACTCAATTATAGACCAACAGACCTCTCTTTGTGTGTATGTGTGTATATACATAAATCCCACGGCTGACGCACCATGTATAGTTGCCCCGAGGAGTGATGTCATGGCGTGGAAAATAATTCAGATTAAATTGCGATGAAAAAAAGTACTGTAAACACCAATATCCGTCAGTGATCTCCATCTATTACATCTCCAGTTCTTTGTCTTTTCGGAACTCAAAGTGTAAAACAACCAATTTATATATAAATGGACATAAAGATAAAAAAAAAAAAAAATAGTTTGTGGGAGAATCTAATGAATAATAAAGTCAATAAGATTAAATTATATAACTCCTGTATTGGTTTTATATATCACTTCATCTTCGGCTTTAATTGAATGCGCCATCACACCCTAAGGCAACCATACACATAAACAAGCTTAAACACCGCACTAACACCTGCAAAGACGTGTCACCTCACCTGGAATTACCTCAATATCTAGGTATCCCTTGTATTGTACCGCACCTGGCGTGGATATTACCTGCGTGCCTGTAGTACCACCTGATACCACCTAATACCATCCTCAAGGCACACTAATAATAGGCAGCCATTACCAGTGCAAGTGGCAGCGTGTGGTGCGCCGGATATACCTGATAGAGGTACTTGCTGCCTTCGTCCCCCTTGCGTACGCCGCCATTGTTTCCTTGTGATGGAGAGTCAACATGTTCCCTTGATGCTCATCCTTGCCCTCTGTGTGTCCCTGGCTGCCTCATGTTGACTCACTGCAGGTGTGGTGTGGGGGAGGACAGGTGTGCCTCTAAGGGTGTGTTTATATTTCACAGTCAGGTGTATAGCAGGTGTATTGTGTTGATTTGATGTTTGGTTTGGTGTAAAGATTGTTATTGTATGTGTTGTGTTTTGTGTCTCTAATTGTTTTGTTTTTTTATTTGTGTTTGATGGGCGTGTTGTTTTGTTTTCTTCTTGTTTTGAGGATGTTGCTGTGAGTTTCTATTGTTGTTACCTTGTGTTCAGTGGTTCTCTTTTTTTTTTTTTTACTTACAGCTATCTTACACACACACACACACACACACACACACACACACACACACACACACACACACACACACACACACACACACACACACACACACACACACACACACACACACACACACACACACGAATTCCTCTCCCACCACACACTCAGTCATCACAGGCAATCCTCCCTCACCACACGCAATCACCACACACTCAGATCTTGAATAACACGTCACCACACCACCCTCACACATCCACCACTACTGTTACTCCTTACAACCTCAGGAGAACTTTCCCCTCAAGGTGTGCTGCTGCCTCCTCGACTAACTGTGTACCTTTCTTCTAGGTGTGGATTGGCCTTGCAGAAACTAACACTAAGCTAACAGACAGCGCATCACTAACGCCGCTAACTTATAAGGTAATCTTGTAACATCTTTGCTTCTAACTGCTTGTGTGTGTGTGTGTGTGTGTGTGTGTGTGTGAGAGAGAGAGAGAGAGAGAGAGAGAGAGAGAGAGAGAGAGAGAGAGAGAGAGAAATTCCCAAATACTTTTTTGTATAAATTTTACCTTTTTTATTGTTACCTGTCTTCATTATTATCTTGAGGACGTTCATGGTGAGTTTTTTTTTTTTTTCTAAGTAAGATAGCACAGGTATGAGACTTCCTTACCTTACCTTACCTTACCTTACCTTGTCTAGCCACCTGCTTAACCCTTCCTAACCAGTTCTGCCTTCCCCTTCCCCTTGCACCCCACCCACCCCCTTCAGGTAACTCCCATCTTGCCTCCATCATAATATGTTCCCTATAACCTCCTCTCTCAGTAGCAGGTTACTCTGATATTCCTTCCAGTAGCTTCCAGTCACCGTTCGCCTCTCCGCCCCCTCTGTCTCTCCCCCTCCCTGTCACCACTCTTCCTTGAATTGTCTTGAATGTGTCTCTTTTCTAAGCTTGTTTTCTCATGTCTTCGTTCTTGCTATTTCCCAAACGTGGGCGGGAAATGATATTGTTGAATTCCATTAGTGGAAGGAAGAGGTGGTGGAAGGAAAAGGATAAAGAGAAGATGGAGGATGAGGAGGAAAAGAAAGGGAGAAAAAGAGAAGTAGTAAGGAGGAGGAGGAGGAGGAGGAGAAAGAGAACGAGAAAGGTAGGAGGAGGAGAAGGAAGAGGTGGTGGAGGAAAAGAGGGAAAAAAAAGAGAATGAGGTGGGAAAAAGGGAAGAAAAGAGAGAAGTAAGTAAGGATAGGAAGAGGAGGAGCAGGAGATGGCTGAGGAGGAGGAGGAGGAGGCGGGGGAGGAGGAGAGGAAGAGAACGAGAGAGGTAGGAGGAGGAGGAGGAGGAGGAGAGAAAGAGAACGAGAGAGGTAGGAGGAGGAGGAGGAGGAGGAGGAAGAGAAGAAGAAAAAGGAGGATGGAAGATTAGTAAAAGTCGTGTTCGGGTTTTCCCTGTTCGGATGGAGACACGCCAGACGGTGGACGGAGAGAAATGGAGAGAAAGGAAAGGGATGGAGAGAGAGAGAGAGAGAGAGAGAGAGAGAGAGAGAGAGAGAGAGATGAAGGTGAAAAACTAGGGGAAGAAGAGGGAAAAAAAATAATGAGGTTTGCAGTTGAGGCTTGGATAGGGGACGGAGGTGGAGTGGGTGGAGGGGGGTGGAGAAAGCCGTATGTATGTGTCTGTATGTGTGTATGTGGTGAGGTGCAAGGAACGGTAAGGGCGACAGGTGTACAATGGAAGGAAGAAGAGCAAAGCGTGTGTGTCGAATATTTTTTTCAAACAAGGGGTTACTCTGAGATTTGAACCAGCCACTGACTTTTATATCGTCGCTAGATTGGTTCTGCGCTGCCCTCACCATCAGGGAGAGGGATAAAGGGCGATGGTGAAACTGAAACGTTGCGATACAGGTGTAGGGGAGTGACCAATAGGAAATAAAAGTGAAGATGGTAAAAATTAGGAGGGGGAAAAGTAAAAAAGAAACAATACATAGGTAAGTTTGAGGGATGGATACTAGTTACTGATTAAAGAAAATAGAAAAGAGATGAAAATAATTGTGATGAAAATATAAACAATAGAAAATAGATGAAAATAAGGAAGGAAGAATAGGAAGAGAAGAAAAAGGAAAAAATACATGATAGGTTTGACTGATATATACTTGTTACTGATAAAAAAAAAGATTGAAGAGATGAAAATAGGAAGAGAAGGAAAAAAGGAACAATATATGGGTAGGTTTGAGTGACTGATACTAGTGACATATTAAAAAAAAAGAAAATAAAGGTGAAAATAGGAAACGAAAGGGAAAAAAATACAAATGGGAAGATGAACGAGAGACGGAAATAAAGATGAAAAACTGGAAAGAGAAAATGTAAAAGTAAAAGAATAATGAAAGAAAGGAATAATAATAATAGGAATATAGGAATGATGAATAAAATTGTGAAAGGAATGGGATGCGGAAATGAATGCCGTTGAAAGAGAACCAGAAAGGAAAGAAGAAGAAAAAAGAAACGAAAAAGAAACAAGGAAAATAACAGAATAACAAGTAAGATAACAGAGATGGAAATTAGAAAGATAAATAAATGAATAAATGGGAAATGAAAACAAAGGGAATAAAAACAGGAAGAGGATAATAGATGAAAAAACAACAATTAAAAAAAAAGAAATAGAAGGAATAGAAAACGAAGCAATGAAAGGGTAGACAAAGGGAAAAAGGAATAAAAAAGAGGGAAGAGGAGGAGGAGGAGGAGGAGGAGGAGGAGGGAGGAGGAGGAGGGCAGGTAAGGGATTAACAAATACAGATGTGTGTGTGTGTGTGTGTGTGTGTGTGTGTGTGTGTGTGTGTGTGTGTGTGTGTGTGTGTGTGTGTGTGAAATCTTAAGTCAACTCAAAATATTCGGTGACCTCACGTTTCTTACCTCCTCCTCCTCCTCCTCCTCCTCCTCCTCCTCCTCCTCCTCCTCCTCCTCCTCCTGCATTCCTCCAGTTTTCCTTCGTTTCTCTCCTTTATTTACTTTCTCTCGTTTTCTCCCATGTCTCGTTTGTATGTGATTTATTTAAGAGTGAGAGAGAGAGAGAGAGAGAGAGAGAGAGAGAGAGAGAGAGAGAGAGAGAGAGAGATGCGTGAGGGTTCAGTGAAAGGCCGCTCTCTCTCTCTCTCTCTCTCTCTCTCTCTCTCTCTCTCTCTCTCTATTTATCCGTCCTACTTTCTTGCTTCATTCACTGGATAGCGGTTACCTCTCTCTTCTCTCTCTCTCTCTCTCTCTCTCTCTCTCTCTCTCTCTCTCTCTCTCTCTCTCTCTCTCTCTTCTCTCTCTTTTCTTTCTTTCTCTTTCTCTCCCTCGCTCTCCTCTTTCTTTCTTATTCCTTTTTATCCGTGGGTATGGTAGTTCTTGAGATGGTAGTAATAGTAGACTAGTAGTAGTAGTAGTTGTAGTAATAGTAGTAGTAGTAGTAGTAGTAGTAGTAGTAGTAGTAGTAGTTTGGTGATGGATATTTTTCTTATTTTCTTTTATATTTCTCTCTCTCTCTCTCTCTCTCTCTCTCTCTCTCTCTCTCTCTCTCTCTCTCTCTCTCTCTCTCTCTCTCTCTCTCTCTCTCTCTTCTCTCTGTCTTTTTCCCCCAGTCCTTAGTAATCGTAGTGGTGATGGTAGTAGTGATGGTGATGATGGTGATAGTGATGGTGATGATGGTGGTGGTGGTGGTGGTGGTGGTGGTGGTTCAGTTCATGTGGCTCCCCTCCGTCCATCTTTTTAGTAATCATCCACATCACACCTCATCCTCCTCCTCACCAACTACCACCACCACCACCACCACCACCACACCACCACCACCACCACCACCACCTTAATTCCTCCACCTGACGGGACCATTACTCTCAGGTAAAAGCTAATAACACACTAATTATCAAATGTTCACTCTTGGCAACATTACTCCATCTCGCTTCACTGTGTTCCTAACCTGCTTTGTTCTGTCACACCAGCAGGCACCGGGATCTCGTGCCTTCCTCCCTGTCTTTTCCCTCTCCTGCTGTCCCGCCTTCCTCAACATTATTTACCGCCACCACCACCACCATCACCACTGCCAACACCACTATCATCATTATCACCACCACCATCACCACCAACACCACTGCCAACATCACCACCACCACCATCATCACTGCCAACACCACCACCACTACTGATGGTTTCCCTGGCTCTTCCCTCACCTGCTCTCCCTTCCTCCTTAAAGCCTCTATTCACCATTCACTACTAGTCAAATCTTCCTCAATGCATATAAGTTTGAAGTATTTATTTAAGTATTTATTTAAGTATTTATTTATTGGTTCGTAGGCTCATCCTTTCCCTCACCTGTTGTCCCTCCCTCCTAACTATTCAATTTTCTTCAATGTATTTCTTTCTATTTATTAATTATTTTTTTTTTATGACAGACTGTGATGCTTTCCCTGGCTTATCTCTCTCCTGGTCTCCCTTCACCCCTAGACAGATTTTCTTCCCTCCCTCCTTAGCACTGTTTACCCTTCTAACTGTTCAATTTTCAATGTATTTTTTTCTATTTGTTTATTTATTTATTTATGATAGGCTCTGATGCTTTCCCTGGCTTATCCCTCTCCTGGTCTCCCTTCCTTCTTAACACCTCTATTTACCCTTCACTCCTCGACAAATCTTCAATACGTGTAACTTTTTAGCCATTATTTCTATTTTTCTATTTAATTTTTTTTTATGATGGGTTCTCGTTGTTATTTTTGTATACTATTCTTTATTTATTTACTTTTATTGATTTATATTTTTAGTTTCGTTCTTTATCCAGTACAAATTTCGTCTGTGGTTTCATATTTCTGTTGACAATGGAATGGGTGTCTATCCATGTACTTATTTTGCTGTCTGTATGTGTGTGTGTGTGTGTGTGTGTGTGTGTGTGTGTGTGTGTGTGTGTGTCCACTTCCCTATTCGTGTATCTGTCTATATATGCAGAGTGGTGAAGAAAAGGAAGAAGAAGAAGAAACGAGAGAGAATAAATATGAAAAAGATGCAAGAATAAAATATGAAGTGTGTTACGTCGCTGCTTCTTTCTCTTCCCTCCCACATTTCCCTCCCTCCTTTGCCTTCCTTCCTTCCTTCCCTCCCTTGCCTCCCTCCTTCTCTCCTTTGCCTTCTTTCTCCCTCCCTTGCCTCCCTCCTTCCCTCCCTTGCCTTCTTTCTCCCCTCCCTTGCCTCCTCCTTCCCTCCCTTACCTCCCTCCTTCCCTCCTTTGCCTTCTTTCTTCTCTCCCTCCCTTGCCTCTTTCCTTCCCTCCTTGCCTTCTTTCTCCCCTCCTTGCCTTCCTCCTTCCCTCCTTTGCCTTCCTTCCTCCCTCCCTTGCCTTCCTCCTTCCCTCCTTCCTTTCCTTGCTTCTCTCCTCTCTCCCTCCATCCCTCCCTCTCTCACAACATACCCATCTACCTACATACCTACTTCTCTCCCTTCCTTCTCTCACCTAATCTCACCAAATTTACTCCTTCCATTACTCCTCCAACTCTGGAATCCCCACATTTATATATTTTTCCGTCTTTCTCTCTCCTTGAATCTCCGGATCAAGGTTATGTTATGTTGTGTTATTGAGGCGAGTGGGAGAGGAGGAGGGAGGTAAGGAGAGGGTGTTTGTGGCAGTAGAGGAGGAGGAGGAGGACGAGGAGGAAGGAGAGCAGAAGAATGATAAAGCTAGTGAGAATATGAACAGGTGATAAGGAATGTGTTATGTTGAAATTTTTTTTTTTTTTATTGTGTGTGTGTTTGGATACGAATTAAAACACACACACACACACACACACACACACACACACACACTCTCTCTCTCTCTCTCTCTCTCTCTCTCTCTCTCTCTCTCTCTCTCTCTCATATTTCCTTGAGTGGCAGTTTTCCACGCATTAGTGACAGTCATGGTGTGTGTCGAGCGTCCATTGTTTGTGGGAAGCAGGTCTCGTTGCCTTCCTGTTTGTGTGTGTGTGTGTGTGTGTGTGTGTGTGTGTGTGTGTGTGTGTGTGTGTTGACTTTTCAGCTTTTCTTTCATGTGTTTTCCTCTTTTTTTATGCTTCTTTTTGTGTGTGTGTGTGTGAAATTATGTTGTCCCTCGTGATTGGCTGATGTTGCTTGTGTGTCTTCTCTGTGATTGGTGGTTGGCATCTGAGAGGTGTGTTCCCATTGGTGGTGAGTGCCCCTCGTGTGATTGGTCCAGGGCGGGTCTCAGTTGCGCCGTGTTACCTCTAATTGCTCGTCAGGGATTGGTGATTGAGGGTAATGACGACTGAAATGCGTGCCTGCCAGACTGAGACGCCCACGCAATCTCCCTCCCCCTTCCTCCCGCCCCTCGCATTTCCCTTTATCACCCAGGCGCACCCACACACAGGGACACCCACCCTACTTCCACCCACACCCATACACTGTCTTCTCTACACTCTCTTTCACCTACCGTTATGTTTATTTTCTATCTACACTCACCCTATTTGCACCCTGCCACACTTTCAGGTACACCCATTTCTTCCCTATCTACACCATCCCTACTTTCACCCTATCACACTCAGATACACCCATTCTTTCCCTATCTACTCCCACCCTATTTACACCCTGCCACACCTAGGTACACTCATTTCTTCCCTATCTACACTCTACCATACTTCCACTCCTTACTAATCACACCCATGTACATTCTTCCCTCTTTTTTTTCTTTTTCATTTTCTTTTTCTTTTTTTTTATCTTCATCCATCCTAATTTCACCAATTTATCTCTTCTTACTCACTCCCATGTACTTTTTTTTTCTCTCCCAGTGTCACGTGTTCTTATTCCTGTGTCATTCATCCATTCTCATCCACATCTTCTTAAAATTCCCTGTCACTGTTATCCACCTATGCATCTACCCCTTGTCCACTACGTCATCTATTATTAACCCCTTGGCATCCATTTACATCCATACACATTCTTCCCCCTTATCTCGTCTTCTTCCACCCTTTGTCATCCACTTCATGCATTTTCTCATCCACTTCCATCCATACGTATTTCCCTGCTTTTAATTCATCCACCTCTAACTATACTAACTCCCATTCCACCTTTAAATTCGTCATCTACTTCACCCTGGCATTCCTCTCCTGCTCCACCTCACTCCACTGACGCTCCACAGTATCAAAACATGCCACAACAGACACTGGTGGAGGGGATAAGGGATGGAGGAATGATGAGGAATGGGAAAAGTAGCTGGTGGAGGAAGGATGGAGGAAAGGGTGAGGGAATGTAGAGAGGTATGTGAGGGAGGGTGGATGTGTCAGGGAGGTGGAGGGATGAATGGGGGAGGGAATGTAAGGGAGGGGGAGGAAGGGGTGTGCAGGTGTAAAAGTGTAGTGTGGGCTGCGAGCCAAGACTCAGGAGGAGGAGGAGGAGGAGGAGGAGGAGGAGGAGGAGGAGGAGGAGGAGGAGGAGGAGGAGGAGGAGGAGGAGGAGGAGGAGTAATACCAATGCAGAGGATGAAAAAAAAAAAATGTTGACAGAGAGCCAGTGTTCCTTTTTTTTTTATCTTCTTTTCGAATCCTTATACGTGGAAGTGTTATTATTTTTATCATTGTTATCGTTGTTGTTATCAGTATTACCGTTACACACACACACACACACACACACACACACACACACACACACACACACACACACACACACACACACACACACACACACACACACACACACACACCACCACCACCACCACCACCACCACCACCACCAACCACATTCACACCCCATTAGACAGAGGAACACTGGTAGGACTAGAACTGCATGTGGCGGGCGTAGGACTGTGTGTAGGAGGGCGCTGGGAGGAGAGCGAGGAGAAGGAAGAAGGGAGGGAGGTAGGAGGGTGATCGGAGGGCAGCTGTCCCGTTACCTGGTGGTCGGGAGAGGGCGAGACAGAGGTAGGCGAGGAGCGGGTGAGGGAGTAACGTGTGCTTTGCTGCAGCTTAGGGCGGGAGGAGCCAAGGAGAGAGCGGCTGCACCCAACGACCTGTCTTCATATTCTGCTCGGTGTTCACAGGGAAGGGGAAAAAGGGGAGAAAATGATTAAGAGGAAAGAGTTTTAGCTTCTGCATTGGTGGGGAGGAATAAGGGAGGAGTAGAAAGATTAATCCCTTTAGTATCGGGACTTATTTTTACCTTGTGATTCGTGTACAATTAGACCATCTTATTGACATTAGGAAGGGTCTATGTAGGTCAGAAAATTAATGGCCACAGTCCTCACTACTTTAACCCCTTCAGTACTGGGACACAATTTTACTTTGAAATTTGTGTACAATTAGACCATTTTATTGACATTAAGAAGGGTCTATGGAGGTCAGAAGATTAAAGGCCACAGTCTTCACTATTTTACTCCCCCACTTAAGTTTTTGAAGATGTGTAAAATCACCAAATAGTGACGAAAATGGATATGGGAACGCATCATGGTACTAAAGGATCGGGAAGGAGTGTTATGAGATTGAATCTAGAAAAACAAGGGAAGGGATTATAAAGAGGGAAGAGTTTTAACCCCCTGGATTGGTGGTAAGAAATAAGGGAAAATAGAAAGGTCAAGATGGGAAGGATGTTATGAGGTATATGGGAAGAAGGGAAGGGAAGTATTCATAGGGAAGGATGGAAGAGGATTGGAAAGGAAAAGACATGCATATAGTCTAACTGTTCGTGGGGAAAGATGAAAAAGGTTGAAGAGAATCATGGAGGATAATAGGAAGAGGGGGAAGTAAGGTAGGTGTTGGTCAGGTCAGGTTAGGTTAGGTTAGGTTAGGTTTGCTTGTGATCTTGGAGTGAACTAAAATAAGGTGTTTTTCTGCTGTTGGGTATTGATATGAGGATTTTAAAGGCGGGATAGGAAGAGAATGGAATGTTAGGTTAGTCTCGGTCGTGAAGTAAAGTGGACTTAGGGTTCCGTGTTTCGTGTTATCGGGGAAATGTTTTGTGGTTCCCCCTGCTCGTGACAAGTCCAGGAACGAACACACTCGTGAATTGATAACGTTTACAGCTCACTTCTTTCTCTCATTTTTCAACCGCCACTACAGTTTTTCTCCTCTCTTCCCGGAAATGAATAAATGTTATGCTACCTTATACACTTACGCTCATGGAGTTGTACATTTGCTTAAGAGAGAGGCGCGATGGAGTTGTCTTTCAAGTGTTTCATTACGTCAGAGCGTTGGTGCGGGGCTGAAACACTGGGAAATGGACTCGTGAATGGCTGACAGCATGCCTGACACACGGCTGGCACATGACTGGCACTGCTGACACTCGCGGCTCGTTACACACACCAGCACACAAAGATACACAAAGGAAACACCACCACATGAACACCACTCACATACATTCGCCATTTCACTGATTATCGACCCTAGCCAGTGTTACCAGCTCTTAGCAAACACGCTGCCGAAGATCACTTCACAAGACAAACAGACAGACAGAAGGGAGCATCCAATAGTGTTACATCACCGTTGTTATGAGTGACGGGAAGACGATGCATACCTTGGGAAAAACGCTCTTATGCACCCTTCACCATCCCCCTTACACACACACACACACACACACACACACACACACACACACACAGGGCAGGGAACGTAAAGAAGTATATATATCGCAGTATTTGTAGCCAGTCACCTTGCTCATATTTGTTCTGTTTCGTCATCACTTGGCGCCCCGGTAGTGGTGGTGGTGGTGGTGGTGAAGGTGTGGGCAGTAACAAAGCCACTCTAGCTATCCTTCACTGACACTTCTCAAACCCTCCTGTTCCTCATGCCCTCTCATTAAAGAACACCTGTTACTCACTTTGCCTCCTCCTCCTCCTCCTCCTCCTCCTCCTCCAGGTGAAAGGCCGTCTTCCACTTTCAGGAAACTACTCAAGGGCAACGAATCCTTATCGAAGTGAAAATGTTTGTTGACCCGAGGAACGCTGGTGGTGGTGGTGCTGTGTGTGTGTGTGTGTGTGTGTGTGTGTGTGTGTGTGTGTGTGTGTGTGTGTGTGTGTGTGCAGGTGTGGGGATGGTGTGGTTGGTCTGACGGAGTTGTAAGTCCGATATCAGATAGCACTTGTCCTCCTCCTCCTCCTCCTCCTCCTCCTCCTCCTCCTCCTCCTCCTCCTCCTCCTCCTCCTCCTCCTCCTCCTTCTCGTCCTCCTCATCTCATGCCGACGATTCTTCACACACACACACACACACACACACACACACACACACACACACACACACACGATACTTACAGGTCGCCTCCGATAACCCTCCAGATATCTATAAGTTGTTGTGAGCGATCGAGTGTCCACATTCCTCCCGGAGCGCGTGTCGTCAGATCGGCCCGCTGCGCATTATGGGACACAGAACACTGGACACTGGACTCTTGAGTGATGGATACACGCACACTTCCTCCTCGTTGGTTTTGTCACTTGTGTATCGTATCGTGTCTGTCTGTCTGTCTGTCTGTCTGTCTGTCTGTCTGTCTGTCTGTCTGTCTGTCTGTCTCTCTCTCTCTCTCTCTCTCTCTCTCTCTCTCTCTCTCTCTCTCTCTCTCTCTCTCTCTCTCTCTCTCTCTCTCTCTCTCTCTCTCTCTCTCTCTCTCTCTCTCATTTGTAAACATTTCGTCGCCCCATCATATCCAACAAGGCCAACAAAATGGAAGTTGCGTGGCTTTTCAAGTGTTAGTTTAGTGATGGTTCTCAAGGATTGCCTATTAGTGAGAATAACACCATTGAAAATCTTACTCATCATCTCTGTCTTTGGAAATACTAGTGATAAAATATAATGAGAGATTGAAGTGGAAGATAGTGGGGGTCTTTAAGTGTGTGTGTGTGTGTGTGTGTGTGTGTGTGTGTGTGTGTGTTTTTCTTGATAATTTTAGTGCTGAGAAGATTTTGCATCACCAGTAAGGAGATGCCATTGTAAATCCGACCTCTCATCTCTGTGGCCTTTTAAGAAATAGTCGTGATAGAATAGATAAAGGAAGACATTAGGTTGTTCAAGGCTGTGTCCATCCATCCATTGCAGTAATAGTTAACAAGGGATATTAGTAAGAAGGCCTCCATGAATGCCTAACTATTCATCTCGGCTCTTTGAAAATAGTCCAGGTGAAAAACAAAACAAAAAAAAGCAGTGGATGGTATTAAGGCCTTTTTCTTTTTTTTTTATTTTTTAGTTCAGATGAAAAAGCAAAAAAAAAAAAAACTGGATAATATTAAGGCCTTTTTTTCTTTATTTTTTTTTGTTCAGGTGAAAAAGAAAAACAATGGATAATGTTAAGGCCTTTTTTCTTTTACAGATGAAAAAACAATGGATAATATTAAGACTTTTTTTCTCTTTTTAGTCCAGATGAAAAAAAAGCAATGGCCTTTCCTTTTTTTCTTTTTCTTTTTGTCCAGATAAAAAAAATGGATGATATTAAGGCCTTTTTTTCTTTTGTTTTTCTTTATTTTTTTATTTACACCTTGTGGACTTTTCACTGGAATTTATGGTCTAAAAGTGGTAAAAATAGTCCGGAGGGAAAAGAAGAACAAACAGAATGGAAGATATTGAGGTCTTAAAGGATAATTAACCCCTTCAGTACCACGCCGCGTTTCCATATTCATTCTGGTTACTATTTGACGATTTCCCACAGCTTCAGAAACTTATGTGGGAATAGTAAAGACTGGCCATTAATGTTCTGACGTCCATAGACCCTTCCTAATGCAAATAAAACCATCCCATACCCAAAAATCAAGGTAAAAATGGGTCTCACTATTGAATGAATTAATAAGGATTTTACACCATTAGTAAAATAAATTCATCTGTAGCAACCGAAAACAGTCCTGGCGAGGGAACAAAGCTCTTCATAATACGAGTCTTATATTTAAACACGAAGCAAGTACCTTTAAGTATCATGCCTGTCCTCTGCTCTCTTCTCGCCTTGCCTTCCTCTCACCGCAGACACACAACCTCCCACTTAAGAGTCACAACCACATTGCGTTTTCTTTTAATACCAATAGGAGGTTCATTTCTCCTCTCGCACGGTCGCCTTTAACAACCTTCCCATCCCCTTCCTTTCTCCTGATAGAATGGTTAACAGGAGGTGTCATTTGGTGTGTGCGTGTCAGGACAAGCGGTTCCATCAGCACAGCGTCCATCACCCATCATTCAGTGCGAGGCGTGGGCGGGGAGGGCGTGCAAAGGGCGTGAGCTTCGTTGACTACATAGGAAGGGGGATAACAGGACGTATGTTGGTAGGAATAGGGATCACAAAGGGAGTGTGGGTGGCTTAATGGGTGAGTCTGCAGAGGAGTGAGTGAGTGGGTGGGTGAGTAGGTGGGCGTGCCGTGTGTGTGTGTGTGTGTGTGTGTGTGTGTGTGTGTGTGTGTGTGTGTGTGTCCGGGGGCGTATAGGAGGGGGCGACGAACACAGGAAGTGGGTCAGTGTGATGCGGGTGGGCGGGTGGATGGATGGATGGTTGGTTGGTTAGGTGGGTGGGTTCGGCTACCACCACCACCACCACCACCACAGCAGCAACAGTCCAACACACACTTGCCTTTAATTCTCCTCGATCGTTGGGTGTTGTGGGTGAATACGTGCTTGCGCTCACACACACACACACACACACACACACACACACACACACACACACACACACACACACACACACACACACACACAAAGGGATGCTTCTTTCGCTTCTTTTCCTCTGCTTCCCTTGAGTGGTGTCAGGCTCAAACATCAACAATAAAGGCTTCACACAGAGAATGTGACGCGCTGATCACGTGACGCATTTCATTCCACAGATAGGAAAAATAAAAGTGTTGATACCAAGGAGACTGTCTGTCTGTGTGTGTGTGTGTGTGTGTGTGTGTGTGTGTGTGTGTGTGTGTGTGTTTTGACAAGTCTTCTGTTTCTTTTATCAGTGTTATCAGCAATCACCCACTCAAAGGCATTGCTTCTCCCCATCCTTTCATCCTTTTTCCCACACCCCCGCTGCTGCCAAACCTTCCATTTCGCCACAAAACGGATGCGTCACAGCCCGTAACTTCCCTATACATGCAGATCAAAATGCGTAACGCGTACTTCAAGGCCGCTGCTAAAATAACAAAGCCATTAGCATAGAACACACGTCTGCGGCCTCGTGTGCTGGGCGGGGCCTCGGGAAGGTCTCTGGGCGGTGTTTTGCAGGTTATCAGAGCGTGGGTCCCCAGCACTCACTCCCCGTGTGGAGATAACCGGCGGCTGATTAGAGAGATAAGGTCATTACGAGTCAAAGCGAGAAGGGTCTTAATGCTGAGCGGTGTCTGTCACGCTACTCCCGACACCCGCTGCTGCTGGCGCGGGCCTTCTCTGTCAGTGTCTCGTGGAACGCCGCGCTGGGTGTCGGGTCGCCGCGGTTAGCGTGCGGGTGTGTGTCTGTGTGTTGGGAAGGCATACTCATATTTTCAAGTCGTGGCGTCCCGGGTAGTGAGCTGCGTTGCTGGAATCCGTTTCTGTGTGTGTGTGTGTGTGTGTGTGTGTGTGTGTGTGTGAGCGCGCATAGTGTGGCGGCGGGTCGTGGCGGCAGCAGCAGCAGTGTTGGACCTGTTGAACGTGTCGCTGGTGGGCCGCGGCAGGTGCTCTCCCGCCGCCACCAGTGTGTGCCGCACGGGGACTGGTGTGGCCTGAGGGGCGGCCCGTACCAACCTGTGTGTGTGTGTGTGTGTGTGTGTGTGTGTGTGTGTGTGTGTGTGTGTGACATGAGTCCTACCACACGCACACACCTCGCCAGCCGCGCCAGGAGGATAGCCAGCCAGTCGTGCACACGCCCTCCTGGTGTGCTGGTGTCCCTGCTCGGAGCGCCGTGCCGCGCCTCGCCGTGTGTGCCTGGATGTGAAGTGCAACAAGTGTGTTCGCAGAGTGGTGATGGTGGTGGTGGCAGTGTGTGTTCGGTGCAGTGAGACGAACATTGCCACGGTGAAAACTACCAGGAAGGAGCCTCGGGTCTTGCTTGAGGTTGCCGTGTAAATGATGACATTACTGCTGCTGCGGCTGCCGAATTTAACTGCTTAATGCCGCATCCCGTTAAGGCGTCAGGACTGGTGGCATCTGAGTGGTGTGGGAACATTAGTGCTGCTGCATGTGTGTTGCGTGGAGTGCTGTGGCCGGGAGGTGTGTGTGTGTGTGTGTGTGTGTGTGTGTGTGTGTGTGTGTGTGTGTGTGTGTGTGTAGGGCACCCGCACCTCCAAAACAAACTGGCCAGGCACGGACGGAGGCTCGGAGCTGTGCGGTGAATGAAACCTTAAGTGCCCGGGAAGTGGACGAGGCGATGCGTGTGGAGCTTCATCCCGTCAGTGACTGTGGTGCCGGAATGGTCGAGAGTGACAGATGAGGCCACCAATGTGTGCGTGTGTGTGTGTGTGTGTGCTTGATTCCATGAGTGCGTCTCGTTGTGTGACTGAGCGTGTGAATGTCGTAGCAGGTGGAGGCGTAGTAGTAGTGGTTAGCTGCTGACCTTCCCACCGTGTGCTGGTGGCGGCGTGCAATCAGTGTGGGTGTGCGGGTGGTGTGAGATAACAGATACATGGACCTTGGTGGCGGGCGAGGTGCGTGGCCAAGTGTGTGAAGCATGCCATGAGCGGGACCTTCGGCCATCCACCTCCCTCCCCCAGTCCCTCCCCTAGTCCCTTCCCAGCCTCTCCCGTCGGGATGCCACACGCCACAATCTCCACCGCCCCCACACGCGCCTCTACCTGCCTTGCCTAATTAACTTGGCATCGTAATCAGTAAATGGAGTCGTTGGAACAAACCAAGACGCTAATTTTGTTGGAGGTAATGAGAGGGAAGCCCGATCGGGGAGGCTTTCCTGGAAGGCATCGTGGAATATACGCCCGCTGGAGGCTGCTCACGGGAACCTCCAAGTCCTCCCTGAACTCTTGTCCTTCTGCAGGAGTATAAAGAAGGGCGTGGCGTTGCAAGTGGATTTAATTAGTGAAAAATATCGCGTGACATGATGGGAGTTATTAATTAAAGTGACTGGCCGGCGGAGCGTTACAGCGTCCTTACATGGCTCATTACAGCGGGACGTACTTCACTAATATGACGTGCAGCAGCGGTACACGATACCAGTATTCTCCCCGCGTCTCATGAAGAGTTATTTTTATGTCCTTAGTGATGTGTCTTCTCGCAGTGACACCAGCGGGAATTTCATCATGTTTATTCAGCCTGAGACCAGTTGTGTAAATAGAGAAAAGTCCCCAGTCAACTCATGCAGGCTTGTACGAGGAGGCGAGGGCGAGAGGGAGGGAGGGATCGGGAGAAACACGCGGTGAAGTGGTGGAGCAGCAAGACAAAGACCGCCACACTCCCTGCATGCTGAAACACTGCCGGTAATTAATGCTGACAGTTAAACAAAAGGCCAACTAGACGGCGAAGATTAATTACTGACCGGTGAGCTGATCTGAAGCATTTATTGAAGTAACAGTGACAGTCATCCATGGACTGCTCCATGGCGCCAGTGAGTCAGTCGGTCAGTGACGCAGGAAGTAGCCGTGCCAGTTCCGGTAGCGAGGCGTGTTGTAGTAGGGAAAGTTAAAGATGACGAACGCATAGAAAGAAACACGAGGAAACCGAAAAGAGTGAAAGAGTGACGTGGGAAGTGGACGAGGGGGAGTGAAATGTGCGCTAAGGTTTAAGTTTTTGAAAATTGAGCGTTTCCTATATAAGCTTTAGGGCGAATGGGGGAGCGGGGTGGGGTGTAGATAGGAAGCTTAAAGAGGGAGTGACTGAAGGGACTGACACGCGTAGGGAGACAGATGAAGCTGGGCATGTGCAGCTGAAGTGATGGGAAGAAAGATCACTCACACACAGACACACACACGCACACACTTCAACAGGTTTATATCTACCTTAGGTCTCGGAAGTAACAAGGTGACAGAGGTCGAGCATTACTTGTTGCATCATAATTCTTAGTGGAGGAGGATGAGGAGGAGGGGGACAGGCGAAGGAGGAAAAACAGGAAGAGTAAGAAGGAAAGAACCATCTATCAGTTTGTGAGGATGATAACACTTAAGGGAGCTAATAATTTCATTCACATTTTCCTAACTCCATTTTGTACCGGTGCTAGATTCCACATAATAACAGCAATAACAATTACAACGACGAAAAACTTCACTGCATCGCTCCATCACTTCAAAATCAATAGCGCTTTTATAATCAGCGTAGACTTTATACCTTTAATGACTGGATATAAATGTGTGTGACGGACAAGGCACTAAGAAACGGGAGGGTGTCTGTGTGTGAGGTCAGGTCAGCGACACTGCCGGGGGAGGGGAGGGGGGTGAGGGGAGGTGAGTCACTCCTGCAGGCGGGGCTGGGGAAGGTCGTGCCTGAAGGGAGCAGCAAGCCCTCAAGGTCACAGCTCGGCCGCGTGGCGCAGTGGAGACCTGACTGTTAGGATGACCTCTGGGAAGGCAGGGGTGAGAGAGAGAGAGAGAGAGAGAGAGAGAGAGAGAGAGAGAGAGAGAGAGAGATACCGGAGGGCTGGTTTAAGAGAGAAGAGCGGATACATTTGTGAATGAAAGAATAGAGGGATGTGTTAAGGAAGAGAGAGAGAGAGAGAGAGAGAGAGAGAGAGAGAGAGAGAGAGAGAGAGCAACGGCATAAGAAGTGATGCTGTGTTGTGCGTTGTGTGCTGGCTGGAGGCGCTACAGAGAGAGAGAGAGAGAGAGAGAGAGAGAGAGAGCACATATCCTGGCTGGCTGGGTAGGATGCTGTCGTGGGACCATTTGGGCGGCAGTGACAGCAGGCAGTGATACAACAAACGTGCAGCATTGCGGGACATATTAGTGGCATCACAGTGAAAGCCTTGTGACACGTACACACCTCTTGCCTCTCCTCCCTCCGCCACTCCCTCAGCGATGAACCACCTTATCTTAATAGGATACAGGAGCACGTACGGCGAGAGAAGGAGGGCGAGGCGTGTGTGTGCGTGCTAAGCCTGATAGTGTATCGAGGCTGGTGCGTGGTGAGCCTGGGTTAGGGAGGGAGGCAGGTGGTTCAGGGATGTGTCAGTGTGGCTGTGGGTGTTGGGACTACATGTGGCGCTGGTGATCGAAGGCGACGTGCAGCCCAGCCCTCCAAAGTGTATCTGTGTGTGTGTGTGTGTGTGTGTGTGTGTGTGTGTGTGTGTGTGCGTGTGTGTGTGTGTGTGTGTGTTTGGCACTTACGGTGGCGGATGTGTTGTGTGTCTAATTAATCTCAAAGTGGTGTGTGTGTGTGTGTGTGTGTGTGTGTGTGTGTGTGTGTGTGTGTGTGTGTGTGTGTGTGTGTGTGTGTGTGTGTAGTAACGGCCTTGGTGCTGCAGAGCTGTGCGGGTCATGCGAGGTGGACAAGTGAGATAAACAGACAGCCACAAGTACCAGTGGTCGCCACAGGCGTGAGTGGCGCGCCCCAGGACCGCCGCCGTGATGGGCGTGGAGTGCAAGACAGACAACAACAACGTGATCACCACCACCTGCGGCTCCATGAGGACGCAGCTTGCCTCAGCCTCCGCCCAGAGCTCGCCTCCAGCCAGGCACCGCAAGGCGAGGATGGCCGCTTGCCTCTCCTCTGTGAGTGCTGGGGAAGACAGGGCCACTGTCAGGTCTTCGCTCGCCGCGAGGGATTCCTTGGGGACACGCGGGGTGGGACCTGACGCGGGGATCGAGGTGGAAAAGGCAGAGCGGCGCATCTCTGCTGGCGGCTTCAACAGACACAAACTGCTCAGTGGAGACACACGACTCCTTGCTGCACGTAGTCCCCCTCCCCGCCGCCACCCCCACCAAGAGGGTCAGCAGAGAGAAGACAGGATCTTCAGTGAGTACTCAGCCTCCTCCGTCAGGGAAGTCTCCCGTGAAGAGGAGACCCACTATTGACTTCACCAAAAGTGCCTCAGGCTGCCAGAACAAAACCTCCACAAAATCTGGAGTCCCGGTCAGAAAATCGAATAGCACAGCTGAGAAGCGAAGTCACTACCACCGGGGGCGGTGCGGGCCAGCGAGGCACCGAGCGTCACCTTGCGACCCACCGCATCCCAGAACCGCCTCCGTCCCAAGTCTCTGGGAAGCGAGAGCCTCGCCGCGGCGGTCACGAGTCATGCGAGGCGCGAGGCAGCCGCTACAGTGAAACCACTGACCCAGACCGTGACCCGCGGCGCGCCCAGACCAAGCACGACGATGAGAACCTCCATCTCCACCAGGCTGAGCGAGAAGTGGACTCCTGGTGGCGGCGACGCTTCCAAAATCACTTCAGTCTCCATCGCTACATCCCTGTCCGCTTCTCTCGCTTCCACAACAGACATGCCGCCACCCTCCGCCACCGCCGACAGTGTCCAGCACGCAGGTGGGTGAACCGCCGCTGCTCG
>NC_059278.1:2059643-2062143 GCF_017591435.1 Portunus trituberculatus | reverse complement strand
AGTTTGTACCTGCAGGTGAGAAATACAGGTGTAAAGAGCGGTAAAGTTTAGATTGAAAGGGAACGTTCATTAAGGTAATGGTGTGTGATGGTGACTGATTGTGAGGGTTTGTGATGGTGAATGGTGATTGGCATGGTAAATAATGGTGGTGATGGTGATGACTCTTATTGTTGGTGGAGAGTGGTGATGATTGGTTATGTAGAGTTTCGATGGTGATAGTGACTAGTAATGAAGGTGAAAGATAATGAGGGTAAAGGTGATATTTGACTTTTGTGTATGAATGTGATAATGATTCACTGCGATAGTGTGTGTGTGTGTGTGTGTGTGTGTGTGTGTGTGTGTGTGTGTGTGTGTGAGTGAAGGTGACGATAGTGACACTGTATGATTCAAACAATAATTCTGAAGGTGGCAACAATGATAGTGAAAAAAATATGACTAAAAGTTAATAATAGCAACGTGCGTAAGCTTAGATTAGGTAGCAACACCGCAGGAAAGTTACCACACACACACACACACACACACACACACACACACACACACACACACACACACACACACAGAGAGAGAGAGAGAGAGAGAGAGAGAGAGAGAGAGAGAGAGAGAGAGAGAGAGAGAGAGAGAGAGAGAGAGAGAGACAGCGGTTTAGTCATCTCTCGGGTTACGCTTCTAAAAAGGCATCCGCTTGTGTCTTCATTACCGACGGCGAATTGAAAAGAGGAAACTGTGAAGACTTGCATTTCACTCTAAACAAACATTGGATCGCTGCCGCAAGAGGACTGCAATACCCGCAGAACTAATTGGCTTACCTGTGTTTATCTTTGCTCACCTTGCCAGCGTTGCATCACAGGTGAAGCGAAACAGTTTTGCGGGCCATTAGGGGGATGAAGCGATGGGGTCAAGGGATGGTAATGAAAGGGGGAACGGGGAAGAGGAGACGGATAATGAAAGATGTGGGAATGGATAGATGAGTAAATAGGGTAATAGACGAAAGAGGAAATGTAGAAAAATAAGTAGAAAATTGTAGGTATTGGAACGTGACATATATGAAACGATAATTTAGGAGTGGAATAAAGGAAAAGGATTAAACAAGAGTGACTGGAAAGAAAAACGCTGATGATTGTGGATATAAGGAAAAAAATAAATAAAAGAACAGTGATGGAAAGGGGAAGGAGTGAGTAGTGGAGGAGGATGTAGAGAACGTGTGCGAGGAGGAGGAGGAGGAGGAGGAGGAGGATGTGGAACAGGAAGGTGGAGGGAAAGGTAGGAGGATTGAAGAAGGGAAGGGGAGAGAAGGAAATGACTCAAAATGACGTGTAGGTGGAAAGTGAAAGTTAATGGCATGTTTAAGAAAATTACTTGTCCTGATAGCGTTGATGTTTCCTCTCCAGTGTCTGCAGGGAGTAAATGGCTGTTTAGGCAGTTAGTGAAAGAAAAACAGGTGTCCGGCAAAAAAAATATAGTATGACTTGGACTGAAATAGGCGACGCAAATAGGAAATGCATTGGAGATAGAGAATAGATAGGAAGTTGAATTAGAAAGAAAGCTGATTGGAAATTACGTTAAGATAGGAGGAAGATAGGACTGAAATTGAAGTAAAAGAAGAAAAATTGATAGGAAGTTTATTACAAGAGGAAAATAGGGAAGGATTAAATAAAAAGTAAAGAAAAAAATAACACGTAGAAGAAAGCAAAGGAAAATAGGAGGAAGATAGGACTGAAATTTAAGGAAAAGAAGAAAAATTGATAGGAAGTTTATTACAAGAGGAAAATAGGGAAGGAACTAAATAAAAGTAAGAAAAAAAATAAAACGTGGAAGAAAGTAAAGGAAAATAGGACAAACTTAAAAAAAATACACCAAAAAAAAAAAACTTCATGATGGGACGAAAATAGAAAAGAGCAAAAAAAAAAAAAAAGAATCTAATAAGACCACGAGGAAGGGAAAAGAAAATGAGAAAATCGCGAGGGAAAAGAGCTCTACGTAAATGAATGAGGAAGTTTAATTAGAGTGGGAAAAAAGAAAGGAGAAAAGTTTTGGGCATTTCAAGAGAATATTGCGAGCGAGATTTAAAAGGAAACAGCAATATGGCGTCGTTTTTTAATAGTATTTGTTAAGGTTACGTTGCTCGACATTACATTGATATAACATTGATGGTGGTGGTGGTGGTGGTGGTGGTGGTGGTGGTGGTATCTTTTGTTAGTATATTCTCTCTCTCTCTCTCTCTCTCTCTCTCTCTCTCTCTCTCTCTCTCTCTCTCTCTCTCTCTCTCTCTCTCTCTCTCTCTCTCTCATTCCTTATTCATTCTATTCAATCTATTTTCTTTATTTTCTTCCTTGTTTTCATCTTTACTTTTCGTCTCTCTCTCTCTCTCTCTCTCTCTCTCTCTCTCTCTCTCTCTCTCTCTCTCTCTCTCTCTCTCTCTCTCTCTCTCTCTCTCTCTCTCTCGAAGGAAAAGAGAAAAATATTACATGAAAAATTAATCTGTTCTAATACTCACCATTTC
>NC_059278.1:2052143-2054643 GCF_017591435.1 Portunus trituberculatus | reverse complement strand
CCACTCCCTCTCTCCTCGGCTATTTCCTGTTCTCTATTGTCCCCTTGCCAGTGTGTGTGTGTGTGTGTGTGTGTGTGTGTGTGTGTGTGTGTGTGTGTGTGTGTGTGTTTGTGTGTGTACGTGCTTGGGTTCTGCGAGGGGATTTGAAAGAATAATAATCGTGTTTGTAACTTAGTCCAGTGTTGCCGAGGGATGTCATTGGTGGATGAACCGGTGGAAGGGAGGGAGTGGGAGTGGACGGGGCAGAGGTCAGTGGGTAGTGGAGGAGGGAGATGGGAAAGTGGAGGTACTGCATGTAGGTATGTAGGTAAATTGTAACAGGTGTGTGGGTGAGTGAACTCGTGTAGGTGAAAAGGTGACTATGTTTTTGTTCTCAGGTGTGTGGATCAGGTGGTAAAGGTGGGTGTGTGGATGAGGTGTCCAGATGAAGTAATGAAGGTGGTGTTGGAACGTGTGTGTGTGTGTATTATAATGGAAATGTATGTAGATGAAATGTACAGGTGTATAAACAAAATGTATTATACCTCAGGTGTATACATGAGGCTAAGGTGGACAGGTGTGTGCATCAGGTAAATATTCATGTAATTAGTGAAGGTTTAACATACAGGTGTGCGGATAACTCAGGTGTGGAGACAGATGCAGGTGTGAAATTGCTAAAGATAAATGCTTGAAGACTCATTTACCTCTTCCTAATTAACACAGCAAATAGAAAGACACATTTGATAAACATTTGCAGCCACTCAAGTGTTACGTAACTTATGCAGCGTCTGTGTCACCAGTTAAGAAAATAAATTACATAACAACCACACAAAGACGATATTAACTTACCACATTTTCTATGAACGCTCACGAGTAGAGGGGTAACCAAAGAATCTTTAAACAAACTCCATCATTGACAGAATTTCATTGGGAGCCTCGAATAAAACCTTAGCATGACATTGACGTGAGAATAAAAAGATAAAGAGGCAGAATATAGAGACAAACATTCCTCTAAGCCATGAGATTATGAGAACTCTTAGACATAATCACTATAGAGAGACAACAAATGAAAACACAGATCTAGGAAAAAAAAAAAGACAAAAAACACGTATTAGATATCCACTGTGTCCTTGTGGCGACCTCCTTGCTTCTGTTACCTCAGCAACTCATTAACTGTCAACAATGTCAATGGAAAGTTACATAATGCATGATTCATATATTCTTTTTAGAGGTATCTTTGTGGCGTGAGTGATGTGGTGCCAAGCTTGTGTGTGTGTGTGTGTGTGTGTGTGGACGAGCAGGAATAGCAACACAGTGGTAATAGTAGATAGTTAGGAGGAGAAATAAGTAACAAGAATGAAGGAGTAAAAGAGTGGATAATGATAGTAGAAAAAAAAAACAAGGGAAGAAAAAGTTACTAATAAAAGAAATGGACAGTGGAAAAGTGAAGACAAAAAATAAGGAAGGGAAAAAAAATAATATGGACATAGAACAAGTGAATGAAAGAGAGGAAGAGAAAAGTGTGAAGATGGAGGTGGGTAATGAAGAAGGAAAGAAAGAGAGGAAGAGAGAAACCTAAAGAATGGAAGTGGGTGATAAAGAAGGAAATGAGGGCAAGAGAAAGCAATATAAAATGGAAGCTAAATAATGAAGAAAAATAAAGAAGGGGAAGAGAAAAGTGCGGAGGATGGGAGTGGATAGTAAAGAAGAGTAAAGAAAGGGAGAAGAGAGGAAGAGGAAGAGAAAGATATGGAGACTGGAAGTAATTAAAAGAGGAGAGGAGAGGAAGAGAAAGGTGAAAGAGAGAGGGAGGGAGGTGAAGGTGAAAAGAAAAGGATGGAGAGAAGGAGAGGAGAGCTGGTGAAAATCTGGGAGTGTCAGAGAGAGAGAGAGAGAGAGAGAGAGAGAGAGAGAGTATACGTGGGGGTGTCTCGGTCTGCCCCTCACTCCACGATGCCCTAAGCTTTTGTAGGTCACGAGGGGCGGTGCTGGACCCTTCTGCCTCCTACACCCTCGCCGCTGTGTCTCCTTCGCCTCCTCAATCCTTCTCCTTTATTGCTTTCCTTTCCTTTCAGTTCTTTTAATCTAGTTGGATGTTTTCCTTAATGATTTTTCTTATTATTTTTGCTTTATTGCATTTTTTTTTTTTATTAGCGGGATTTCTAGATTGTTTTTTTGCGTTTTTGTCTATTTTATCTTTTCATTCACTTCATTTTCTTTTTCTTTTTTGATGTTTTCTTATTTTTGTTTCTCATTACATTTTTTTTCTTTTTTTATTTGCGTGATTTCTTGATTTTTTTTTTTTTTTTTTTATCTTATCTTTTCATTCACTCTATTTTTCTTTCCTTTTTTTTCTTTTGGTTTAGTGTTATTCTTAGTAATATTGTCTGTCTGCGTTTTTTCTTTCTTTTTTGTTTGATTTCTGTTATTTTTTCGTATTTTGTGTTTATTTTATCTTTTCATTCACTCTCTCTTTATTTTCTATCTTTTCATTCACTCTATTTTCTTTTTCCTTTGGTTT
>NC_059278.1:2044643-2047143 GCF_017591435.1 Portunus trituberculatus | reverse complement strand
ATTACCTTAGAGAGCAGGTGTGTGGTCTTTGCAATGCGAGTTTAAATCCCTCTCATTTCCTCTCATTTTATTCACTAAGGGATTACTGAAATACCTTCCATATAACCACCTTTCCTTCCCTCACCTGTAATTAGCCCTTACCTTTACTTACATACCTCTCACAGGGCAGGTAATGAGGTCTTTCCCCTTCTCTATGGTGTTTGGAGAATATTACACGATTAATACATTTCTCTTCATTAATGACTCTTATTGATACACGAGGAGAGAGAGATGCGAGGAAGTTCCCGTGGATGGCTCGGGTGACTGAGGCAAAGGGAAGATCTAGTGCAGAAAATGGTAGGGAGGTAAAAGATGATGGTTTGTTGGTGTGGAATGTGGATGAAGAGTGTGTTTAGTGTGGTTTGTGGGTGTGGATTAGTGATGGGGTTAGAGGAAATAGGGTAAATGGGATAGATATTTAGCTTGTAGGGTCTGGGTTAGTGATGTGGATAGGGGAAAATAGATAAATGTGGTATATAGTTAGCTTTTTTTTATATCCTTTTTCTCCCTTTTTTTCGTTCTGCTATTATTTTTTTCCCAGTCACATGCCAGTCTCCTAACGAATTAAATAAAAAGAAAATTATGTGATTGTTCATTTTTTTGTTTTACTTATAAGAGGTGAAAGCTGGTCAAGGGCAACAAAAATAAAAGAAGATGGTCCACTCGATCGCCAGTTCCCTTACAGATCTGAAACGGTTAGCCAAAAGAAAGGGATAAATGTGTTGAAATGGAAACCTCCCTCTTTTGAAGTCAAGTCATAGGAAGATGAAAATACAAACACAGGCAGGGAGTTCCAGAGTTTACCAGTGAAAAGTATGAATGATTGAGAGTACTGGTTAACTCTTGCATTAGGGAGTTGGACAGAATTGGGGTGTGCTTTATTTCCCGTTCTCATCTTTCCCCAGTCACATGCCAATATTCCTGACAATTTTTTTTTTTCCGTTTTTGTTCGTTCTGCTCTTTTTTTTTTTTCTCTTTGCTTTTTTCCCGTTCTCATTTTTCCCCAGTCACATGCCAGTACTCCTGACAACTTTTTTTCCCTTTTTTCGTTCTGCTCTTTCTTTTTTTTCTGTTTTCCCCAGTCACATGCCATATCTCTGAAAAATCAAATAGAAAAGAGAATTACGTGATCATGTTACCAGCTTTGATGTGAATTTGCTGATGTGATGACGCGAAACATGGTATAGAAAATAATAATTAGATACAGTTTGTGTGAAGTGTATTAATTTGACGTGAGTGTAATTTATGAGATGACAAGCAGTAGTGACGTACAAAATCACAGCTTTTCCAAATGACGACCGTGATCTGAGTAGTGAAGAGGAGGCAGCGATGTTAAAGAAAAGTCTAATCTACCACCACGACCTTTCCTGCCCTCCACTTTCACGCTTGGTTACCACATCCTGCGCCGAGTCCTCGTGTCACGTAGGATGCCTTTCATGTTGCACCAAATAATCCCTCAACACACTTGCTCAAGATTTACCAGCTCGCCACAGATACATTAACCTTCGCAATATTTTTTTGATGTAAGAGGAAAAAGATGTCCAAGAGTCAATAAACCGAAATAAAAGGCCCACAAAGTTGCCAGTCCCCTTGCAGATTTATTTAACCCCTTCAGTACTAAGACGCATTTTTTACCTTTATTTTACGGTGTGATTAGATTATTTTATTTGCATTAGGAAGGGTCTATGGAGGTCAGAATGTTAATAGCCTGAGTCTTCACTGTTCTAATCCCACCATAATGTATCTGAACCTGTGTAAAATCACCAAATAGTAACCAGAATGAATATGAGAACGCGTCCTGGTGCGGAAGGGAGTTTAAGTTAGTGAAGGATGTTGTTTGCAAGTTTCATTAGGTAAAAATTATGATCTCTTTTTTCTTATAGTGAAACTGTTTAATCTTTTATCTTGTCACGTCATTCTCCTCATAGACAGGAAACCGACATTTCACTTCACTTCAGCTCAACTCAGGCGAGGAAATTGTTTGAGATTTGCCTGCATAAATATTTTTGAGCTTATTTATTTATTTTCGTTCTAGTCTTGTTGTTGAAATTCTTCTCTCTCTATTTCTCATGCGAATTGCTCCCGAGTTTCTAGAAGTAGATGTTTTAATTTATTGAAAGAGAGAGAGAGAGAGAGAGAGAGAGAGAGAGAGAGAGAGAGAGAGAGAGCTTTTGCATTTTTTTCTTCTTCGTGTATTCCTTTCACGCTCACTGACTTAGATTTCGCTTCGTTGCATCTGCTTGTGACGGGCATTAGAGATCAAAGCTAGTCTCTCTCTCTCTCTCTCTCTCTCTCTCTCTCTCTCTCTCTCTCTCTCTCTCTCTCTCTCTCTCTCTCTCCCCGTTCTTGTGAAAGTTAAAATTAATTCCAACTTGAGTTTGTGTTGGGCGAGGTAGAGACGGAGGCGGCTTGGTGGTGGGCGCCTCGTGGTTCGTGTGCTTCTTAGGGGCGGCGGAATTAA
>NC_059278.1:2034643-2037143 GCF_017591435.1 Portunus trituberculatus | reverse complement strand
AAGCTAATTAAATCTTTCTCTTTTATCTTTCTCTTATTTTTTTTCTTATCTTTCTTTCTTTCTCTTTTTTCTTTTCTCTTTCTTTCTTTCTTCCTTTCTCCTTTCCTTCTTTCTTTCTCTTCTCTTAATTATGTTCTGCTCTTCTTAATTTCTCATTCTATTCTCCTATTTATGTATTTATCCCCTTGTTCTTTTAATAATGTGTGTGTGTGTGTGTGTGTGTGTGTGTGTGTGTGTGTGTGTGTGTGTGTGTGTGTGTGTGTGTGTGTGTGTGTGATAAAGTTTCATATATTTTGTGTTAATTCTGTTTTCTTTTCTTTTTTTTTTAATCTCCCTCGCGTTTTTGTTTTTTGTGCGTGGCGTGTTTGTTTTCCTCCGTGTGTGTGTGTGTGTGTGTGTGTGTGTGTGTGTGTGTGTGTGTGTGTGTGTGTGTGTGTGTGTGTGTGTGTGTGTGTGTGTGTGTGTGTGATGTATTTGCAAATATGTACCCATTGTTTTGCTCTCTCTCTCTCTCTCTCTCTCTCTCTCTCTCTCTCTCTCTCTCTCTCTCTCTCTGGACGCAGTAGAGCCCGAAAATAAAATAAACAAACGGAAATAAACGGATTTGTCAATACCGTTACTTTTTTCAATCCCTTTGTTTTTCATTTATTTCGTTTCGTTTCGCTCAATTTATCACATTCCCTTTCATCCTTTACCCCTTTCACCTCCTTTATTACCCAATTTCCTTACCTCTCTTTTATTCCCGTGTTTCCTCTTTACCTCTATGCCTCATTCGTTCATTCCTTCTCCCCTTCTCTCTCTCTCTCTCTCTCTCTCTCTCTCTCTCTCTCTCTCTCTCTCTCTCTCTCTCTCTCTCTCTCTCTCTCTCTCTCTCTCTCTCTCTCTCTCTCTCTCTCTCTCTCCTCCAAGGCCACTGACCTACTCTTGGCTACCTCGCTCAATACATTTACTACTCTTCCTCTTCCTCTTTCTCTTCCTCTTCCTCTTCCTCTTCCCTCGCAACTCATGACGCGACTTTACTTCCTTCCTTCTTCTTCTTCCTTCCTCTTCCTTCATTTCCTTTAATCCTCTTTTTTTTTTCTCTCTCGTCCCTTTTTTCTTTTTTTTATTAGTCTTTAAAATTTGTCTTTTTCTACTTTTTTTTACTCTATTTTTGTTCATTTTGGTTTCTTTCATTTGAATATCTTTTTTTTTCTTTTTTTTTTTTTCCTTTATTTTTCTCTATATTTATCGTTTTTCCTTCCTTCATCTTCTTTTGCCTTCATTCTCTTCATATTTCCGCATTGCCCTTCAGTTTTTTTTTTCTCTTCTCTTCTTTCTCTTCCTTTTCATATTTCCCCATTGCCCTTCATTTTTTTTCCTCTTCTTTCTCTTCCTTTTCCATCTTCTTGTTATACTTTCCTTCTTCTCTTCCACCTTTTGCCCACGAGTCTTTCTCCTCCTAATCATTTTGTTCCTCTTTTTACGCCTCTTTTTTCTCATTTTCCCTTCCCGTCTTCCTCTTGCTTTTCTGCCTCTTTACCTTCTTATTTAACACTTCATTACTCCTTGCATCTCCTCTTCACCTTTCATTAGTTTCTCCTCCTTCCCATTCTCCTTTTTTCTCATCCATTTTCTCACTCATTGCCTTTCTTACCCTCAAACCAATCGTGGACCTAATTCATCTATTCACCATCCACTCTCTCTCTCTCTCTCTCTCTCTCTCTGCTACCCTTCTGCGTCGTTCCTCCTTCACTACTTTGAAAAGGCTTTAGGTGAAGTGGTATAGATTTTAAAGGTGTTTTTATGGTTTTAGTGCAAGATTGATAGATTGACGGTATAGGCAGAGGTTTTTCTACGGTTTTAGTGGCAGAGTTGCAAGTGACACGGGTTTTAATTTATTTTTTTTATTTTTTTTATAGTTTACTGACAGATTGACGGTGATAAATTTATAGACAGATTGATAGTAATTTTTTTTTTTCGTTCGGTTTTGTGATAGATTAACAAATGACGTGGTTTTAAGTTTGTTTTTGCGGTTCTAGTGATATTTAAAAAGGGGTTGAATTATGAGCAGATTTAAGGACATATTTTCACGGTTCTAGTAACAGGTTAACAATTCACACGGGGTTTTTAATGGTGTTTTTTTTACGGTTCGAGTGACAGAATAGCAAAGAGACAAGATAAACAGATAGTAAGAGATTAAGAAGTGACGTTTTTATCCGAAGGGTCTTTTTTTACCGTTCAAGTGACAGATTAACACACTTTTCACATTACAAACACCACAAACACTCTTGAGAACCCGGCTGATCTTTGCAAATAACCACGGATCTTGTAACTTTAACAATTGACACGTTTTTAAGGCTTTTTTCACGGTTCAGCTGACAGATTAACACACTTTTCACATTATTAACACCACAAACACTATTGAGAACTCAGCTAACCAATTATGACCCTTGAAAATAACCACGATTTTAGTAACAGATTAATAAGTGACACGTTTATTAAGTATCTTTTTACCGTT
>NC_059278.1:2027143-2029643 GCF_017591435.1 Portunus trituberculatus | reverse complement strand
CACACACACACACACACACACACACTTTTAATCTCCCTGCGCGTCCTTTATTACTCTCTTCTATCTTCGTTTTTTTTTGCGTATTTATTTCTTTTATTACTTTTATTATTAATGTGCCTTCATCTCTCTCCGACTTTCCCTATTTCCTTCCTCTTCTCGCTATTCCTTCCCTTCCCTGTTTCCTTTCCTTCTTTCCCTATTTCTTTCCTCTCTGCTCCCTTTTCCTTCATCGTCTCGAGTGTGGCAGAGACGTGTGGTGGTGTGGTGTATTGTGGTTTGCTGCATAATAGTTGTGTGGTTGTGTGATTTGGTGTTGTGGGTGTATTTTGGTGTGATATGATGTGGTGTGTTACATAGTAGGTGTGTCATGGTGTGTGTGTGGTTGTGTGATTTGGTTTGTGGGTGTATTTTGGTGTGGTGTGTGGCTGGGTATGTGGTGTTGTGTGGTGTGACTGTCTTGTGGTGGAGTGATGTGAAGTATGATGACTTTATAGTGTGGTTACGTGTTGTGGTGTGATGCATATCTCTGTGGTTGTGTGAAGTGTGGTGGCGTGTATCACTGGCTGGGTGTGGTGCATGTGGTGTGGCGTGGCGTTCTGCAGTGCAAGGGCGTGGCATTGTGTCGCGTGCCAGAGCAAGGCGGGTGGCAAAGAGGTGCAGGAGAATTATCTATTGCGAGGCGTGGCAAGACAGCTGGTGACGCAGTACATGTGGTGACCAGCTAGGGTGTGTGTGGTGAAAATAGCCCTCACAGCTGGCACAGGCAAGCTTCCAGGCTACCCTTACCTGTATGGTCACCTGTGCTCACCTGTATGTGGTGCGGAAGTGTGCTAAGTTTACGGTGAAGGTGTGAAGGTGTAGGTGCCAGCGAGCGGGGTTTCCTGGTGTATTTATGTCCGGGTGTCACTCTTGCTCTGCACTGCCACTGCCGCTGAGGTGCTGACGGCTGAAGGGGCGGGGGCAGGGGCAGGGGAAGAGGTAGGGAAGGAGGGAGAGGGAGAGGGAGAGGGAGAAGGAAGGGCCAAACGTGTGCATTGCTGCCGTCTCGAGTTTATTTGGCGCAAAACACTGACTCGTTGTCTCTTATCCTTTCAGTTTATTGTTGTCTTTCTCTCGATCTCTCTCATTTCGCCTTCTCTTCCGCCTCCTCCTCCGTCTCGTCCTTCTGTTTTACTTACCCTAATAGTCCAGAATATAAACTGACTCACGCCCGCCACGCCGCCGCACATTCCTGAGTGTTACGGCAACATTTAATGGAAGAGGAAAAGTGTGCACGTCCCGCCTGCCTGCTGTGACGTGGCCGATCTCAGACACCTCGGACGAAACGGGAGCGGAAAGGGTTTTATGCGCCTGTTCCTATCTAACTTTGCTCCAGCAGTCCAAAGTCGTTCGTCTGCACGTCACTCACTCCCTCGCTCCATTAAATTGCAGGAGAGAAGTGCGTACTGTTGTTGCCCTCTCTGCTGCTGCTCCTGCTGCTAACAATGGTGATGATGCCAGTTCAGGGATAGCAGGAATAGTAATGGCAACAGTAATACTAAACATACAATAATGAATGTCTGTATAGTAATAGTGCCGGTGTCATAAGGTCCGCACGTGCATGTCCTTGTACTCGTGCTGTAGGTGTATATAAAACATCCCTGCCTATTTCCACCTATCATCCTCTTGTAAGCTTCTCTAAATTGTCAATGATCGTTATATCAGTGTACTATTATTATTATTAGCAGTAGAGGGAGGAGGAGGAGGAGGAGGAGGAGGAGGAGGAATACAAATAAATACAAAAGATATAGAAACAACAAACCCTGAGGTCATTAAAAGGCTGTTTAGGGTAACTAATCTATGATATTTGTGAGACAGACAAGATAGCATATAAATAAAGTGGCTCAGAAGAGAAGGAGGAGGAGGATGAGGAGGAGGAGGAGGAGGAGGAGGAGGAGGAGGAGGAGGAGGAGGAGGAGGAGGAGGAGGAGACGTAGATCGCAATGATACAAATCAACAGAAAGCAGTAGTGTACAAATTAGAGCAGTAGAGAGCAGTGATACATCAATGATACACCCAAGCAAACCCTCACACATACTTGAATATACACACCATCGTCCCGGAGAAGCTTACACAAGTACCCTCCAATAAGTGCAGGGGTGTATCACTCGGCACGGGGTGTGGGGCGGCATCTGGGAGGAGCACCGCGGCGCCACACGACCGGCCACGCAGCTGCTGGGTGGCTGGATGGCTGGTCTGGGCTGGTCTGGGTTGGTTTAGGCGGTCTGGACTCAATAGACCTTTTTTTTTTCTTCTTTTTTATGAGTGTTGTTAGATTTGAAGTATATTGGAGCGAGGTGATGAAAAATAGTAAATAAACAGGTTGGCTTTTAGAATTTGTATGGGATGCCAAGTTGTGTGTGTGTGTGTGTGTGTGTGTGTGTGTGTGTGTGTGTGTATGAAATATCCTAAACACACGCACCCACCCTCTCACTCACTCACTCACTCACTCACTTACTCA
>NC_059278.1:1997143-2019643 GCF_017591435.1 Portunus trituberculatus | reverse complement strand
CACACACACACACACACACACACACACACAGAGAGAGAGAGAGAGAGAGAGAGAGAGAGAGAGAGAGAGAGAGAGAGAGAGAGAGAGAGAGAGAGAGAGAGAGAGAGAGAGAGAGAGAGAGAGAGAGAGAGAGAGAGAGAGAGAGAGAGATGGTGACTGTAGTAAAGGGTTGATGACAGGTGAGAGTAAGAGGAAAAGGTGAGGCCAGACTATAGAGAGAAAAAAAAGTAAGAGTATTATTTTTTCCTCTCTCTCTCTCTCTCTCTCTCTCTCTCTCTCTCTCTCTCTCTCTCTCTCTCTCTCTCTCTCTCTCTCTCTCTCTCTCTCCAGCAACACATAAAAAAAAGGATGACGATTCTCTATTTTACATATTTACGTAAACTACATTTGACTAGGTAGGAGCTTTAAATTCATAAGTAACATTCCTTCCCCTTTCTGTGGTGGTCTCGAGGGGCGGATAGAATATGACCAATGGCAGCGTGGTAGTGGTAGTGGTGGTGGTGGTGGTGAAGGTAGAGGTGGAGGAAAGAGAGACTTGTATTCTAAAACTCTTCTGTGCCTCGCCTTCGCTATTTGAAAAGGCTTCATCTAAATTTATACGAGTTTTTAAGGTGTTTTTTTTTTTTTACGGTTCTAGAGACAGATTGGCAAGATTGTTACATTATTAACGGGAGAAACGCTCATGAAAACTCCGCTAATCATCTTTGTGGCCTTGGAAAATAGTCATGGTGAGGGAGCAAAGGGTTTCTGAATGCGGACCAGAGAGAGAGAGAGAGAGAGAGTGTGTGTGTGTGTGTGTGTGTGTGTGTGTGTGTGTGTGTGTGCATCTATTATTAAGAATATTAGTTTATTCGTTTTTTGCTCCCCTGGTTGGCATTTGGGGTCGATTTTTCTGTGGCAGACCTTCCGTAGGGGTTGAAAGTTATAGTCGTAGTGATAGTAGTAGTAGTAGTAATAGTAGTAGTAGTCGTGGTAGTGGTGGTGATGGTCGTGATGATAATGATGAAAAAAAATCAGTGATGGTGATGTATTAGTGGTTCTTGTGTTTTTTTGGTGATTGTTTTGGTGGTTGTCAGGTTTTGTGGTGATGTTTGTGGCAGTAGAAGCAATAGTAGAGGTGTGTATAGGAAGGGGAGTGGTGTAGTAGTGATAGGAGATCTTTAAATGGTATAGGGTGGGTATAGGATGATGCAAACAACTCTTAACCCCTTCAGTACCATGGCACGTTTTTATATTTATTCTGCTAAATATTTGAAGATCTTATACAGCTTCAGAAACTTATGTGGAGATTGAAATAGTAAAAATTCTGGCTATAAACCTTTTGACCTTCATAAACCCTATACAACGTAAATAAAATCGTCTAATCACACCCAAAACTCGTAGTAAAAATGCGTCTCAGTACTAAAGAGGTTAAGAATGATAATCAGGATAGAACAAGAAATAATAGCATCAAGCATGACAAATTCAGATTTAAGAAGGAAAAGCTAAGAAATATGTTATCAAATAGAGTGGAAGATGAAAATTAACACAGTAATCATCTAAGTGTTGAGTCATTACGTAGCTTTAAATTAACCCATCAGTACCATGACACGTCTTCATATTCATTCTGGTTACTATTTAGCGACTTCATACAGCTTCAGAAACTCATGTGGGGACTACAATGGTGAAGATTCTGGACCATAGAACCTTTGTAGTGTGAATAAAATGGTCTAATCACACTCAAAACTCATGGTGAAAATGCGTCCTAGTGCTGAAGGGGTTAAAAGTTAAGACAAACGTAGAAATAGGTAAGTGGAAATGTGGAAATAGGTAGACAGGATTCATACAAAGACTTCCACTTGTAGGGCTGATGGTTCCTTGCTCCTTTCTTTTTTTTTCTGTTCTTTTTTACGGTCATGTTTTAATAGCTGGAGGAAAGGCAGGAGTAGAAGGAAGAGGAGGAGTCACACTAATGGTCGTGTTAGTGGTGGTGGTGATGGTGGTGGGAGTGAAGATATACTAGTGGTCATAGTAGTGGTAGTGGTGGTGGTGAGAGTGAAGATATACCAGTGGTCATAGTAGTGGTAGTGGTGGTGGTGGGAGTGAAGGTATACCAGTGGTCATAGTAGTGGTAGTGGTGGTGGTGGTGGTGAGTGAAGATATACCAGTGGTCATAGTAGTAGTGGTAGTGGTGGTGGGAGTGAAGGTATACCAGTGGTCATAGTAGTGGTAGTGGTGGTGGTGGAGGGAGTGAAGGTATACGAGTGGTCATAGTAGTGGTAGTGTAGTGGTGGTGGTGGTGGTGGTTGCAGTGGGCAGTACTTTTTGCCACTGATATGGTAAATAGCGGCGATAATAGATGACAAGGGTGCGAGCTGTTGTGGGGCGTATTTCACCCAAGGCCTGCATATCATTAGCGTGTGTTTGCCTCGTCTTTTTCTTGCACACAGTTGTTATGGACACCACTTGCCTAATCTTTCAAAAAATATCAATAAATAATCTCTCTCTCTCTCTCTCTCTCTCTCTCTCTCTCTCTCTCTCTCTCTCTCTCTCTCTCTCTCTCTCTCTCTCTCTCTCTCTCTCTCTCTCAGAAGTGTGTCGTATTCTCCCCGCCAGGTAACATTGAAAGCTTGATTACAGGTGTTCCTCTTTCTTCCGACCAGCAGCTGTATGTCTGTATGTCTGTATGTATGTATGTATGTATGTACGTGTAGATGATTACAAAGAACACCACGGACACGGACACGAAGGCAACACAAAAGTAAACAAATGAAAGTAACGTGTAACTGCCCAGTGTGAATAATGAGGAAGGAGGGAGAGGTGGGTATTTTTGGCTACACGGGTCACTATGAGGAAGAGGGGAGGGAGAGAGGGAGGGAGAGTGAGTGGGGGAGATGGAGAGAGGGAGGAAGGAAGCCAGAGGGAGGGAGGTAAAGGGCAGTAAGTACAACATACATGCGGAAGAAGAAGAAGTAGGTGATAAAAAGAGGAAGAAGGACACTGTTAGAGAGAGAGAGAGAGAGAGAGAGACCTGTAGAGAAAATAGGAATACTGAAAAAGAAGAACTAGGTGATAAAAAAAGATAGAAATTAAGTAAAATGAAAAGAAATGTATAAGAACACTAAGTAAAGAATAAATTTAGATTAAAAAAAACAAAATTAGATTAAAGATATACAAAAATATGGTAATAAAGGAAGGAAAGACTCATTGTTACCTGTTTATAAGAAGAAAAGGTGATGAAAGATAAGGGAAGAGTGGAAGAGTCATGTGGAAGACTCGTGCTGTTACCTGCCATTACCTGAAGGTGGAAGGAGTAAATGTGGAGTGAGACGTGTTAGTGGAGGGAAATGGATGACGATGAGGGGGGGAGGATGAAGTGGAGTGATGAGTGGAATACTGGAGGGGACTGGGTATGGTGGGATGAGTGGAGTGATGGAGGGGACTTGACGATGCGAAGGAAGGTGGAGTGGTGGAGGGGACTGTGGGAGGTTGAGGTGGAGGGATTAGTGGAGTGGTGGAAGGGACTGTGTAGGTGGAATGAGTGGAGTGGTGAAGACTATGACGATGTGAAGATGGGCGGAGTAGGTGGAGTGGTAGAGGGGACTGTGGAAGGTTGAGGTGGAGTGAGTGGAGGAAACTTGTGTCTCTCGAGGCTTTGGCGTGAGGGTGGACGAAAGGCAGCTATTTTGGTGCGGGCGTGGCTTCCTCTCGGCCTGCCTGCCACCGCTGCGTCGCTCTGCCCGCCGCCACCCAGCGTGTCTGTCTGTTTCTGCTTCACTGTCTCTCACCTCAGCCTAACCCAATGTAACCTCACCTCACCCAACCCAACCCAACCCAACCTGACCTAACCTAACCTCACCTCACCTCACCTCACTTCACTCAACGTAACCTAACCTAACTCAACCCAACCTGACCTAACCTGACCTGACCTAACCTAACCTAACCTAACCTCACCTTACCTCACTTCACCTCACTCAACGTAACCTAACCTAACCCAACCTAACCTAACCTAATCTAACCTAGTCTAACGTAATTTAACCAACCTTATCTAATCTAACCCAGGCAACCCAACTTAGCTGTAATCTAAGTTAACCTACTCTAACCTAACCTAACCTATCCTAATTTACCTACTGTTCCTTCCTCTGTTACCTGTTATTTTTTTCACTTTTTCACATTTCAATTTAACCTAACTTAATCTTCCTGCCTGCATTGTCTTCCCCTGCATGGCTGCCACTTGTTTTCCCACTCGCTTCCCTTCACTGTTCCATTTTAACTTTGCCTAACCTAACTATTCGTAAACACAGGCTTAATTTAACTTTTAACCTTCCCTAGCCTAATGTATCTCAGACCGCCTCTACTTTGCATGTCTCTGTCTCGTAATTGTCTTTGTTGTCTCATTTTAACATTCATTGACCTAATCTTCCACTACTCAGCCTTAACTTAGCCTTTATCTTACGTAACCTTATCTAATCTTACCCTGTCTTACTATATTTTGCTTTAACTAATCTAACTTTACTTTATCTTACCTTACCTAACCTAACCTAACCTTACTTTATTTAACCTCTCTGCTCACCTTGACCCATTCCATTTCTCCATCTCAATTTCCTTCATTGCGTGTCTTTTTAATCTGACTTAACCTTGCTTACTATCCGGACGTAGCATAACATAACATTTTTAACGACACCGCCTCTCCCTGCCAGCCGATACCAGTTCATGCATGCCTTTTGTTTTGTTCTGCCTCAGTCTCTCATCGCAGCTCTCTGTTTGTCTCCCCTTACACTCTCATTCCCTCTTTCTCTTATTGTTTTTGTCCTGTCTTGTTTTGTAGAGCCGACCTGCCTGTTCCTCTGTCTTTCTCTGTCTGTCTGCCCCTTTTGTTTTGCCTCTCTTCTCTGTCTCCCCTTTTCTCTCTCTCTCTCTCTCTCTCTCTCTCTCTCTCTCTCTCTCTCTCTCTCTCTCTCTCTCTCTCTCTCTCTCTCTCTCTCTTTTGTCCTCGCTTACGTAACGTTTTGTTGTATAATGCACTTTTTTTTTGTACTTTTGTTTGTGTAGCTCTATTCTTTTGTCTCTGGTCTGTATCTGCATTTACACTTGTCATGTATGTAACCTATTGTCACTCTCCTCTCTCCTCGTCCTCCACCTCCTCCTCCTCCTCCACCCTCCACGTTAGCATGTTGTTGTGTTATTGGTGTTGCTATGGCTCATTCACATCCATTCATCCACTCTGTCCACCAGCTTTCACATCCCTCGCTCCTCCACCCTTCACCCTTCCGTGTCGCGCCATCGTTCCCTCTTCACACTGTCATCCTGCTCATTCGTTTTTGCGCCCTCCTCGCCTCTGCCTGGCCGGGACGCGTTGCTGCCCCCGAAGCTGCACACATTCGGATCACTGTTGCTTGATTCCCTCCCCGCCTCTCCCCTGTCTGTCGTGATGCAGCCGCTGACGAAACTCTGTTAGTGTAATTTTTTTCCACGTATACCCTGCCTCTCTCTCTCTCTCTCTCTCTCTCTCTCTCTCTCTCTCTCTCACGTGTTGTAATTCACCTCGGTCGCCTGCTAGTCACCCAGCCAGTCTTCCCCATAACGGAACGAGCTCAGAGCTCATAGACCGATCTTCGGGTAGGACTGAGACCACAACACACTCCACACACCGGGAAAGCGAGGCCACAACCCCTCGAGTTACATCCCGTACCTATTTACTGCTAGGTGAACAGGGGCCACACATTAAGAGGCTTGCCCATTTGCCTCGCCGCCTCCAGAATTCAAGCGTGCTAGCCACTACACTACGCGGTATGTGTGTGTGTGTGTGTGTGTGTGTGTGTGTGTGTGTGTGTGTGTGTGTGTGTGTGTGTGTCAGCTTTATTTAGGGACTCTTGGGACCATTTTTATATTTATGTCACCCCGCCGCCCTCTCCGCCCCTGCAGCCTCCCTTTGAATAAATATATAATACGAGTCGGTCACGGCCGCTAAGAGAATAAAAGAGGGAGTAAAGCCGCTGACCTGGCACAGAATAGGCACCAAAAAGTCTCCCCTTAGACCACGTAAAGGTGTGTGTGTGTGTGTGTGTGTGTGTGTGTGTGTGGTTGGGTGGGTATCTGTTTTGTTTGAAGATTATACACACACACACACACACACACACACACACACACACACACACACACACACACACGCAAACTTAAGGGCGTATCAAAGGAAATTAGATACATTGGTTGGTCATCCTTCTGTTCTTATTTAGAAGCAGTTAAATCGAATATTTTTTTTTCCTTCACCGTTCGAGAGGAATGATTAATTAAAACTTGATTCACCTGTGTGTGTGTGTGTGTGTGTGTGTGTGTGTGTGTGTGTGTGTGTGTGTGTGTGTGTGCGCGCGCATGTGTGTTTCTGTTATATTGATTTTATTGTGGTTACTCTTACATTATTTACATTCCTTAGTACCTTGCCATTTGTATTTACTTAGTTGCTAAAATACTACTACTACTACTACTACTACTACTACTACTACTACTACTACCTACTGTTGCTGCGTGTGTTGTTTGCCGTGTGTGTGCGTGTAGGCATGGCGCGCACATAAACAGGGATCAGGAGTACAAACAGATGCCGAGGCGGTGATCCCAGGACAACACTGCGCGGCGTGAGGGGATCCTGCGCCCACCAGTACAGGATTGTCTTGGTCCTACTGTCTGTAACATCGACAGCTGAAGGGAAAAATAATCTCTCTCTCTCTCTCTCTCTCTCTCTCTCTCTCTCTCTCTCTCTCTCTCTCTCTCTCTCTATCAGATATGTTATTTATATATATTTTTTAATTGAGTTGTCTGTTTCCAAATTTTTGTCACCAATTTTTGTTTTGTTTTGTTGGTGTTATTTTTTATCTTCTTCTTCTTCTTCTTCTTCTTCTTCTTCTTCTTCTTCTTCTACTTCTTCTACTTCTACTACTACTTCTATTTCTACTTACTCTACTACTACTACTACTACTACTACTACTACTACTACTACTACTACTACTACTACTACTACTACTACTACACACACACACACACACACACACACACACACACACACACACACACACACACACACACACACACGTTAATGGACACAAGGAAGAAATTTATATGGGTATTAAACGTAATTAAGCGAGTCAGAAGCTAATTGAGCATTTTATATGTTATTATTGGGTATTGTCGTTAAAGAGATGGTTGCCTTACCTGGTCGGAAATGCGCGTATTGGGAAATTGAGAACTTGCGATAAAAGGACATAAGGAAGTAATTCATGTGGCGATTAAAGAGACTAGTTGTAATATGAGTCTAGTGTTCATATTTGTCAGTGTAAAGAAAGATAGACGACTTACCTGTTGAGATTTGCAGGTAATGGCAAATTAGGTTAGGGACTCAGCGATAAGAGAATTGAGGAAGAGATTTGCATGGATGTTACAGCTAATGAAGCGAATTGGAACTTGTATCTTTGGTCTCAGTAAGAGTGGGTGGTTTCCTTACCTGTTCAGACCTGCTGGTGTTGACAAATTAGGTTAAGTAAGGAAAATCAGGAGGGCTTTGCATGCACATTGACACATTCAGTACCTTCATACATTTCTATATTGATTCTGATTACTATTAGGTAGTTTTATACAGCTTCAGAAATTCATATGAGGTTGAAATAGTGAATACTGTGGCCTTTAATCTTCTGACCTCCATAGAACCTTCCTAATGTCAATAACATCGTCGAATCAAACCCAAAACTCAAAGTAATAATATTTGGTGATTTTGTACAGCTTCGGAAACTCATGTGGAAGTTAAGATAGTGAAGACTGTTGCCTTTAATCTCCTGACCTCCATAGAACTTTCCTAATGTCAATAGAATCGTCTAATCACACCCAAAACTCAAGGTAAAAATGCGTCCCAGTACTGAAGGGGTTAAAGGGAGCAGTGGCTGGTGGGAGTTAAATTTGTTTTAAAGAGGTTGTTTAGTTCACCCGTTCAAATTTACAGGTATTGAGTAATTAGCTTATGGACTTACGTTGGAGAAATAAGGAAGTAATTTACATGGATATTAAAGAAAATGAAACCAATTAAAAGTTATATTCTCGTCATTATAAAAGAGTTGGCTTATGTTACCTGTTCAGATAAGCGGGTATTGAGAAATTAGGTTAGCGACTTATGGGAGTGAAACAAGGTAGAAAATTGCGTGGATATTAACCTGTTCAGTATCATGACGCGTTTCCGTATTCATTCTGCTTACTATTTGGTGATTTTACACAGCTTCAGAAACTCATGTGGGAGATACGAATAGTGAAGACTTTGGCCATTAATCTTCTGACGTTCATAGACTCTTCCTAATGTCAATGAAATGGTCTAAACACACACAAAACTCATGGTAGAAATGTGCCCAAGTACTGAAGTGGTTAAAGGGAATAAAAATGTGAGTTATTTATTTATTATTACAGCAGAGGTGATTCCCTTACCAGCTCAGACCAGCAGATATTGGAAACAAGGTTAGAGTAATCGAGTCATGGGAATAAGGAACAAATTTGCATGGATATCAAAGGAAGTAATGCGGAAGGAGGAGTTATATTTTCATTATAAAAGAGGCAGTGGAGTTGGGTGTTGAGATTTGCAAGATACAGAGAAATGAGGTGAGGGAGTTACGGTGAGGCAATAAGGAAGGTAATTGCATGGGCGTTAAAGGGAATACTATACCTGCTAGAAGTTAATTACGTCTTTCCGCGTGGTAATTCTGTTCACGGTGCAGTTTTCACGTGTAACTGTAAGCCAGGCAGCGGTTCCCTCGCCGCCCCCTCTACAGTAGCTTTAAGAATGACGCCCACGCTGACACCCAACGCCACACGCTTCCTCAGGGGAATTAAGTGTGATAAACTTTTTAATCTTGGCTCACGCTCCCTTGCCTACTTCCCTTTCCCACCTCCCTGCCATTGTGTAACCTAAGTTAACGTAAACTTGCTTAACTTAATCTAACGTAACAACCAAACCTAAGACAGAACGTTCCTTCCTTCCTTCTTTGTTCGTAATGTAATGTAACGTTAACCTAAACTAACTAAACCTAATTCACTTTTTTTTCTATCCTCATTTTATTTTTTTCGGCTAATTCATCTTAAAATTGCCTTTGAATCTAATCTAATGCTTTTTTTTATACTTTCCCCTATTTTATTTTTTTACTTATTTTATTAGGTAATCCATCTGTAACTTAACCGAACCCTGTCAAAGCTAACCTAACCTAACTTAATGTCACTTTTATACTTTCTGTTCGTTTAATTTAAATTTTTTCTTTAGCTAATCCATCTTGACCTAACCTAACCTAATCTAACCAATCCTAACCTAACCTATCCTATCCTAACCTAATGTTGCTTTCTATACTTTCTTTTCTTTTCATATTTTTATTGTGACTTATTTTATTAGCTAACCCATCTTATCTTAACTTAACCTAACCCAACAAAACAAACCTCAATCTTAAACTCTTTCGTAACCTCCACACATATTTTTATCTTCATTTCTTGAGATGTAGGATTGTATGGAGGCGCGTTATACTGCTTAGAAGGGTAAGTGGGAATCAGTGAGACAGGTGGAGTGAGATGGCTTGTGGAAGTGGAGTGGGCTGGGTAGTGGAGTGTCCTCTTGCCTGGAGTTTCCGGCGTGAAGTAATTGAGGTCAGGTGAGGGAGTGGTGGTTTGGATTGCATTGATAAGTGATTCAGTTTCCGGGGCTGTTAGGATGTCCGTCTGTCTGTCTGTCTGTATGTATGTCTTCTGTTTGTCCGTCTGTCTGTTTGTGTGTGGGTATGAGCGTTTGTTAATTTGGGTGCAAGGTGAGGTGACGTCATGTTGTGGTGATGTGATGATGTCGTGATGTGATGGTGGTGGTGGTGGTGGTGGTGGTGGTGAGTCAGACAGTGTTGTAATTGTGGAGAGGTTTAGGAAGAATTAGGTGGTGATGGTGTGTGTGTGTGTGTGTGTGTGTGTGTGTGTGTGTGTGTGTGTGTGTGTCTGTCTGTCTGTCTCTGTGTTATGTCTCATGCGTTTCCTCTTCCTGTCTTATCATGTTAATACGCCAACACACACACACACACACACACACACACACACACACACACACACACACACACACACACACACACACACACACACACACACACACACCTCTTCCTTCCTGACCCTCCTCTCCTCCTTTCCTCCTTCTCTCTCTCCTCTCTCTCTCTCTCTCTCTCTCTCTCTCTCTCTCTCTCTCCCTCTCTCTCTCTCTCTCTTTCCTCTGCCTCACCTGCCTTACCTTTATGCTCGTGTCAGTTAAAGGTCACCGTGTTTATATTGATATCCAGACGAGTCTATACTTAGATTTCTCACGCTTATATAAATTTCCTGGGATTCCTGTCGAGATCCGTAAGTATGTAGTGCGTGGGAGAGAGGGAGAGGGGAGTAGTGAGGGAAAGGAACGGGAAAACGATTAAAGCTGCATGATATGAAGGATAATTATAGAGTAAGGAAAGGGAAATAAGAGAAATGAATAGATAAAAAATAGAAAATGAATTAGACAATAAGGTGCAGAATGAAGCAGAAACAAAGGGAGAGTAAAGTTGTATAGATCGAGAAAAAAAAAAAAACAAAAGATATTAGTTAATAAATAGAGAAACATAAATAAAAGATGGAATAAGGGAAAGAAGAGATATGGAGAGGGTAATAATGGAAAGGCACACAAAGGAAGAGGGATCGAAACAGGAACAGAAAGTACGAATGGGTAAAAATAAAGGATAACGAAGGAAAAGAGTAATAGAGGGAAAGAGACTGGAATACAGGGAAGAGGAAAAAAAAAACAGAGTGTGGGATGGAAAGAGGAAAGAGGAAGATTAAAAAGAACAAATTAGGAAGGATTAGGAGGAGTAGGAAGAAGATAAGAAAAAAATAAAGAAGAGAGAGAGAAAAAGAGAGAGAGAGAGAGGATATATACGTGTGTGTGTGTGCGTATGTGTGTGTGTGTGTTAATTAAAATACTGCTGTTACCTTTTAATTGGCTACATCCTCTTGCATCTGACACTACAAATTATGCGAAATTATCGGCCACCAGTTACCTGCTAGCAGTTAGCAGCTAGCAGTTAGCAGCTAGCAGTTAGCGGTTAGCAGTTAGCGGTCGGGCCAGCGAGTGAGACATTTATTCAGGGTCAGGAAATTAGGGCAGGTTTTGGGCAGGGAAGCACGTACAGGTGTTTCGTTACCTTTACAACACTCGCCTCTTGTTCCTCTTGTCCCTGTGTGTGTGTGGGAGTCTAGCCTTTGTCCTGGGAGAGTTATTGGAGAATGCGAGTGTGATCAAGAGACTGGGAAAATTGTTCGTGGGAGGAGAGTTACAGTGGGTGTGTGCGTGTGTATGGGGTGTGGGTGTGTGGGCGTGGCACTGCGAGGTATCATGACAGGGTGAGAGCGAGGCGTGGTTAGCATCACACTCATCAGCATTCATTCTCTCTCTCTCTCTCTCTCTCTCTCTCTCTCTCTCTCTCTCTCTCTCTCTCTCTCTCTCTCTGCCAAGTTTCCTCCCCGACGCTGCTTCTCCAGGTGTTCTCCTCCTCCCTGCTGTCAATATTCCATGTCGTGTGTGAGATGGAGGTAAAAAAAAAAATAAGAACAAGTACTAGGCCTGTATCTTCCTCTCTCTCTCTCTCTCTCTCTCTCTCTCTCTCTCTCTCTCTCTCTCTCGTTCTCGTTCTCGCTCTCTGTATCTTCCACGTCACTTGTCCTTCATCAACAAACATTTTCCTCGCGTCTTTTATACATGACATCCCGCCTCCGCTGTTTTCTGGCAGTCGCCGCTTCATTTTTCGTGTTTGCGTGGAATAGAGAAAGAGAAAGAGAGAGGGAGAGGTAGTGAGGACAGGTAGACAACTCCTTTTTATCCTCCTGCTCCTCTTACCCCCTCTTCTCTTCCTCCTACTCCTCTTCTCCCCTTCTCCTCTTCCCAAAGTCTCGTAGCACAGTGTTCACCAGCCACGCATGTCGCCTCCTAACCCCAGCAGTGTTGCTCTCCTCCCCGATCGTTGTTCCGTCGTTGCATATTCAAGTTTGGTGTCCCTTGGGTGGTGGTGGTGGTGGTGGTGGTGGTGGTGCGCGCTCGTGGGGAACTCAGGTGTGGATGGGAGTGTGAGGAGTGTGGGGAGTTTGGGGAGTAGAGAGTGTATACGGAATGTGCCAGCTTCCACCTCTTCTTCCTCTTTTTTGTCCATCTCCTTCTTCTCATTTTCATTCTTCTTATTGCCCTCCTCCTTCTCATTTTGTTTTTATTGCTATTTGTTTTGTTTTTTTGTTTATCGTTGACGTTGTTCTTTCTTCTTCCTTCCTTCCTCCCTCCTTCCTCCCTTCCTCCTCCTCCTCCTCCTCCTCTTCTCTTCCCACGCATCTCACATCACACATTTTTTTTATTTTATTTTTTTTTTTACTTAGTGCGAGTCAGTCATTGATTCTGTGAGTGAAGTGGTGAGGACATGAACTCTCTCTCTCTCTCTCTCTCTCTCTCTCTCTCTCTCTCTCTCTCTCTCTCTCTCTCTCTTTCTCTGGCAGCGGCGTTCATGTAATCATTAACTCATTCATTTATTCATCCTTTCCTGTACATGTTTGAGTTGAGCTGAGCGCGTGCAAGTGTTCGCGTTCACGTTTCGCAACAATGAACTAAACGCTTCCTATTGAACGACGCTTGGGGGTTGGAACGCTCAGACTTGCCGCGTGTAATACCTAGTGATACCTGTCTGTCCGTGTGTGTGCGTGTGTGTGTGTGTGTGTGTGTGTGTGTGTGTGTGTGTGTGTGTGTGTGTGTGTGTGTGTGTGTGTGTGTGGTGGGGAAAAGGTGTATCTGTGTGTGTACGTATGTATGAGTAAGAGTGACAAACCTTCCCACGCACACACGCACACACACACACAAACCGCTCTCCTCTCTTACCTGGATTTTTGGCACATCACCTGGATTCCATAGTGTCAGTTTTCGAGACGTTGACATTATTAGCTGTCTACAGATCTCAGGTGTGACATTTCCGGGCCTCCTCGTCCTCCTCCTCCTCCTCCTCCTCCTCCTCCTCCTCTTCCTCTTCCTCCTTCTTCGATTCTCACAGTCCCTCAACTCTCCACCTCGTCTGTCTTTCACATTAAAACCAATAATCTCCCTTTTTCTCTTGTTTCTTATTTAGTTTCTCTCTCTCTCTCTCTCTCTCTCTCTCTCTCTCTCTCTCTCTCTCTCTCTCTCTCTCTCTCTCTCTCTCTCTCTCTCTCTCTCTCTTTCAACATTATCTCTCCCTGTGTGTGTGTGTGTGTGTGTGTCACCATGTAGATGTTTTCCCTGTCTTGCGTCATGTTGTGTGTCTTGTGTTGTTTTTCTATCTCTTTCTGTCTGTCTATCTATCTGTCTGTCTGTCTGTCTGTCTGGGTTATGTTTTTCTCTTCCTATTTCTTCGCCCACTCTCGTCTATTCTTTTCATTTCATTTCGTCATCTTTTTAGTGTTGCGTCAATTTTTTTTTCTCACTCTCTCCTTTCCTGAGTTACGCTTGTGTTAGTTACGGGAAAGTTTTGTCATGGCGCATTTTGAACAGTCACACCCACGCGAGGAGCTCAACCTTGTGTGTGTGTGTGTGTGTGTGTGTGTGTGTGTGTGTGTGTGTGTGTCCGTCTGTTATATCATCGACCAGCTGTAACAAGGCCACGGCGGGAGGGAGTGAGAGAGAGAGAGAGAGAGAGAGAGAGAGAGAGAGAGAGAGAGAGAGAGAGAGAGAGAGAGACAGAATATTCATCCACACCCTCTCTCACCCTGTTTCTCCCTCCATTCTCTCTCTCTCTCTCTCTCTCTCTCTCTCTCTCTCTCTCTCTCTCTCTCTCTCTCTCTCCAGGTATATCCAGGTACATGTTTTAAACCTAGTGGTGTGTTGTCGCCTCACCCCTTTAATTCCCGGAAAACACCCTCTCTCTCTCTCTCTCTCTCTCTCTCTCTCTCTCTCTCTCTCTCTCTCTCTCTCTCTCTCTCTCTCTCTCTCTCTCTCTCTCTCTCTCTCTCTCTCTCTCTCTCTCTCTCTCTCTCTCTCTCTCTCTCTCTCTCTCTCTCTCTCTCTTCATCTTTATTTCCCTAAATCCTCTCTCTCTCTCTCTCTCTCTCTCTCTCTCTCTCTCTCTCTCTCTCTCTCTCTCTCTCTCTCTCTCTCTCTCTCTCTCTGTTTGGTGTCATTTGAGTAACATTCCTGTATTGCTTAAAGGAATAGAATCAACTAGGGAGAGAGAGAGAGAGAGAGAGAGAGAGAGAGAGAGAGAGAGAGAGAGAGAGAGAGAGAGAGAGAGAGGGTTGTATGAATAATGTGGCCGCAGGTACACAGGTAAGTAATATTTCCCTGAGTAATGGTCTAAGTAGGTAAATGGAGCTTTGATTAATTAAGGTTAAGATAATAGAACAACTGCCTATGGTGAGAGAGAGAGAGAGAGAGAGAGAGAGAGAGAGAGAGAAGGGCGTAACTGAAAAGTGACATGTTTTTCAAGGAGCTTAAGAATTAGATGTGAGGAGAGGAAAAAAAGAATAGGAAGAGGAAGTAGAAGAAGAGACGGAGGATTAATATAGGAAGGAGAAAGAAAAGGAAGAAAAGATGGCGGGTAGAAGAGGAAGAGGAGGAGGAGGAGGAGGAGAAGAAGAGGTTGAGGATTACAAAGATATATAGAAGAAGGACGAGGAGATGAAATATTAACCCCTTCAATACTGGAAGACATTTTACCTTGAGATTTGTGACATTAAGAACGGTCTACGGAAATCAAAAGAGAAATGGCCACAGTCTTCACTATTTTAATCCCCCACATAAGTTTCTGAAGCTGTATAAAATCACCAAATAAAAAGCGGAATGAATATGGAAACGCCTCATGGTATAGAGATTAATAAGGTAACAGGAGAAGAAAGAGATAGATGCATACTAAGACAGATAAGAATGTAAAGACGAGGCAGCGAATAGTAAAAGGGAGAGGCAAACACACCAGGAGATAAGCAGACACCATTACCTCACAAGACAACAGTTAAGAGGATTCATGGGAAAGGTATCAGGCAACTTCCGGATTGAGTCTCTTAGCAAACTTCAGCTCTCTGGTTCACTTGGCTTCCCTCGTCACTTCCTCACGTCAGCCCAAGTTGCCTCAAACAGACTAAGTCACTACAACGCTGAGTCCTCTTAAAGTTTCGCCTCGTTCAAATAGAATAACAGGAAGCAGCGAGTTTAGACAGTGTGGCCTTTAGGATATGATATTCTCGTGCCTTGGAAGAAGTGGCTTAAGGAAAGATTTAATCCCTTCAGTACTGGGACACATTTTTACCTTATTTGTGTACGATTGGACCATTTTATTCACATTAGCAAGGGTCTGTGGAAGTCAGAAGATTAATGGCTACAGTTTTCGCTATTTTAATCCCCTACGTAAGTTTCTGAAGCTGTAAAATCACCAGATAGTAAGCAGTGTGAGTATGGAAACGCGTCATGTACTGAAGGGGTTAACTCGTTCTCAGCTTTTAAATGGAGTATGGTTCACTTTAACCCCTTCAGTACCATGACGCGTTTTCATATTTATTCTGGTTACTATTTGGTGATATTATACAGCTGCGTTGGGATTAGAATAGTGAAGGGTCCAGCCATTAATCTTCTGAGCTCCATAGACCCTTCCTAATCTAAATAAAATCGTCCAGTCATAACCAAAACTCATGGTAAAAAATGCCTCCCAGTGCTGAAGTGGTCAATGGGGGTCGTCAGGCTCTGCTCTCATACAATTTTTCTAAACACGGTGGAATCAAAAGCTTTTCGTCTTATCAACTCTTCTCCTCTAACTGGCTAACTGACTGTCGTTTAAGGAGGAACTGAGCCCATTTTATGTCATCAAATGCTCTTATCAGTTAGTCAGAATAGATATGATAAGGTAAAATGGATGAGTGACTAGGTTCATAACTCCTTTGATGACAAAAACATGATTCTTAACTTAATATGATTGTATGACTTGTGAACTGTATTGAGTGTGGTGCCTCGGTACTCAACGTCAGCTTCGTGGTATTGAGGTAACATGATAGTGGTTTGATGAGTGACTGTATTCCTAACTCCTTTGGTGAGTAAGCGTGTCATTCTCAACGTGGTGCAGCTCTGATGGCTTGTGGAATGTTGTGGAAGTGAATCCTTAAAGTATCGTGGTGTTGAAAGAGGCTAAAATGCTTGACTCAGTTCACACATTTGGTCTTAACGGAGACTAAATGTATCATTTTTAACTTGATACAGGTCTGATGGCTTCTGGAATGCAGTGGAAGTGAATCCTTATAAACTTTCGTGGTGTTGAAAGAAACTAAAATGCTTGGCTGAGTTCACACATTTGGTTTCAACACGTATTAGTTCTCGTGATATTTGTGATTCAGGTGAAGGCTTTACCTATTCATTACTTCATCGTCCATAATTCATTAGATCTGTTGGTTAGTCATAATCGGGTTAATAAGATATGATTGCTGGAGAAATAGGTTCTTTTTACCTCCTCAGTGACAACACGTATCATTGACATAATCTTGTAAAGAGAGCTGGAATATAATGAAGTCGGTGCCGTGATATTGAAAGGGTTAAAGTTCTTATGATATTAACCTTTTTTCTTATAAATTTGTCACGGTTGAGAGAGAGTTTAAATTATAACTTTGGTCTACTTTCTCTCCTTTGTCATTGGGTAGATGGCGCACTACATAATGTTGTTACGTGCCTTTCGTATAACTCTGTAACTTTTTAGGTGACAAACTCTACACTCTGCAAAGTTTACGTGTCTGATTTGCATTTTTTTTTTTATATTATTACACGTTTTTCACTTTTAAATGCGATAATTCAAAAGAAATTTCTATTTTGGCTTGATCTACTTTTTTTTACCATGTATACAATCGAAACCTTCAAAAACCCACAATACCACAAATAACAACTTAAATCCCACTTCCCATCACATTCTTCCCCTCTAATGATACAACAACTCACACTTGAAACGTCTCTGCTTATCACAAATCCAATTGAAACCACGAGATCGCACAAAACGAGAAATAACACCATGACTCTTTCCGTCACTTCCACACCTGAGCGCGGTACATCACCATAATAAGCCACGCCCAATGCCTTGCTTACCTGTGTCACGACCGCGGCGGAATTCAGACCAGCAACGGAGAGGCAGCGAGTCATCAGTCTTCCCCCGTGACACGCATTGCAGTTCAGACATGTAATTTCCCCCCGCGATAAATTCCCCGACGAGGTTCCCACTGTGAGAACCTTTCGTGGGTCGCTTCGAAGACACCATGGCTTGATAAATTGCCTGCCCTCCGACGCCACCACCACCGCCACCGTCACCCACTTCTCGACTTTCCAACTCATTTCTTTTTTTTTTCCCGCCTTTCAAACACCTACAGGTTAATTAAGCTCTCATTCATGCTCCACCTTCAACCTACCTGACCTATCTTCCTCTCTCTCTCTCTCTCTCTCTCTCTCTCTCTCTCTCTCTCTCTCTCTCTCTCTCTCTCTCTCTCTCTCGTCTGATCGTCGCCGTAGCTGTTGTGATGCGGATTTAGGTCTCTCTCTCTCTCTCTCTCTCTCTCTCTCTCTCTCTCTCTCTCTCTCTCTCTCTCTCTCTCTCTCTTGGCGTGGAATTGGGTGAATCTGTAGTGAATTGCATTGAATCGTGGCGAATAAAAAATAAAAATAGAGAAGGACAATCGAAAAAGTAATTTCTCGGATGATTTGAGTGTGTGTGTGTGTGTGTGTGTGTGTGTGTGTGTGTGTGTGTGTGTGTGCGTAAGATTCTGACCAGGATAGAGAACGAAAGGGACGGGAAAAGAAAGAAAGGAGAGAGAGAGAGAGAGAGAGAGAGAGAGAGAGAGAGAGAGAGAGAGAGAAGGAATAAAGTTAGTATGATGCAAGACCCCCACAAAAAGAAAAGGAAAAATAGATAAGTTAGCTGATAGGAAAATGGCCCTTCAATTGAGAGAGAGAGAGAGAGAGAGAGAGAGAGAGAGAGAGAGAGAGAGAGAGAGAGAGAGAGAGGGTTTGGATGTCTTATAAGAGGTGGAGGAGGAGGAGGAGGAGGAGGAGGAGGAGGAGGAGGAGGAGGAGGAGGAGATGGGATGGAGGGGGAGGCAGTAAGAGTGCTACCAAATCCCCACCACGTGTGCCATGCGGGTTGTGATGTGACTCCTCATGACTCACCCCACCCACCCACCCACCACACCCCTTCTTTCCCCTCCCTTCCCCACCCCTTACCCTTTGTCCTCCCTCATCTTTGTTCTATTTATATTCCCCTCCCCTCCCCTCCCCTCTCCTCTCTCCTCCCCTTGTGTTTATCAGTGTTACTTACATACAAGTCCTGTTAATGGTTAAAATGTGCTAATCCTTGCTTTTTTTTCCCCTAAGCCAGTGTTCAAAGCCACGGTGAGCCTCTAATCCACATGTATCCACTGGTGATATGTTTCGTTAAGCCAGTGTCATGTTTCATCACAACTCTGCTCTTCCTTAATCCAACCATTCAGGTCTATTCAAGCCATCACCTGCTCCACTGGTTCTCAACTGTCTTAAGCCACTGTAACACCTATAACTCTGCTCTCATTTATCCCTCAACTGTCTTAAGCCACTGTAGCGAGTACTCTTAACTGCTTTCATCGTCTCTCAACTGTCTTAAGCCACTGCAGCATATATAACTAATCCCCCATCGTCTCTCAACTGTCTTAAGCCACTTTAGCACCCATAACTCTTCCCTTATCGTCTCTCAACTGTCTTAAGCCACCATAACCAAACATCACAGTCTCTCAAAGTGTCTTAAGCCTCTGTACTACCCACAAACCAACCACAGTGTCTCTCTCAAAGCCCCCTCATTGTTTTAAAGTGTCTTAAGCCACTTTAGCATTTTTTAACCAAACTTCAAACCTCCTCCATCCACCCATAGAGCTCTGTCTTAACCCTATCCCCCCCCACCCACTTAACTCACTCCATAAGCCCCTGCAGCCTAACCCAGTCCTTCCTAACCCCACCTTAATCCACCTGTACCCTCGCGAAACACACTCACACTCCCTCTCTCTCATTAACCCCACCCATCATCCACTCACCTGGCCTTCACATACTCCACTCAATGCAGGACTATATTGTAAACCACTTCTGCGCCTCACCTGCACTTCAGTACTTGCAGGATTCCACTTACTTGATCTTACTCTTGTTTTTAGCCCCTTCAGTACTGGAACTCATTTTTTATCATGTGTTTTGGGTATGACTGGACGGTTTTGGTTACATTATAACTTCACGTGCTTGATCTTACTCTTGTTTTTAGTCCCTTCATTACTGGAACGCATTTTTTACCATGTGTTTTGGGTATGACTGGACGGTTTTGGTTACATTAGGAAGGGTCTATGGAGGTCAGAAGATTGATGGCCACAGTCTTCACCATTTTAATCCCCATATAAATTTCTGAAGCTGTTTAAATTCACCAAATAGTAGGTGGAGTGAATATGAAAAGGCGTCTTGGTACTAAAGCGGTTAAGCGTGTTTTTTTTATATATTTTTTTACGGTTCTAGTGGCAGATCAACACATTTTTATGCTATTTGGAGGAGGAACACTCGTGAAAACTTGACAAATCATCTCTGTGGCCTTTGAGAATAGTAGAGATGAGAGACAGAGAGAGAAAGAGAAAGAGAAACACAGAAACAGAGAGAGTGTAAAACATTTCAGAACACAATTTAAAACACTCCCAACCACAACCCTCCACTCCACCAGTTCTCCATTTTTTACTCCTACTCCACCTTCACACTAGCCATCCCTTCCACCCATATAAGGCCACGTCCTCCTCCCCCTCACATTCCACCCCACACCCCACGCTCCCCCACCCCCGTTCATTGCCCTCACCCCCCGCTGGCGCCCACCCTGATAGACTGAGTAGATAGTTAAAGGCCCCTCAGATAGATAGATGTAGAGATGGTGGTAGTGACGGGAGTGACAGTGAGGAGGAGGGAGGAGTAGAATAGAATAGAAGAGGGAGGATAGAATAGAATAGAATAGAGGAAGGAGGAAGAATGATAGATAGAGACAGTTGTTCCGGGTGTAAGAAAAATAAGTGAAGAAGGAAAGGAAGAGAGGAGGGAAGCAGAGAGAGAGAGAGAGAGAGAGAGAGAGAGAGAGAGAGAGAGAGAGAGAGAGAGAGAGAGAGAGAAAGGAAGGACTGTTGAGGATAAAGGAAGGACAAAAATATGAAAGAGAGAGAGAGAGAGAGAGAGAGAGAGAGAGAGAGAGAGAGAGAGAGGATGCTAGGAGTTAGGTAAAGAGAGAGTAAGGGTGTCTAGGGTTGAGAGAGAGAGAGAGAGAGAGAGAGAGGGAGGGTGTTTGACCTTGTGTTTTGATGACTGCCTCAGTAGGGGAGCTAGAGAGGGAGGAGGATAAGGAGGAGGAGGAGGAGGAGGAGGAGGAGGAGGAGGAGGAGATAAAGGGGAAGAGGAAATAATGAGGAGGCACCAAAACAAGGACATAAGGAGAGGAGTGGTGAAAAAAAGGAAAAGGAAGAAAAACAAAAGGAAAAGGAAAACAAGACTTAAACTTTATATTCATTTATCTTCATTGTGGCTCGAAATTTTTCACTATCTTTTTTTTTTTTTTAATTTTCTCTCCCATTTTCTTTCCCTTCCCTCGTTTTCCCTGTCACATTTCAACCGACTCTTGTTTTTTTTTTGTGAGTTCGTCTTTTTCACATCATCTATTCATTTCTATTCTTCTCACGTCTCTTATTAATTTACCTAACCACTTCCGGGATGTGAGAAAATACGTGTACTCTCTCTCTCTCTCTCTCTCTCTCTCTCTCTCTCTCTCTCTCTCTCTCTCTCTCTCTCTCTCTCTCTCTCTCTCTCTCTCTCTCTCTCTCTGTGCTTCCCTCCTTTCCTCCCTACTCCACTTATTTTCTCACACCCGGAACAAGAGTCTATCTGTCATTCTTCCTCTCTCTCTCTCTCTCTCTCTCTCTCTCTCTCTCTCTCTCTCTCTCTCTCTCTTCAAAACTGGCGGGAATTTTTAGCTCCTGATAATCGTAAACACAAAGCGTCAATATACTCCTTTTTTCTATATCCTGAGGCGTTTTCCCGTTTTCTCGCGCCATCGTCGCCCGTCAGGAGAAGGAAGCGGAGGGGACGAAGGAAGAGAAGGAGGCGAAGAAGGAGAGGAGAGAGAGAAAAGCTAGAGAATGAGATGGAGATGGAAGTCTGAGGAGAAGGAAGGAAGGAAGCTGGGAGAACGAAGGAAGAGATGAAGGAGGCGAAGGAGACGGAGGATGAAGAAGCGAGGACAGAGAAAAGCTCAAGAATGAGATGGAGGTGGAGGTCTGAGGAGAAAGAAGGAAGGAAGGAAAGATGAATACAGAAGGAGGGAAAGAAACGAGGGTTCAGAGAGTAAGGAGGAAGAAAGATGGAGATGAAAACTGGAGGAGGAGGAGATGGATATGAACGAATGAGAACGGGGAGAATGAGAAAGAGATGGATGAATGCAAGAGGAGAAGAAGCGAAGGAGATGGAGGTGATAGGATGAGATAAGGAGGAGGAGGAGGAGGAGGACAAAAGAAGAGAAGAAAAGGAAGGCACGAGGAAAGGCGTCAGAGGAAGAGGAAGAGAAGTATAATAGGAGGGAATGGAGTGAAGACGAAGGAGAAAGAGATAGAGGAAGACAAGAAGGAAGAGAAAGAGGAGGAGGAGGAGGAAGACGAAGAGGAAGAGAGTAAAGAGAATAATTACGATTTTCTCCGACAAGTGTTCAGTGTATGTGATTCAGAATGTGGCAGGAAGGAAATAAAAGAAAACAATTGGGAGGAAAGGGAGGGAAAGGGAGGGAGGGAGGTAAAGGAAGAGGAAGAGGAAGAGGCGAGAGGTAAACACTGGTTGGCTGGCATGTGACCTTCCTCCCTCTGTGTGTGTGTGTGTGTGTGTGTGTGTGTGGAGGTGGCACGGTTTGGTAGACATGAAAGGTATCTATTTAATGTACGTATATACCTGATGCGCACTTTCTCTCCCCATCAATTTACCTCCATTCACTTCTTTTCCACTTCCCTCCTTTCCTCCATAGCCTTCCTCTATCCCTCTTCCTTCCTTCTTTCTTTTTTTATGTGACGTTTCTAAGGTTATGTTTTGTCTTTTTCTTTCCTTTTATTCCCTTTTCTTTCTTTTTTCCTTCCTTTCTTTTTTTTCTTTCCTTTTTCCTTTCTTTCTTCCTTCCTTCTTTCCTTCCTTCCTTCCTCTCTTTCTCTCTCTCCCTTCCTCCCTCCCTTCCTCCAGTGGGCGCGCCGTGTTGATTCAGCGCGGAGGGAAGACAGCGGTAAAATTATCCCTCGTTTGACACACTCCACCTAACATACCAGTCAAGGGCGACACCCACACCTTCCACACCCACACTTACACACAGACACACTGACACATCCACGCTAACTTCCACGCTAACACTCGTCTCTACACACTCTGACCACATCACATCACTCCACTATTTTTTTCCACATCATATTCCTTTC